>NC_053425.1:73945228-74545228 GCF_007990345.1 Gossypium hirsutum
TTCATATGCACAATTTCAATCATACTTACTTCACATTACCAACCCTTATGTTCATACACAAAAGATCAACTTAGCCAAAGGCCGGTAGCTCATTTATCGACTGAGCGAATACAGATTTGTAAGGGATCAACTAATTCAAATCACACACGAAACATACCTCATCGCTGGGATTTTACGAGCGTATTAATTTAAATTTTTACAGCAAGATCGCTCGTTCCCAAATCAAGCATCTTCGGGGTTTAGCCGGATATAACCACTCGCACAAGGCCTTCGGGTCTTAACCCGGATATGGTCACTAGCATAAATGCCTTCGGGACTTAGCCCGGATATAGTCGCTAGCACAAATGCCTTCGGATCTTAGTCCGGATGTAGTCGCTTAGCACAAAAGCCTTCGGGACTTAGCCCGGATATCATTCGAGTAACCATGCACATATATCAATAAATCATGACACATTCATATTTCATTTTCATTACCAAAGCTCAAACACAAGACACTTATCACATTTACAATTTCGGCTCAATAGCCACATATAAGAGCATGATTTTGATTTACTTAAGACATAATCTAATCGAATCATAATTTAAGTCCCATTACTCGAAAACTTACCTCGGATGTTGTCGAATGATTCCGATGGCTATTCGACCACTTTTTCCTTCCCTTTATCGGATTTAGTTCCCCTTTGCTCTTGAGCTTGATTTAACAAATAAATTGATTTAATCATTTGAGCATCGAAAAGAGGAACTCAAGGTACTTGGCCCACATATATTCATTAGACATTAAAGTCACATATGTACGGAATCATGAATCAAACTCAACACATTAATTAATACTCTCCTTAGCCGAATTTTCTAAGTCAAGATAAAGCCTTCAATATGCTTACCTATGGCCGAACAACACATCAACCTATGTACTCATTCATGTGGCTGATTATGCATGTCTATGTTGAGGCCAATTATATACTCAATACCACACACAAATGGCATACCTTTTACTAACTAATGCATTACATATTATAACTCAATACGCATCCATCATGTACTCCATAACCGAAACACCATCATATGTAAATATATACCTTGAGATATTGTATATGTCATACCAATACGTCATGTGCAAACATATATATATATGTGCAAGAGCCGAATCTCAAAGTTGACTATAACTAAACATGAACATAAATCCAAAACACAAATCTTACTTACCATGCAATAAGCATAAATCATACTTATGGATATACCATGGCCGAATACATCACAACACCATACCATTTCAATTTTGGTCATGGTTAAACAAAGAACTTAATGTCTCACTCAAAAATGCTAAAAAGAAAATCCAAGAGTCATCAATCCACCATCACATGTATCATTAACAAGCTTCATATTTAGCATGCAATGGCATTAACACAAAATCCACCTAGGCCGAATATCATCCCCATGACATAGCAAAGATTTGAACCATGGGCTAATTAGAACTCAAGCTAGCAACTAAAAACATGCATGAATCTCATGGCACAACCTCAAACATACCTTAATCTAGATACAAGTATGGCCAAACCTCCTCCTAATCCTCTTCCAAACCAAACATGAAGCAAGAACTCCTTCCTCCTTCCTTAGAATTTTCGGCCAAAAGAAATGAATTCCTCATTCCTTAGAATTTTCGGCCAGAAGAAATGAAAAAGGATGAACAAATTTTTTTTTCTTTTCTTTAACTCACGGCAATGGGGGGGAACACTCACACACATTCTTTCTTTTTTTTCCATTTCTTTATTACCCATACTCCTTATTTTATTTTTCCTAACATACCTCACTAACATAACATGTTTGTGACATGTTTCCACTCATAGCATGGCCGGCCACTACTAATTAGGGGGGGAAATTTGACATGCAATTCCTCCCTTTTTATTACATGCACTATTAGATCCTTATAGATTAGCCTATCACATTTCAAAAGTGTCACACAAATCCTACTAACTGAATTCACATGCAATCGACTAAATCGAAGCTTGAAATTTTCACACATTCATAATTACATATTCTAGACAATAAATATCACATTCAAACATTTCGGTGACTCGGTTTAGCGGTCCCGAAACCACTTCCCGACTAGGGTCAATTTTGGGCTGTCACATAGACACATGCCCGTGTGTCTACCCGTGTGGACAAAAATAAGGCTATTTACCAAGCCATTTTGCCACCCTTTAATGCATATACCTACACAATAAAACATAGCACCAATCTAAGCATATACATACAACTAACATCTACAACTAAGACATCAACACATTATTCATGAAAGGCATCATTTTATAAATATACTTATAGCCAATATTAGCCCATTTCCAATGGCCTTATTCAAAATGAACTTCTAACCAATATAAGCCAACACATTTGGCCAAATCAATATGACACATAACAAAATGACCAAGTCCCCTATACATGCCATAACTCAAAATGTTGAATTCATTGATACCAAAATAATTGTTGATAGTGTGAGTGGATCTCCGAGGGTCTCTGAACCCCGAGCTAGCTTGGTGACACTATAAAACAAGGGAAAGGAAAGGGAGTAAGCTATTAGCTTAGTAAGTCCCTATGCAAATAATAAGCATCATAACCACACATTTAACATGATGAAGATTAGCATGAACGTTTTCAAAATCTCATAATCATAACTTAATCAATCACAATCCTACCAAGAGTTCATCACATATCGAGCTCATTATTTATGAGTTTTACCTACATACCTGTACCAACTTGTAACATAACCATATCCTTTCACAACTTTGACATTCCGTTGAACACTCGAAATATTAACAGATACTCAAAAATCTTGCACATAAGTGCCATATATGTAGTCGAAGCTACCTCATATCTCATAATACATATGAGCTCGTTATCGAGCTATTCACGGGCCTGCTCACACAAGCTGTTAATCAGGACGTAACCATACAATGCTGCTCACACAAGCTGTCAGGTATCTACAACACATGCCGGACTACCCAGTCACTGGTACGTTGTACGAGACCAGCACCCGGATTACATAATTGCATATACACATGGGTTTCTAGTGACATGTCATCCGTATCCTGTTCTATTCCTAAAGTTCAACCGAGATTTCTCGCTTGTCAAAACTTTGTCAAATACATCCAAAGATTCAATTACAATTCATACAATATTAAAGCATTTAAAACATAAATATAACAATGCATTATTTACATATGAACCTACCTCAGTATAAAAAGAGTAGAATTGGACCTAATCGTCAAACACTTTGTTTTTCCCTCGATCTAGCTCAGACCTCGTTTTTCTTGATCTATAATAACAAATTAAACTCATTTAATATTCACATTATTCAATTTGGCCCAAAAATCGTATTATGGCAAACTTAATTTTTGCCCTTAATGTTTCATATTCTTACAATTTAGTCCTTAGGCTCGTAAAATGAAATGTATTCAATTTCTTCAAAACCGAAGCCTAGCCAAACCATTTTCATACTTATACCAGCGCACATTCTCCACTTAATCCCACTTTTACTACTCATTTTATAACTTTTACAAATAAGTCTTTTTTGACATTTTTACCGAAAATCACTTAGCAAAAGTTGTTTATCTAACACCAAACATGCATTTTCTACCATTAGACATCAAAATACACAAATATCTAATATGGGTAAAATTTTAAACTTCATCTTTCTTTGAAATTAGTCCTTGAAAAGCTAGATTAGGTCACAAGGATCTCAAAAACATGGAAATCATTAAAAACGGGGCTAGAATGGACTTACAATCGAGCTTGAAAGCTTGGAAAACTCTAGCTATGTCTTCTCTTGTGATTTTCAGCCATGGGAGGATGAAATTGAGAAGATGACATCTTTTATTTGTTAAATTTTGTCTTTATTAGCCAAATGACCAAAATACCCTCAATGCCAAACTTTGAAATTTCACCCGACCATGTCCATTTTTGTCCAACTTAAGTAAAATGGTCTAGTTACTATTTAAGGACCTCCAATTTAAAATTTCACAGAAATTAGACACCTCTAGCTTCTAGAACACACGTTTTGCACCTATTACAATTTAGTCCTTTTAGCTAAATTAAGTGCCTAATCGATAAAATTTTCGAACAAAATTTTCACGAGACAATTCCATGAAACTGTAGACCATAAAAATATAATAAAAATAAATCTTTCTACGTCAAATTTGTGGTCTCAAAACCACTGTTCTAATTCAACCTTAAAACGGGCTGTTACAGTGAAAGTAGACATGGAGGTTTCAATTGGCAGTCGTTATGCGGTAATGGATCTATTTGACAGTCATTACATAACCATGAGCTCAATCTTTTTGAATACTTGAAATTGATGCCCTATAAATATCATACAGAAGTTTGAGGGCATATTCATATGGAAAAACTTTGGGGCTTCTAGCTATAATCGGTGTAACTTATTTCTCCATTTCAGGTAATTAGTATTTTAACACTCATTCTTATTCAAAGGTCGGTACCGTCATGGACGCAAGAGGACTCTCAGGCGAAAAGCAGCTATTACGATGTAGTAAAAGTGATGCTCCTTCTGAAGCGACAACTATTGTCGTTATTACACAACCCATTAATAACTATAACCGCTGCCACATCAACTCAAGTTTGACTTCTAATGTGCTGGAACATCCACTCTCTTCCTAGGAGTCCTCTTGTGTCCACCTCAGTGTCGGCCTTAGACAAAAATGAAAGGTTAGAGATATTGACTGCCTGGGAACAGAGAAAAAAATTACGTTGATCAGAAGCCCTCTCCAGAGTTTTTCCATATGATTATAGCCTCAATCTTATGTATGGTATATATAAGGCACTATTTTTGCCAATATATAAAAAGCTTGAACTTCTGACTTGGTAACGACAATGACCTGACCCCACACTATACTCAAATCCGTGACCACATCATGGCCGCCACTTGGGACCTTCACGTTGAATTCAACCCCTGATTAAATCAAGCATTATTACTCCGAAACCAAATTTCCCTACAATGGGTTTTTAAGGTCATGGTCCTATCTCACCATGACATATGAAATGTATGTGTGCTAAGGTCATCATCACATCCTCGACCCCTTAAAACTACCTAAGAATTTTTGTTATTTCAGTTGAAAACCCTGAATAGTTTCAAAATACCCCAAACCCTAAAAATCCTAAACCAAAACCTTAACCCTAATAAAATAAAAACCCTAACCCTAGAAGAGAGATCTCGAAAACGCATCCAGTTGGACGAGCTTTTCAATTAAATCGACCTATACCTATAATTAATTTTAAAACAGGCCTAAAACCTTAATTAAAAATAAAAATCGACCTATAGTCCTTATTTTCCCGCTACAACAACCACCCGTTCTTTTAATGCCTATTAAAAAATTGGACCAAAAATCATGTCCGAAAAATATTTTATGGATAAAAAAAAAGTTAAAATTACAAATTGGAACGGGTATACTTCAAAATGATAACTTAAGCCGAAGGCAACGATACTCCACCGGCCTGCACCACGTTTCAAAAACATGTTAACAACCGATTAAAATCAAAAAGTATTTCCATTGCACCCAAATGATGCCCACCATAATTGAAAATACATGTCCAAACTTTGACATAAACTCAGTTATTTCACAAAAAAATATACTTTTCATAAAAAATAAAGAAATAAATTTAAAATAGAATTTTCAGTCTCTAAACTTTTTATTAATTTTTATTTTATCAATTCAACCTATTTTTAGCAGAAAGATCCCCGATTTCATGATATTAACAAATTGGACAAATCATCAGCTTCTAATCTATTTATTTCGATTCTACCATCTAGTCCAACCCCTTTATCATAAAAAATAATTGAAACTCTATTACCAGGCCTAATCATAAATTTTAACCCTCTACTTCACAAAAGTTTAAAATTAATTCATTACCTTTAAATCGCTAACCTGAAAATTCAATAATTTATATATAAACAGCAGTATAAGAACTAAATTCTGATAAACTGAAGATAAAATTCTTAATTAGACCAATTTTAATTTGATTACAAAGACCAATTCATATCTCAACTGTAACATTACCAGATAATACACGTGGAATGTCTTACATGCTATACAATATACACCAAAATTTTCTTCGTATATGCTTTTAGAACTTGAGGAAGTATTGCAAAAGTCTCATTCTAAGATAAACCGGCCTGTGTCTTATAAAAAAAGAAATCTGCAAAATAAGAATTCAAGCAAAATATATATTCCTCCCATTGCACCCGAATTACTCATTCCTCAGGCCGAAAGAAGGTATATGTCGAACTCGTCTCCGTCTTTGTAACCTGCATGGAGATAATTTAAGTTCTTTATGAGGCTAACTTATGTAAGGAAGAGTTGGGGGCTTACCAATTTCATAAGCAGCTGCGCCTCAAGGAAATAACATTTGATTTCAAATTACTGAGGAATAAATTAACACCCCTGCCATCTCGTTATAGTTAGTAAGCTATATTAATGTTTGAGGTGATAGGAAACTCGGAATGGGTGTAGTTAGATCATGCAGAGGCAAAGAACCGGAAACCATTTTCAGTTGGTTTATGTTCTAATAGGTTCCTACTTCCAGGGCTTAATGGTACAGTCACAAAACTGCAATGAATATTATTTTCTATCATCAATTAGGCGAAGTTGACTACCTGGACAAGCAATCTCAGAAATCCCTGGTTTCAAACTTGGACTTCCTTCATTAAAATGCATACGATGGAAAGATCGATGTTTTGGTTATTACAGTTTATTAACCTAAACAACTAAAAACTTTCATCATACACATACTACAACAATACGTTTCATCTACTTGTTATATAATTTTATTGTAAGTTCTTCTAAAGAGAGAAAGTATTGATGAAACTTATACCAACCTCAGGATTACGAGATGGTCCAGTAGGAAGAGCAGGAACAAGAGATGTCCAAAGCACAGGGTCCACCAAGGAGTCAATTGTATTGTAGTTGGTGAGAAGTGGAACAGACAAGAAGGGAGTCAAAGGGTACACATTTTTCTGAAGAGATGATAACCCACCAGTCATCCCCATTGCGGCTCCAAGTCTGTCACCTCCAGTATCATGATTTACTGATTTTTCAGCTGCCTTACCGTGATCCATTTTGTTTATAGTATTTTTGTTCTCATTCTCATCACTATCAGAATTTTGTTCTTGTTTCTTCAGTGCTTTCTCTTGCAGGCTCTTGAAATCAGCAGACCGGGACAATATACTCAAGGCAGAGACAGAGGACCCTTTGCATTTTGTACCTTCAAGGGATGTGCCCAGACGGGGCATTTGGTATGGTTCAGTAGGCTGCACTGCCCACTCTGATGTTTTAAGTTCACTACCAATGTCTTCTGGGCATGCATTTTTAGTTTCCTCAGAAGATTTTGTTCCAGCTTCTGCTTGACGAGTTTTGTTGGTTCCCCACCACTTAATATAACCCGTTAAGTCAATCTTTCTCTCAATGCAAAAACCACCAATGTAATCATTTTCTTTGGTAGTATCATCACCTACACAATTGGTTTAACAAGATAGAATTGGATGTTACAAGTGCAAGGAACTGACATGTGAAAGATCCATATTACATTTGGCTAGAGAAGGTGTGAATTAAAATAACTTACAGTCCACCCGTAAAACTAGTTGCTGGTTTAAAAAAAAATTAAACGGTAAACTTACCATAATGTATACTATTGAAGTATTCAGATCCCGAAACACGGCCAAATGATGAGTCCCACCGACGACTTCATGGTAAACAAAGATATATATTCAAAATTTAATAAAAGTGGAAAAGGAAAAAAAAACACACATTAATAATCAATGCATGATTTCAATGATGATAGGCTCCCACAAGTTGGAAGTGAATGATGTTAAGAAATTTGCAGGAAATAATGAATACTTAACACTTTATTGATACCATAGAACTCACAGACATATGATTCATGGTTCGGAACATGATATTAAGGGAAGAAAAAACGGCTGATTATTTCTTCTGACTTCTTTCAATGGTAAAGGATTTTTCTTTTCATTTTGAAAACGTTATATTGAAAGAAAGGCTATTCACATCAAATGTCAGCTGACAATTATGGCAACAATGCTCTTGTGTGGCTTACTGAAATATGAAATTTGCTAGAGATATTCAAAATTAGGTGAGAAAACTAAAAGGGGAAGCTTGAGGCAGCAATTTCACCAATCTTTTAAACTAGTTCTTCCGTCCACTAACACTAGGAAAAGGAATCATAGAAAATACATGTTTTGGTACAAGTATGGATAGACATGATAAAAGTTTTACCTTGAAAGACCACGATATTTAGAAATTCCTCTTGAGAAACCACTGCTTTTTCTGTAGAGAGACAATTATAAGTAAACAACTCTAAATTGGGATACAAACTTCTAAAGTTCACACACACCTTCGAAGAGATGCAAGATAGTCCTCTCTTGACACATTCTGCATCTCTTCAAGATCCCTAGTATAGTCAGTAACCTGCAAAGAAATTTCCACGATTAGAACCAATTTCAGGCAGATGAGGATTAAAGCACAGAGGTGGTGAATTAAAATATATTCTTTTGTGCCAAACCGGCTCTCTCAACAAGACCCACTCTTCCCAAAGAGCCCAAAACCTAACCAAAAAACATCCAAAGAAAGAAGGAAAAGCAGAAAATGGTATGCATTCATGTCCCCTGAAAGGTGAAACAAAAGTCTCAAATGCCAAATTTGAAAATCAATACTAGGAGTAAGAAAAGAACTGCAAGGAAATCACATCAGTGTTAGAAAACGTTAAAATCTTTTCTTTTAAAAAAAAAAAATCTCTCAGACTATATCTTTCAAAAAATAAAAATATAACACAAGAAATAGATATTTTAATTTATAAGAAAAATTATTTTCTGAATTTTTTTAATTCTAAAAATAAATTTTACTTTTTTAATTTAAAAACGACTTTTTGAAGAAAAATTATAAATGATATGACAGGTAGCACTTTCTTGTTCCCTAATTTTACCATGTCAACCTTTTGATTAATATGTTAGTCGATGGGACAATGTACTAGAGACAACTAAAGTTTCAAGAAATAGATATTTTAATTTATAAGAAAAATTATTTTCTGAATTTTTTTAATTCTAAAAATAAATTTTACTTTTTTAATTTAAAAACGACTTTTTGAAGAAAAATTATAAATGATATGACAGGTAGCACTTTCTTGCTCCCTAATTTTACCATGTCAACCTTTTGATTAATATGTTAGTCGATGGGACAATGTACTAGTGTCACGGGCCAGAGTTCAAAGCCCGTGACCATCGAACCAAATGCATCCGATGGAGGTCTATTACTTAGATGGGGATCATTTGACTCACGTGAGCTGGCCCGATTCAATGAACTGTTGGAGAAGCTTGTCAGATTAAAATCTGGTTGGCCCAATCGGACTGGCCCGTTGCTTGAAGAGATTGAAGGTCCATCTACAAATATGGAAACATGATCTTAAAATATATGATATTATAATCTTAGAGATCTTAGATATGATATGGAATCTTATAAGATATTATTTTATAAGATTACATATCTTATCTAAGATATGTAACCTTAGAAGATATGATATTATATTCTTAGAGATTTGATGGTAGGTACCCTTTAATCTTGTCCGTCGATATAATTGTATCTTGACCGTCGGTTTTGGGGGAGCTCAAGTATAAATAGAGAGCCTCCCCCTCATTTGTACCCACTCCATTCATTGTTTCATTATTCTTTGTGAATAAGAGAATAGAGAGCATTTACTCAAACACTTTGTGTGCGTCCCTTTCTGTTGTTCTTTATAAGCTTCTTTTGGCATAAGTTTGCTTCCGCTGTACGAGTTGGTGCCTTGGAGGAGTTCTTAAGGAATCCTCATTCGAGTAAAGGCTGACTTGGACGAGTTTGGACGAGCGAATTGCCTAAGGCCGCACGGATTGCGAGACGAAAGGTCTAGTCTCGTGACAAGTGGTATCAGAGCTAGAGTTCGAACCAAGAAGTATCCGAGCTGTTGGTTCAAAGGCACTGTTGGGATGTCGAAAGAAGAGTTCGAACAAATATGGGTGAGAAAGTCTTTGAGGGAGATGCTGTTGGCAATAGAGGTACGCGTGGATAAACTTGAGGAGTCCATGGAAGACATTAAAGAGTCTGACAATGCTTGTGGGGAAAGCATTGAAGACATGAAGGAGCAGTTCAGAGGCTTTGTGACCACGTGTCTAACTTCCCAAAGGGATAACGTGCAAGAGTTGCTAGATTCCCAAAGGAAGAAGCTGACAGAGAGGAACAATGCTCTCGAAGCCATGGTGAAGGCTTTGAAGGAGAAAACAATGGCCACGACGCTGACTTTAAGCACAAGAATAGAGGAGCTCGAGGGAGAGCTGGCCTTGTGTCGAGCAGCGGTGGAAGAAGGAGTGTATGCAGCACTCAATAGCGAGTGTGTCCCGGAACCGAAAGAGTTTGTGGGGACAAGGTCTGCAGGTGATGTGGACAATTTCTTGTGGAGGATGGAAAACTACTTCCGTGCCAAAGGCATCGTGGATGATACGGATAAGGTACAAACTGCGTCATTATTTCTTATTGATATTGCGCTTTTATGGTGGCAAGGTAGGACCACAGATAAAAGGCAATGTGAGATTGGAACATGAGAGAAGTTCCAATGCGAGTTGAAGGGACAGTTTTACCCGGAGTTTGCCGAGGAAGAAGCTCGGGCAAAGTTGCAAGGAATAACGCAACGGGGCACAGTGGGGGAGTATGTTCGTGAGTTCAAGGAACTCATGCTCCAAGTTTCGAATGTGACCGAGAGAGAAGCAATGCTTGCTTTTCAAGAGGGATTGAAGCCGTGGGTCAGACAGGAGGTGGAACAAAGAGGTGTCCAAAAGCTGTCGGAAGCCATGAAGGTAGCAGTATCCGTGGTTAAGCTTGGTCTAGGGAAAGACAAGCTTGGATCTTCCAAGTCCGAGGAAAGAGGTGTATGTGAAGAGGATCATGAGGAAGATACGGATGAGTATGGCTATGACAACGGCGACAATTGTGGTAATGGGAAACCACGAGTTGGGAAGAAGAAACCCAAGAAGAAAAGGGACAAGCTGAAATGCTTTCTCTGCGACGGTCCACACATGCTAAAGAAATGTCCGATGAAATCCGCGCTTAGGAAGAAGCCGGTGGGTAAGGCCTTGGGACTTGGTTTAAGCGCAACGGGTGTTGAAGCCAAGGAGGCCGAAAGCGAGAAGAAGCCAGTCGAGTGCTTCTTATGTCATGGTCCGCATAGGTTGCGGAAGTGTCCGAGGAAGTCTGTTATCGATGGGAATGATCGAGCAGATACGGAGCCCAAGAAGCTTGGTTCGAGCAAGGAAAAAGCCGAAGCCAAGAGGGTAAAGAGGAGCAAGTCTGTCATCGAAGGGTACGATGGAGCAGACAAGGAGCCCAAGAAGCTTGGTTCGAGCAAGGGTAAAGCCGAAGCCAAGAGGGCAAAGAGGAGCAAGTCTGTCATCGCAGGGAACGATGGAGCAGACAAGGAGCCCAAGAAGCTTGGTTCGAGCAAGGGTAAAGCCGAAACCAAGAGGGCTAAGAGGAGCAAAAAGAAGCGAGTAAAGTGCTTCTTGTGCCGTGGTCCGCATGAGTTGCGGAACTGTCCAAAGCAAGCCGTAGTCAAAGGAAAGGCAACGTCCTAGCATAGAGAGTCGTCGGAGGGGCTTCCACCCAAGGAAGAGGTGAGTTTGTCATCGAACTTAGAGGAAGAAGTTGCGATGAAAACAGTGAAGCTAGGAACAATGAGGCTCGAATCGAGTGAAGCGTCAGAGTTGGCCGAGTCATCGACAAGGCTTCCACCTATGAGAGAGGTGGGTGGTGCATCGGACTTCAAGGAAAAAGAAGTGATGCATGTGGGACAGTTGACCCGAATAAATGCAAAGGTACATTCGAAACACTCTGATAGTGTTTTGCATTCTAACTTGTGTACTTGGCGAGAACGTAAGGGCCCTTTCGAAGTTCTTGAGCAAGGAGGCCGAGAGACTGTGGGCAAAGCGAAGCCAAGTGTAGTGAATCATGAGGATTCTGTTTGAGGGAAGTTAGAATGTGGGCAAGAGAGTGACATAACTCCTTGTCGTCGAGATGTACAAACGAGTAGGACGGCTCGAGTTAAGAAGCGACGGAAGCCGAGGCAAAAGTCCCAAAGAAAGGAAAGAGCTAAGACAACGAGTGGGATCCAAGGCGAATCAAGTCAGTGCCATTCAAGAGTCACAACGAGGACATTGCGAGAATGGGTGGGGGAGAATGTCACGGGCCAGAGTTCAAAGCCCGTGACCATCGAACCAAATGCATCCGATGGAGGTCTATTACTTAGATGGGGATCATTTGACTCACGTGAGCTGGCCCGATTCAATGAACTGTTGGAGAAGCTTGTCAGATTAAAGTCTGGTTGGCCCAATCGAACTGGCCCGTTGCTTGAAGAGATTGAAGGTCTATCTACAAATATGGAAACATGATCTTAAAAGATATGATATTATAATCTTAGAGATCTTAGATATGATATGGAATCTTATAAGATATTATTTTATAAGATTACATATCTTATCTAAGATATGTAATCTTAGAAGATATGATATTATATTCTTAGAGATTTGATGGTAGGTACCCTTTAATCTTGTCCGTCGATATAATTGTATCTTGACCGTCGGTTTTGGGGGAGCTCAAGTATAAATAGAGAGCCTCCCCCTCATTTGTACTCACTCCATTCATTGTTTCATTATTCTTTGTGAATAAGAGAATAGAGAGCATTTACTCAAAAACTTTTTGTGTGTCCCTTTCTATTGTTCTTTATAAGCTTCTTTTGGTATAAGTTTGCTTCCGCTGTACGAGTTGGTGCCTTGGAGGAGTTTTTAAGGAATCCCCATTCGAGTAAAGGCTGACTTGGGCGAGTTTGGACGAGCAAATCGCCTAAGGCCGCACGGATTGCGAGACGAAAGGTCTAGCCTCGTGACACTAGAGACAACTAAAGTTTGAATACATGATTCTAAATTTCTACCCATTAGGTATCAAGTTGACAAAAGTGGTTTTCAATTAGTAGCAAACAAAGCAAACATGATGAGCATCCAAGGACCCAATATTCCAAAGCATCTAATTCGTCTACTTTCTGTGCTAGTAGTCATCTTACCGGAAAATTAATGAGCGTCCCAGGACCCCAGTATTTCAAAGCAGCAAGGTCATAAGCTCTTGCAGCAGCCTCCTCATCATCATATGCCCCTGAAAATATATGTTGCTTAATAATTAGTAATTAACAGAATGAATTGAAGGACATGTTCAAACAGAAAAACTCATGAATCTTCTAGCTTACCTAAGTAGACTGATGATAGTCACACACCAATCATCATAGGCACCAAAGAACAACAAAAATATTGTCAGTTTTCATGAGAATTAGTAACTATTAAGTTGCAATTAACTAGCTTTCAAATGTAATACAAAAGAAAGGCAGGCAGACAGACCTTGCTTCCCTTTTTTATTCTGGTTTTGATTCCAAGTACTTTTATCCCAAAGATGAGCTTCATAACGACCAGTCCATCTATGCCTATTATAGATCAATGTTGAACCACAAGCATCAATCACCATGTATAGGAATGAGTGCTATTAAATTCTTTACTACTTTCAAAAGATAGCCAACTTTAAAACATGCATCACCCAAGAAAAATGTTGCAGAACTAAATGGGATCTTTTAGTTCCTTCAGAATGACCTAGTTTATCCATTTATTATAGCTGTCAACTTCAACTTACAATCAACCCTAATAGAGAAATATCAATTACAAACCACAGAAACCTATGTGGTCTAGTAATATGATTAACTTGAAGAAAAGCATTCCTTGTTGTACACAAAATTTGATTACCTTAAGTTTAAACTATTTCTTGCAGATTTGTACTCCAATATATCACGGTAGTACAGTTTTATCAAAGTTTCTCCACAATAAAGAGGAAACAGAGGGGTGGCTTGGCTACAAAAGCAGATAAAGACGACAGCCATATTGCTCACAACTGCTGAAATAGAAACATGCACACTACAACATTTTGAAAAAAGAATTGATGTTTCTTCTAGGTCTTGCAGTCACCACGTTGTGTACCTAAGACAAACCCTGTTGATTTTTTCTCCCAAGCCTTTCTTGCGTTATGCATGTCAAAAAGCTGGCAGACTTAATATGTTATCATTTTTGTGTCCTCTCCTAACCGAACATACAAGATCAGCCAAAGGATCCCGATCAATTAATCAAAGGCATATGTCCATCTTGATCTTCTCACCAAAGCTTCGTCCTTACCCTTCCCAAGCACCAATCATCAAACACGTAAAAGACATCAATAGTGCCCTTTGAACTTTCACCTCCAAGTTTTCTTCACTCACAACAACAATAAACTGTAATTCTGAAATTAAAACTAGACAAGTTCTCGCAATTTAGTTCGTTTTACAGTCTATAAAAGCTAAGGTTAGCTCAATTTGACTGCTCACTTTACTTGCAGCAACAATTACATATGCCCAAAGCTAAAACCAGCTGAATCCCAGATCAAATCCATCAACACCATTCAAAAGTGCCACTGTTCTCTCATCAATTAATCTAATAAACTACGCATAAAAAAATCAGATTTCCACTAGGCTCATCCATCAACATAAACTTCACACAAACTGTAACTCCACACTCATGATTTTTTATTTGAATAAGAAAATTACAGATTATAACTAAATCCAAGCAAGTAACCGAAATATTTTTAAAATAAATAAATAACTTCAATAATTGGTTTGTTTTTTTCTCTGTACCTGGTGACTCCACGGTAAATGGAGCTGCGTTTGCCGGCGGTGCAAGGCGGCATCTTACTGATACGTTCTTTAGCAGTGCAGCCTCTTTCTTTCTTCGCTTTCTTCAATCCTCTGCACAGTAAAAGTTGATCGTTTGCTATCACAGTCTCGGAATTCTCTCCGCCACTGGCTTCCGCTTTCATCCCAGGATCAGAAGATGACGTTGAAGCCATGTTTAAAGAAAAAGAAACCCTAAGCCTAAGAGAAAGAATTACAAGGTACAAAAGAGGAAACAGTGAAGTTGAGAGACAGTGAAGCGTCGGATTTTTGGGGTTTTGTTTTGACGTTTGGGACTGATTTTCACTGTGAAGGAACAAAAATATGGGACAGAGGAAATAAGGAATTTACGACAGTGCCCTGGGCAGTTCTTGCTATTAACTTGGTGATGATTGCCATTTAGAGCGATGAAACGGCTGTAACGGCTAGGATTGGGCGATGGTTACTAATGTAACTTTACATATTTTGAAAGTCTTTGAGGTTTTGTCATCTGTCAAAAACAATGAGCCCCACGGCGTCGGTTTTACATGTTTCTTTATTATAATAATTGACTGTTTTAAACGGTGTGGTTTCCGAAAATATTTCTCTCATAAATAATAAAATAAATCTATTTAAATATAAATATAAATTATAAAATAAACTATTCAAATAGTGACCAAATTGTTTTGTTTATCAAAATTTATTTTTTTATTAATTTAGTTACTACCATCAATGTATTTTAGTCACTATTATTAAAATAGATTTGGCCACCAAATGAAATATAGTTTTATGTTATAATAATAAATTTAATTCTAAACGATTATTAATTTTGTTAATTTAATATTAATTTTAAAAATTTCAATAAAATTATCCACCAATATTTACTTGAGTTAATCTTGATTCTAAAAATTAAAGTATTTTTTTAAAATATTTAAAAACACATAAATATTCAAAAATTATTACAACTTATGAAAATATATAAAAAATTTAAAATAAATTAAAAAAATAAACATATTTAAATTTTTTTTAAATTTACAACATTTTTAGATTTCCTTTTTTATTTTTTATTTGTTCTCTTTCTTTCACGTTATTATTTCTCTTTTTCATTTTACTTTATAAATTTAAATCTCTTTCGCAAGCTTCTAGAATAATTAATAACTCAAAAGAAAATAAAAAATGAAATAAGGGAAGATCAACAATGGTTTTTAAGCTTAAATCCCCATGAAATTTCACCATTATCGTCACAGTCTGAACCAGGGAGTTCATTAGAGCAAGTTGAAGCACAATCCCAGAAGCGAAAAGCTGGAAGGAAGAAATTTAAAGTGACTCAACCCCCAGTATTCAAAGGTGTTTGTAGAAGGAAGGCAAGTGGGTGAGTGAGCCTATCAAGAAGTCCCGAATATGGCTAGGGACAGGCTCGAGCCCAGGTATAGAAATCAAGGCTTACGATGCAGCCGTTATGGCTCTCAAATGAGATGTTGCTCCCTTAAATTTCCCAAATTTGCTTGTAAATTGCCACGTCCTATTTTGTCTTCAATTATCCATAAGTTAGGTCGGGTTAAGTTCAAGTTTAACTATTTCATCTTCAATTTATTCATAAGTCAGGTCAGATTGAGCTTAAATTAGACCCTAATAAAATTCTAAACCCAATTAATAAGCTCGGGTCTGATCTGGAGAATGAACTTAAATTTTTACCCAAACTCGATTTGGATGAAACTGTTAAAACTCAAATTTTGGTCCAGTTTAACCGTATTAACATTTTTTATTTTATTTTTTATATAGAAAATTTTAAAAATATAATTTATGAAAAATAACTCAAAATATTAAAATAAATATTTTCAACAAATTGAAAATAAATAAAAAAAAGGGTTTTATACTTAAATAACACTAAGATATGTGCAATTTAATAGTAAATGTCTCTAAAATAATAACAAAATTAACAATAATATAAGACTTATATAATATCCAAATAATAACAACAAAATAGTAGTAACATAATAGTGAAATCACAACAAAATAGTGAAAAACAATAGCAAAATAAAAGAGTTCTTTTTTTTACAAATTCGGGCCGAGCTTAGGCCGAAAAACCCTTACCCGAGGCACGAGTCTTATTTTTTTACCTAAACCTATTTTTTGACCTATATTGTTGCCTAAGCGTACCTACTTTTCGGACGGACCCTTCAGGTCGACCCATCAAACAAGTCTAGTTCATCCCGTTAGAGATATTTAGATTGCTGCTATGGGGAAAAAATGATAAAAGGGAAAAGGGAAATAATAAGGTGAAAAAGAGACAACAAATAAAAAAAATTGAAAAAAAGGAAGGTGTGAAAATGCATTTAATCTTAACAATTTTTAAATATAAATTTTTATAATTTTTTGACTATTTTATACATTTTAATAAATTTTAATAGTATTCAATTTTATGTATTTTTTAGTTAAAAAATATTTTTAACTTTTAGAATTAAGACCAGATTGATTAAATGTGTAAATATTGAAAGTTAAATTTTTTATTTTTTTTTAAAATTAAGACTAAATTAATAAAAATAGGCAATCATTGAGGGCTTTATTATTATACTAGGCCATTTTATCATTTCATTTGGTGACGAAACCTATTTTAGTATGGTAACCAATCCTATTTTAATAGTGAATCAATTATAATTTGAAATCATAATTTAATGAGATATTTTGATGGAAATGTGTAGAAAATGTGACTCATAATGATATTATAGAAAAAGTTAAAAGGGCAAAATGATAATCGTTTAAATAAGATAATTATGTAAAGTGTAATGATTAAGGATTAAATTTTGTCAAAACAAGATTGGTAGAGGTAATTTCGTAATTATTATTTTAAAGATTACTTTAATGAAATATTTTGACGGAAATTTGTAGAAAAATATGGAGAACCCATCTTATTTAAGCCATCATCACGTCATCCAATTTTTCTTTTCTTTACAAATAGGTCTTTTCCAACATTTCCAAGCCAATTAAGCTTAATCGCTCCAATTTTTTTTATGATTAGTAAGTGAAATCAATAGAGAATAGTAGTAGCCACTTGAATTTCATAAGAAATGCACCTATAATTGTCTTGGAGGGAGAAAATAATGATTAGTAGTAAATATAAGTGATTGAGGTAAGAATGATAAACTTTTCTTGAAATTCATGTTAGTTTTAATTGAAGAACATAGATTATGATATTTTATTATGATTTTAATGTGTAAATATTGTATGTTTTGATATGGAAAATGAAGAAAAAGAAGGAGATAATTGTTAAGCTTAATTAGATAAGTAAAAGAGTTTGATTTTAAAGTTTTGGTTGTAAGTACAACTAGAATTCTACTTACTTTAAATAAGTTAATAATTGTTAAGTTTAATTAGATAAGTAAAAGTCTTTACATGATATTTAAATATAAGCTTACATGTTCATAAATAAATAATAAGATGTGATAACAATTAAGAATAAGAAAGTGATGATTTGATTTTATTTACCAAGTAATTAAATTAAGAGAAAAAGAAAGAAAAGTGAGAAAGATTGAAAGTAAGAAAAATGACTAAATTGTAAAGTCGTAAAATTTTATGAAATTGTAATTATTATAAGTATGTGAGTAAATGAAGTGAAATATGTAATGTGTGCATGAGAGCAATACATGGGCTGAATAATAAAGACTCTTTGAAAGTTACAAATGAGCCAAATGTAATTGGGCCAATTGCATGTGGGCCATCTTTAAGTGCAAGAATCCATTACAACTACCAAGTGGGCTGATCAGAAGGGCTAGAGCTAAACAGTACAAGGACGCACTTGGGGGCTTATTCAAGGTATTTGGGTTGATGACGAAAAGACCAAATTCAAAGGTAGGCCAAATGAAGGCCATTGTTTACTCAACATTATTGAAATGGTCGTCTGGCTTCCAAGATGCATATCTTTTTTATGTTTAACATACTAATGGGTGTATTTAGTTTTTATTTAAGACATTAAACTTACTTTAGATGCATTAAATGGCCAGCCAACAAGATGCATGCATAAACGACCATTCATTTGCCTTGGATACATTGTATGGTTTTGGTTCATACATGTACGACCACTTATCTCTTTTTAGGTTCAACATACGACCAATATATACATGTGTGACCATTTTCTTACCCTAGATGCAACAAATGGAAGGTGAAGTGAATGCACACATATTAATGATCATACATGTACTTGAAGATACATTGGATGGGAGGATTCATAAACCTAAAGACTCAATGTATGGTCGAATTCATGGATACATTTATGGTCGAATTTCGGCCATTCCTATTCTTGGAGGGATGTTCCAAGTATAAAAGTAGATTTAGTCCTATGTAAAAAGGTTAACAAATTATTCAACTTGAAATATATTTAAGAAAGTTTTCTATTTAATTCTTTAACGAACTTTCAAACTTATCAAAATTAATTCTTGTGGCATTCACCCATGTCTTATCACTCATCTTTTACCTACCTTGAGTGTGGTGATAATAATTCCTTCTTACACCATTTGTTCGTGACCTATTATAGGTTTTTGGGTCAAAAGTTCTACTTAATACCTCTAGTTCGAAATCTTAACTAGACATTAGGTCAATGTCTTTTTCTTTGCCTTTTTTAATCTGTTTTAAATAATCTAGGCAACAAATTGTGTCTCTAATTTCAGTTTGGGTTTCACTATTCTTTTTAAGGTTCAATTTGATTAGTTGACTCACAATATTTGGTATCAGAGCTTGTGGTTTCTAAATCAGGTTTCTATCTATATTAATTTATTGTTGTTCTATCTATTTAAAAAAAGAGAGTCATATATCATTATTAAAAAAGAGATTCATATATATATATTTAAAAATTTTAGATATGAAGTTTTAAAAATTTCGTCCAAGTTCATCATCACAACATGTGATTCTATCTTATGTTTGAGTTTTCTTTTTCTTCTCATTTCTTGCAAGTTTTCGTTGAAGTTATCCTGAGCTACAAGAATTTTTTTTTTGTTCTTGTAACACCCCTAACATGTATCCATTTCTAGAATAGGGTTACGAAGCATTACCTTAAAACCGTAACATAAAAACATACATTTCCAATGTAACAGCCAGGTTTTAGCTAAATCAGAATAGTGGTTACAGAACCACAAATATGAGGTCTAAAATTATTTTAATATTATTTTTGGTGTTTACAACATGTGAATATATATGTGTGAAAATTTCGTGAGCCAATTTTATCGTTTAATAGCTCAATTTGAGAAAGAGGACTAAATCGCATAAAATGCAAAAGTTGCATTTTATATGTTAAAAGTGCTTATTTGCTATGGATTATTAAATTAAAGGTCCTTATAATGTAATTAGACCATTGATAGTGGAATTTGACATAAATGGCCATCCATTATAAAGTTTGATTAATGTTTTAATTAAGGGCATTTTAGTAATTGTTTAAATAAAGGTTAATTAAATAAAACTAAAACCAAATTTAGTCCATATTTGCCTTCCTTAAACAAATAGAAAGAAAGAAAAGAGATTTTGGAAGCATTTTAGGGTTCGACAACTTGGTAGCTTGATTAAGGTATGTTCTTTGCTTGGTTTTTGATAATTTTTACGTTTTTGTGATCGTTGCTTTGAGTACTAGCTAGCTCGTACCCTAATTTTTGAAATTTTTGATGAATTTTTGAGTTTTCATTGATGAATGCTTGATTTTTATGATGTTTGATGATGAATTATGCAAGCTTGGTGTTTTATATACATGTTTTGTAAAGTGATTTTTGACAAAAATGTCAATTAGGGATTAAATTGAGAAAAGTGTAAATGGAGAGGTTAAATTATGAAATAAATGAAAAATATGGGTTTCTAGGGACCTATAGAAAATTCAGCTAAGCATGGGTTATATTGAAATTTTGTGAATTTTTTGTATTTGTGTAACAATGACTAAATTGAATAAATGTGAAACTTTAGAGGCTAAAGTGAAAAAAATGCCCAAATATGTGTTTGTGGATTAAATTGAATAAGTTAATTTATAATACATCTAGATCAAGAAAGGAGGAATTCAGATCTAGATCGGGGGAAAACTAAAGTTATCGACTAAACGATTCAATTCGCCGTTTTAGTATTCGAGGTAAGTTTGTATGTTATAAACATTGTTACAATTATGTATTTAATGCTTTAATATTGCATAAATTGTATATATGCGACTACGATTGAGTACGATGACAAATCGACTATGTTTGGCACTTAGTGTGCGAATTGGAATAGCTTCGGCTATATAAAGCACTTAGTGTGTGAATTGGAATAGCTTCAGCTATATGTAACACTAAGTGTGCGATACCACGATAGTTTTGGTTTAATGTGATGGCACTAAGTGTGTGATATTGTTATAGCTTCGGCTAATCATTTATGCACTAAGTGTGCACGTTCTTTGACTATGGAAAGATTTATAGATGGTTTAATGTATTGAACAATGAAGTGAAAATGAACTAAATAAATACAGCAATGTATAGGTACGTATGATACCTATGTGGTAGTTGATACTATGTGTATGAAGCTTGATGGATTTGTTTATATAGGATAAATGGTCATGGATTAGAATTAAATGATGATATGAGACTTACTAAGTGTTTATTAATTGTTAACCTGTATATTATGAATTACTGAGTAAATATTTAGTACGAACTTACTAAGCTATGAAGCTTACTGTGTGTTATTTGTCTTTATTTTATAGAGTATCAAAGCTAGCATGGACATCGGGAATCGTCGGGAACCGTCATCACACTATCTACTACTTATTGGTATTTTTGAATACTTGTAAATATGGTATATGGCATGTACAGGCTAGTGAGTTGATGATATGTTTTGAATTATGATTTAAGCCATGAGATTTGGCTTACTTTTGGTTGAAAATGTTGGTATATATTTGGTCATTTAAGTTGCCCTAAGTGATGTGCATAATGTCTTATGTATATTGGTTTGATTTGGTATGTTGGCCTTAGTGTTGATAAAGTTTAATGATGTGTTTTGTGATATGAAATAGATGATAATATGATGAATTAAATTATATAGAACTTATGCAAGTTGTGATGATTTTGGCTTAATGATTTGGTAAGTTTTGAATGTGAAATTGAGTAGTTGAAATGGTTGATGCTAGATGGTATGATATGTGTAGGAATTGGTATGTTTTGGTTGCCTATAAGTTTATGGAAATGGCATCATTTTGGTTGCTAGGTGTGTTTGTGAGAAGGGTGGTAAATTGGCTCTACAAATGACCTATTTTTGTCCACATGAGCAGAGACACGGGCGTGTGTCTCAGCCATGTATGACACACGGTTATTTTACACGACCATGTGTCCCCTGGAGTACCCTTTCTAGTTAAGGCAGTATACCCTACAGTTTTGACACGACATAGACACACGAGCGTGTCTACTGGCCGTGTGAGACACACGGGCTGGCACATGGGCGTGTGGGGTGGCCGTGTGACTTAAGTTAGTAACCTCCCTAATTTTCCCACGGCCATGGCATATAGGCATGTCTCTGGCCGTGTGATATAAGTCAGTATGTATGTCCTGTTTTCACATGGCTTGCTCCACGAGCGTGTCTGGTGGCTGTGTGAGGCACATGGCTTGTTTACACAAGCGTGTGACCCTAAAATTAAAGAAAGTTTTCTAAGTTTCTAAAAGTTTTCAAATGTTATAGATTTAGTCCCGAACCACTTTTAAGCATATTTTAAGGTATCGTAGACCTATTTAAGGGACTTTGTGCATGTGAATGAATGATATGCGATATTGAATTTAATGATTTGTGAAATGTATGAATTATGTTGTGGATGACTGGTAATGCCTCGTAACCCTACTCCAGCAACAGATACAGGTCAATGGTGTTACATTTATTGGTATCAGAGCTATGGTTTAGTCGATTCTAGGACTAACGTAGTGTAACATCCCGAATTAGGGCCTAATCAGAACAGTGGTTTTGAGACCACAAATCTAACACAATAAATTTTTTTATTATATTTTTATGGTCTAAAATTTTACGGGATGATTTTGTAAAAATTTCGTTCGAAAATTTTGACGTTTGGGCACTTAATTTGGTTAAAAGGACTAAATTGTAAAAAGTAAAAAAGTTGAGTTCTACATGTTAAAGGTGTCTAATTGTTATGAAATTTTAAATTGGAGGCCCTTAAATGGTAGTTAGATCATTGGATAATTTTTTGGACAAAAAATGGACATGAAATAGGTGAAATAGAATATTTTTATGTTAGGGGCATTTTGGTAATCTAGTAATTAAAATGAATTAAAAACAAAATTAAAAGCCAATTTTTGTCCATCTTTTACCCCATGGCCGAAACTTGTATGGAGAAGACATAGCTAGGGTTTTTCAAGCTTCCGAGCTCGTTTGTAGGTCCGTTTTAGCCTCGTTTTTAATGATTTTTATGTTTTTAAAATCCTCGTAACAAGATCTACTCATTTCTACCCATACTTTGAGCTAGGGTTTGTGTTTAAAAATTTACCCATGGATGACATGCATGTGTTTTGATGTCTAAAGGAAGAATATGAATGCTCGGTGTGTAATAAACGACTTTTACTAAGTGATTTTTGTTGAAATTGTCAAAAAGTACCGTTTTATAAAAGCTACAAAATTTGTTATAAAAGTATGATTTAGTGGAAATTAAGGGCTGCTACAGTTATTAAAATGATTTGGCTAGGGTTAAAATGTAAGGAAATTGAATAAAAATCATTTTACGAGTCTAGGGGCCAAAGTGAAAAGATGTGAAAGTTTAGGGGTTAAAATGTAAATTTGTAAAAGTATGATTTTTGGACCCATATGAATAATGTGACTAATTAGTAAGCTAAATGTGGTATTATAGATCAAGGAAAATGAGATTCGGGCATAGATTGAAAATGAATGAGATTATGGACTAAATCATAATATATAGTCGTACTCGAACCCGAGGTAAGTTCATGTGATCTTAATAATGCAATATTGTATTTGAATGCTAATGCTTCGATATTATACGAGTTGTAAGTTTATATATGTGAATAATTTGATATTATGTGATTATTTTGATGATATAACATGTTCTTAATGTTTTGCTATTATGATGAAAATGTCGCAATGTCATGTGATTATGAGATATTGCTATGTGAATGAAGCCACAATTCGAGTACGTCTGGTAAAGGTTTGGAAGTTTGATGGAATATGATGTTTCTTTGAAACAAGTAAGTTTGTATGTAAATAATATTTCGATTCTTTTTATGTTATTATCTTTTGTTATTATATTAGATGTGGCTGCCTATAGAATGATCAATTGATGTAAACTACGAATTGGAATTGACTAAGAACGAGTTGGTAAAATGTTGAAAAGTGAAGAATTTTCCGATTGATCCTTCGGAATAGAAGAGATACAAATGATCCGTTGTGAGTCACGTGTGTAGTACTAAGTGCAGGCTACAACGAGTACTAGATTGATAGGTTGCATGTGTAGTACTAAGTGTAGGCTACTATGCGTACCTGTTAACTTTGATCATGTGTGTAGTACTATGTATAGGCTACTACGTGTATCAGATGGTTAAGTCACGTGTACAGTACTAAGTGCAGGCTACTATGTGTACCAGATTGATAGGTCGCATGTGCAGTAGTAAGTGCAGGCTACTATGCGTACCCGTTAACTTCGATCACATGTGTAGTACTAAGTGCAGGCTCCTACGTGTATCAGATGGTTAATTCACATGTGTAGTACTAACTGCAGGCTACTACGTGTACCAGATTGATAGGTCGCATGTGTAGTACTAAGTGCAAACTACTATGCATACCAGAGAGCTTCGGTTACAAGGGTGGTATATGCACTGGCAACCATGTATCTGTTATTATTCCGATGAGTTCAACGAGAAATTTACTAAGTGAAAATACATATGTACATGACTATGTGATGAATATGTGAAAGTATATTTATGTGAAAAGTTGTGAGCAATGTGCTTGATAGTTGAGCGAATCTTTTGGTAAGATAGAATGGAGTAAGTGAAATTATGTAAAAGTGAAACTTTGTAATAAAACAATTTTAGACAGCAGCAGTTGTACGACTTTGAAAAATCACCAAAAATGGTAGATATTGAATTAAAGGTTGAATAAGATATAAAATTAAATCTTAATGAGTCTATTTTCTCATAAAAGAAACGGTGAAGGCAAAAGAATTTTATATTCTGTGATAATTGGATTTTTGTGAGACAGGGTCAGAATGATTTTGGAATCCCCTGTTCTGATTTGGGAAAATCATTAAAAATTGTAAAAAAATAATTATGGGTCATATTTGAGAGCTGTACCATGAGATAAATAATTTTTAGTGAAGAGAGATCGGAACTATCAGACAGTGAAATAGGGGTATATTTAATGAATAAACTGTACTTATTGGCTAGACCAAAAATTCTGAAAATTTAATGGTAAGAAGATATATGAATCTAGTTTAAGATAAAATTAACGGATCTTAATTTGGAGTTTTGTAACTCTGGATATAAATGAATTAGTAACTATAACTCGAGAAAATAGCATGACCAGAAAATCAGCAAAAGTGTAATTATGATTACATTTTCATGGAATCATGTTGATAATTTGCTTATTATTTCCATTGGACTTACTAAACTTTAAGCTAACTCCCTCCTCTCCATTTCCTTAGTGTTCTCAGGTCAGCTCGGGGTTGGAGACCGTCGAAGGTATTATCACACTATCAAGCCAACAACTCCGGAGTATTGTCATATGTGTATTAAATACTTTCAAGTGAGTGACATGTATAAGGACTAGTTTTTATGTTAGATGTTGTTATGATTAGCCAAATGTATCGGCTTATATTGATTTATTGTATATGGCCAAGAAATGTGGCTTAAATGGTTATGGCTTGTACGCCTAATTATTCTTGCTATGTGTTAATGTTTTTGATGTGTTTATAATTGGTTGTTATGAATGATTAGTATAACACATGTACATGATGAATGCTCTAAGACCATTCGAGGTGGTCGTGGCCATAGAATGAATGTGTGGTATGCTAGTAAGTTGATAATGATTGAATATGGACAATTATAGAATGTGAATTGGAATGTCTAACTTGGTGTAACATGAGTATAGGTAATAAACACATGTATGACAACATGTAAATGCTTTAACGAAATTTTACTAAAGGATGATTAACCATTAAATTGATGTTATAATGTGTGACTATAATGTGTATAAGTATGGGATAGAATTAAGGACAACATAGGCTTGGAAAATAGCCTAAGTGTTGGCTACACGGGCAGAGACACGGCCATGTGTCTCAGCCGTATGGAGGACACGGCCGAGCACACAGGTGTGTGGCTTGGCTATGTGGATCAATTTGTTTTGCTGACGTCATAAACAGAGAGTTACAAGGCCTGAGGACACGGACGTGTTCAAGACACACGAGCTTGTCCCTGTGTCTACACGGGCGTGTGACCCTGTTTCATAAAAATTTCTCTAAGTTTTCCCAGAGCTTTTTAAAGTCCTTGGTTTAGTCCTGAACTACCCCGATGCATGTTTTAGGCCTCGAAGGCCTGTATAAGGGACGATGTACATGTGTTTGAAAAGTTTTAATTTGGATGAAATTTTATGGCCCAGTTTTGCATGTTTGTGAGTTTAAGTCCGGTAATGCCTCGAACCCTATCCTGGCTTCGAATATCGGTAAGGGGTGTTACACATAGCGTGTGAGAGTCTAGCTATACAGCCATATATATAAACCGTGACAGTGTGATGATTCCTGACAGTTAAAATGTATTTTTATATAGCAAATTGATCCCAAAAGAGCCGTAGCTGACGATATAGAGAGTAATGCACCTGCTCCTACTCAAAGGGCAGCGCAATCTGACTCTAGACCCGTGACTAGTAGTCATGAGGGAGAGGTAAAGTAAGCCTTTTTCCCAATGATGAGTGTGTGGTTCTCGCAGTTTGTTAGAACGAATCCGGCTGCTCAACAACCTCCACCCCCATCTGTTCCTCAACAAGTCCCAGTTATGACATAAATGATAGATCTGATTCGATTGAGTAAGCCGCCAGTGGACAAGATACGTAAACACGGGGCGAAGAGTTTCGGGCTACAGTTGATGATGATGCTGAGGGGGTTGAGTTCTAGCTCGAGAACACAATCAGAGTATTTGATGAATTGTCTTATACTCCGAAAAAATGTATCGAATACGTAGTATCTCTGCTTAGAGATAATGCATATCATTGGTGGAAAACGTTGACATCGGTGGTTCCTAGAGAATGGGTTACTCGGGAGTTCTTTCAATCTGAGTTCAGGAAGAAATATATAAGTCAGCAATTTCTCGATCAGAAACATTAAGAGTTTCTGGAGTTGAAACAAGGTCGGATGACAGTGACAGAATATTAAAAAGAATTAGAGATTTCTCGATCAGAAATATAAAGAGTTTCTAGAGTTGAAATAAGGTCGGATGATGGTGACAGAATACGAAAGAGAATTTGTACATTTAAGCAAGTATGCTCGGGAATATGTCTCCACTAAAGAGATCATGTGCAAAAGGTTCGTTGATGGATTGAATGAGGAAATAAAACTATTAGTCGGGATACTTGAATTGAATGAATTTGTAGTACTGGTTGAGAGGGCTTGAAAAGCCGAGGATCATAGCAAAGAAAAGAAAAATGCTGATTCAAAGGCAAGAGATTTGAGAAAGAGATCAATGAGTAAATCTTATCATTCATTGTCGAAGAAATCTAGAGACTATTTTAACCGATCGACAGCTTCAGTGGGATATCAGAATCGAGATCGCGGGAAGCAATACACCAACCCTAAAACTCAAGCCACATTGGTATCGAGTGTTGGTAATGTAAAAGATGTTAAACCTGACTGTCAATAGTGTGGAAGATGACATTTTAGGAATTGTTGGATGAAAAATAACAATAGAACTTGTTATAGTTGTGGTTCACGATATCACTTTATTAAAGATTACCTAGAGTTAGTTGAAAAAGATAAACCTCAGTACGCGAGGCCGAGTAACACTACAGCTAGGGGCAGACCACCCAGAAACATGGGAAATGTGAGTGGTGGTAGAGGTGCGACATGAGACACTGCTGTGAGATCTGATGCCAGAGTACCTGCACGAGCCTACTCTATTCGCGATCGCTAAGAAGCGTCATCTCTAGATGTTATTACTGGTACTTTTACTCTCTATGATACTAAAGTTATTGCATTGATAGATCTAGGATCAACTCATTCATATATGTGTGTGAATTTAGTATCCAGTAAGACTTTTCTTGTAGAGTCTACTGAATTTGTAATTAGAGTATCGAACCTTTTAGGCAAGTGTGTTTTGGTTGATAAAGTGTGCAAGAACTGTCCATTGATGATTTAAGATAATTTCTTTCTGGCTGATTTGATGTTTTTGCCATTTGACGAGTTTGATATAATTCTGGGTATAGATTGGTTAATGTTGCATGATGCTATTATGAATTACAAACAAAAGATGATTGATTTGAGGTGTCAGAATAATGAGATTATCCAGATTGAGTCAGATGATCTGAATGGCTTGCCAGCAGTGATTTCATCGATGTTAGCTTAGAAATATGTAAGAAAGGGTTGTAAAGCTTATTTAGCTTATGTGCTTGATACGAAAGCGACTGAAAAGAAGATTGAATCAGTGCAAGTTGTGTATGAATATCCAGATGTGTTTCCTGAAGAGTTATTGGGTTTACCACCGATCCGACAGAGTTAAAATAATTAAAAGCTCAATTGTAAGAATTAACCAATAGAGGATTTGCACGACCGAGTTTCTCACCCTGGGGTGCTCCTGTGTTGTTTATGAAAAAGAAAGATGGCACGATGAGAATGTGTATAGACTATAAACAGCTTAAAAAAGTGACGATCAAGAACAAATATCCTTTACTGTGAATTGATGATTTGTTTGACCAATTGAAAAGGGCTACAATGTTTTCGAAAATAGATTTGAGATCGGGTTATTACCAGTTACTGGTTAGAGACTTTGATGTGCTAAAGACTGCATTTAGAATATGGTACAAACACTATGAATTCTTAGTTATGCATTTTGGACTAACGAATGCTCCTGTAGTCTTTATCGATTTATCGAACAGGATCTTCAGACCGTATCTAGATCGATTTGTTGTTGTGTTCATAGATGATATTTTGATCTATTCGAAAGATGAAACTGAGCATGCCGAGCATTTGAGAATTGTATTGCAGACTCTGAGTGATAAGCAGTTATATGCAAAGTTTAGTAAATGTGAATTCTGGTTTCGTAAAGTTGGTTTTTTGGGGCATATTGTGTCAGCATCAGGTATCCGAGTCGATCCGAGCAAGATTTCTACAATAATGGATTTGAAGCCTCCGAGAAATGCATCTGAAGTCTAAAATTTTCTGGGACTAGCTGGCTATTACCGACGGTTTGTAAAAGGCTTTTCGATGATTGCGACTCCATTGCCGATATTGCTTCAGAAAGATGTAAAGTTTGAATGGTTTGAGAAATGTCAGAAAAGTTTTGATCAGCTAAAAACTCTTTTGACTAAAGCTCTAGTGTTAGTACAGCCAGAATCGAGTAAAGAATTTGTGATCTATAGTGATGCATCGTTGAATGGTCTAGGCTGCGTTTTGATGTAGGAAGGAAAAGTCATAGGTTATGCCTCGAGACAGTTGAAGCCGCATTAAAAGAATTACCCGATGCATGATTTAGAGTTAGCCGCGATTGTGTTCGCATTAAAAATTTGGCGCCATTATTTGTTCGATGAGAAATGCCATGCTTATTCAGATCATAAGAGTTTGAAATATCTAATGACTTAGAAAAATTTGAATTTGAGACAACGGAGATGGTTAGAATTGCTAAAATATTACGAGCTAGTAATTGATTACCATCTGGGAAAAGCAAATGTTGTTGCAGATGCATTAAGCCGAAAATCTTTGTATGCTTTACATGCAATGAATACTCAGTTGGCTCTATCTGATGACGGATCGATTGTAGCTAAATTGAAAGTGAGACTATTGTTTGTATAGCAAATTTGTGAAGCTCAAAAGGTTGATAATGAAATGTTAGCAAAACGAGCTCAATGTAATTCAAACCCTGATTCAGAGTTTCAAGTTAATCCAGATGATTTTTTAAGATTTAAAGGTTGAATTTGTGTTTTGAGAAATTCAGAGTTGATTCAGATAATTTTGAATGAAGCACATAGTAGTCATTTATTTGTTCATCCTAGAAGCACAAAAATGTATAACAATTTGAAACAACTAAATTGGTGGCATGGTATGAAATGTGATATTTCAGAATTCATTTCTAAATGTTTGATTTGTTAGCAAGTTAAAGCTAAGCATCAAGTGCCGTCTGACTTATTGCAGCCGATTATGATCCCTGAATGGAAATGGGATAAAGTGACTATGGATTTTGTTTCGGGTTTTCCTTTATCTCCAAGCAAGAAAGATGAAATTTGGGTTATAGTTGTCATATTGACAAAATCAGCTCCTTTTATTCCTGTGCGTACAGATAGAGATTAGACGAAGTACCTGTTTTTATTATTTCAGATAGAGATCTGAGATTTACATCGAGGTTTTGGGAGAAACTGCAAGATACACTGGGTTCAAAACTACATTTTAGTACCGCATTTCACTTGCAGATGGATGGTCAATCCGAGCGAGTTATACAGATACTCGAGGATATGCTGAGATGTTGCATTCTTGAGTTCGAGGGTACGTGGGAAAAGTATCTGCCTTTGATTGAATTTGCGTATAACAACAGTTTTCAATCAAGTATTAAAATGGCACCATACGAAGCTTTATACAGTCTAAAATCTCAAACACCGTTGTACTGGACTGAACTTAGTGATAATAAGATTCACGGGGTTGATCTGATTAGAGAAACAAAAGAAAAAATGAAAGTAATTCGTGATAGTTTTGAAAGCAGCTTCAGATCGACAGAAATCTTACGCAGACTTGAAACGGAAAGATATTGAATTTCAGATCAGGCATAAAGTGTTTTTGAAAGTATCTCTATGGAAAAAATATTTAGACTCAGTCGTAAAGACAAATTAAGTCCGAGATTCATCGGACTGTACGAGATTACTGAGCGAGTTGGACCAGTGGCTTATCGGTTAGTATTGCCGTCTGAGTTAGAAAAGATTCATAATGTATTTCATGTATCAATGCTAAAAAGGTACAGATCTGATCCTTTGCACATTATTTCTCCGACACAAGTTGAGATTCAGTCATATTTATCGTATAGTGAAGAACTGGTCCGAATTCTAGCTCGTGAGATCAAAGAGCTAAGAAATAAAAGAATAGCATTAGTGAAATATTATGGCATCGACACGGGGTTGAAGAAGCTACGTGGGAAACCGAGGATGCTATGTGAAATAAATATCCAAACCTATTCACTGGTAAGATTTTCGGGGATGAAAATCCCTAAGGGGGAGAGTTGTAGTAGCCCGGTTTTATATAAATCAAAATAGTAGTTTCAGAACCACAAATCTGAGGTTGTAAAATTATTTTAATATTATTTTTGGTGTTTACAACATGTGAATATATATGTGTGAAAATTTCGTGAGCTAATTATATTGTTTAATAGCTCAATTTGAGAAAAAATGACTAAATCGTGTAAAATGCAAAAGTTGCATTCTATATGTCAAAAGTGCTTATTTGCTATTGCTTATTAAATGATAGTGCAATTTAACATAAATGGCCATCCATTATAACGTTTGATTAATGTTTTAATTAAGGGCATTTTATTACTTGTGTAAATAAAGGTTAATTAAATAAAACTAAAACCAAATTTAGTCCATCTTTGTCGTCCTTAACCGAATAGAAAGAAAGAAATGAGATTTTGGAAGCATTTTAGGGTACAGCAACTTGGTAGCTTGATTAAGGTATGTTCTTTGCTCGGTTTTTGATGATTTTAACGTTTTTGTGGTCGTTGCTTTTTGAGTGCTAGCTAGCTCGTACCTTAATTTTTGAAATTGTTGATGAATTTGTGAGTTGCCATTGATGAATTCTTGAGTTTTATGATGTTTGATGATGAATTATGCAAGCTTGGTGTTTGATATACATGTTTTATAAAGTGATTTTTGACAAAAATGTCAATTAGGGATTAAATTGAGAAAAGTGTAAATTGAGGGGTTAAATTGTGAAATAAATGAAAAATATGGGCTTTTAGGGACCTATAGAAAATTCGGCTAAGCATGGGTTATGTTGAAATCTTGTGAATTTTATGTATTTGTATATTAAGGACTAATTGAATAAATGTGAAACTTTAGGGGCTAAAGTGAAAAAATACGCAAATATGTGTTTATGGATTAAATTGAATAAATATGTGATTGAATAAGTTAATTTTGAATACATCTAGATCAAGAAAGGAGGAATTCAGATCTAGATCGGAGGAAAACTAAGGTTATCGACTAAAAGATTCAATTTGCCATTTTAGTATCCGAGGTAAGTGTGTGAATTGAAATAGCTTCGGTTATATGTGGCACTAAGTGTGTGATACCGCGATAGTTTCGGTCTAATGTGATGGCACTAAGTATGCGATATTGTTATAGCTTCGGCTAATCATTTATGCACTAAATGTGCATGTTCTTTGAGTATGGAAAGATTTACAAATGGTTTAACGTATTGAACAATGAAGTGAAAATGAACTAAATAAATATGAGAATGTACAGGTACGTACGATACCTATGTGGTAGTTGATACTGTGTGTATGAAGCTTGATGGATTTGTTTATATAGGATAAATGGTCATGGATTAGAATTAAATGATGTTGTGAGACTTACTAAGTGATTATTAATTGTTAACTTGTATATTATGAACTATTGAGTAAATATTTAGTACGAACTTACTAAGCTATGAAACTTACTGTGTGTTATTTGTCTTTGTTTTATAGAGCATCGAAGCTAGCACGGACATCGGGGATCATCGGGAACCATCATCACACTATCGACTACTTGTTGGTACTTTTGGATGCTTGTAAATATGGTATATGGCATGTACAGGCTAGTGAGTTGATGATATGTTTTGAATTATGATTTAAGCCATGAGATTTGGCTTACTTTTTGTTGAAAATGTTGGTATGTATTTGGTCATTTAAGTTGGCCTAAGTGATGTGCATAATGTCTTATGTATATTGGTTTGATTTGGTATGTTGGCCTTAGTGTTGACAAAGTTTAATGATATGTTTTGTGATATGAAATAGATGATAATATGATGAATTAATGTATATGGAACTTATGCAAGTTGTGATGATTTTGGCTTAATGATTTGGTAGGTTTTGAATGTGAAATTGAGTAGTTGAAATGGTTGATGTTAGATGGTATGATATGGTAGGAATTGGTATGTTTTGGTTAATTATAAGTTTATGGAAATGGCATCATTTTGGTTTCTAGGTTTGTTTGTGAGAAGGGTGGCAAATTGGCTTTACAAGGGGCCTATTTTTGTCCATACGAGTAGAGACATGGGCATGTGTCTCAGCCCTGTGTGACACATAGTTATGTTATACGACAGTGTGTCCCCTAGGATACCCTTTCAAATTAAGGCAGTATACCCTAAAGTTTTGACACGGAATATACACACGGGCGTGTCTACTGGCTGTGTGAGACACAAGGGCTAGCACATGGGAGTGTGGCTAGCCGTGTGACTCAAGTCAGTAACCTCCCTAATTTTTCCACGGCTATGGCACACGGGCGTGTCTCCGGTCGTGTGGTGTAAGTCAGTATGTATGCCCTATTTTCACACGGCTTGCTCAACGGGCGTGTCTAGTGGCCGTGTGAGGGACACGACTTGTTTACACAGGCATGTGACCCTAAACTTAAAGAAAATTTTCTAAGTTTCTCAAAGTTTGCAAATGTTAGCGGTTTAGTCCCGAACCACTTTTAAGCATGTTTTAAGGTCTCATAGACCTATTTAAGGGACTTTGTGCATGTGAATGAATGATATGCAATATTGAAATTAATGATTTATAAAATGTATGAATTATGTTGTGGATGATCGGTAATGCCTCGTAACCCTACTCCGGCAATAGATACGGGTTAGGGGTGTTACATCCAAACAATGATATAAACATAGCATAATCCAATTATATACATGCATATCATCCCTTAATCGAGCCCTCGAGGCCTTATAAACACTTTAGAAACAATTCGGGAATAAATCAGAAACATTTGGAACATTGAGGAAAAATTTAAAAATTCTAAACTTCAGGGATCACAATTCGAATTGTTGAAATGATGAATTACGAGAAATGATTGTTAGTTATTATTATGTATGATTTATAATTAAATTTTATAGGTATGTGATGTTTTTGATTTTATGGACTTACTAAGCTTTACCTAAGCTTACTTTATTTGGTTTTACTTCTTTGTAGATTGTCGGACTTTTGCTATTGATTGGAACATCGTTGGAGATAACACTATCTAACAACTCATTCAGTAGCTATTCGCTTATTTTGGCCCAGTTATAAATGGCATGTAAATAGTGTTTTGGTTATATATGGTATAAATATTATGGTTACATGTTGTGCCTTTTGAAGAATATAGTGTATGTTTTGATACAAATCTTATTGGTATGTTGGTTAGTTGAAGTATGTGATGGTGAATGAATGATCTTGTATTTAAAGGCACTTTTAATGGTTATTTTGGTATGTTTATGTCAATAGGAAACTTGGAATGCTTTGTGTTTAGTTGAAATGGTCAATTTGGTTGTGGTAAGTTGTGAACTTAGGATTAGATATATGTGAATTTGATAATTTGGAATTTGATGTTTATAATCTGGATGATGATTGAATGAGTTTAACTTGTGGTATATAATTTGGTTGAATGGTTGTTGTTTATGTTTGAAATTGTGGTCCCTATGAGGGCATATTTGTTAGGCACATAGGTCAATTCTGAATTGGTATATTTTTGCTTGTTTTGTCACATTTTGAATAGGTTTGAAAGTTGGTTAATACATAACTTGGATTCTAAGTTTTGGTATGTGAAATGGCTTGTGTTTGAAGGTGTTTTTGGGCACACACGGTTGTGTGTCCCACACGACTGCATGCCACAGCCTGGTGACATGGCCGTGTGACCATGAGTTGCAAAGGCACAAATTATTACACGGTTTGGCCACACAGCCATGTTCTTGAGCCACACGAGCTGAGCTTTGTCACACAATCGTGTGACCCCTATTTTTACTTTTTGCTCAAATTTTTTTAAAAGTTTTATTTTAATCCAGAATTGTTCCCAGTTTGTTTTAAATGTTTCATAAGCTTGATTTATATCTCGAGTTTATTGAATAGCATGCAAATGAATGTTTATGATTTATTTGTTTGTTTTTTTATTGATATTATGATAGATGTTCAAGGTTTAATGTTGTAATGCCTTATAGCTCGAGTTGGGTGACTAGACCGGGTATAAGGTGTTACATTATACCTTTTGGTAACTATTATATCTTTGCATGTTAAGTTTTTGAAGGAGAAAAGATGTTAAGGATTTTATGAACAATAAGTTACGAATACAAGGTCTTGCATAGGGGTTGTTTATAATTGAGATGTTAGCAATTTGTGTGTAAATGAGTGATGGATCTGTGTTCCTTGAGCAACTGTTGCTGTAACATCCCGATTTTGGGCCTAGTCAGAACAGTGGTTTCGAGACCACAAATCAGAGGACATAAAATTTATTTTAATATTCTTTTGAGGTCTACAGCATGATAATATGATTGTGTAGAAATTTTGTTAGGAAATTCTACCGTTTGAATGCTTAACTTGTGAAAAAGGACTAAACCATGTAAAATGCTAAAGTTGTGTTCTATTAGCTAAATGTATTAAATAGCTATAGAACTTAAGGGTTGAGGTCCTTAATGAGTAAATAGGCCATTATTTGTGTGAAGGGATGTGCATAGAGAAGAAAAGTCAAAAAAGTCAAAATTTGGTATGGTTTGGTATTTGATGACAAAAGCAAAAACTAATAAAATAAAACAAATGGCCATCTTTCTTCTCCATCTCTTCTTCACCGAAAATTAGAGAGGAAAACCTCCATGGGAGCTTGAAATTTTCAACAAAATAAACCATCTACATGTAAGTCATTTTGGTGTTAGTTTTTGAAGCTTTTGATGTTTTTGAGACCTTTGAAGCATGATATAACTATTTCTACCATTATTTTGAGCTAGGGTTTATGTTCAAAAATTTAACCATGTGTTTCATACATGTATTTTGATGATTAATGGAGGAATATGGAAGTTTGGTGATAGATGAACATCTTTTTCTAAGTAATTTTTCATGAAAACACCTAAAATGGCTTGTTTGTAAAACATGGAAAAACAGGTGTTAAAAATGTAATTTGATGAAAATGTGGGTTGTTATAAGAGGGAATATAAATCGGCTGGGCTTGGGTAACAAAAAAATTGGCTGTATTTCAGTTTACGAGCCTAGGGGCTAAACTATAATTATGTAAAAATTTAGAGGCAAAACTATAATTTTTCCAGAATATGATTTATGAGCTATTTTGAATAATGTGGTAATTAAATAAGTGAAATTTGCTATTATAAATTAAGAAAAACAGAGTCCGGGTCTAGACTGAGGAAAGAGCAAGATCTTGGACTAAATCGAATAGTTGACCATATTTTTGTACCGAGGTAAGTTTGTGTGGAATTGATACAGCATTTTATTATGTATTTAGCATTTAATATTGCATGAATTGTATAATTTTATTCGTGAATATTATTGATGTTGTCCTTCAAAGAATTGAGGTGATGAAAGTCGGTTAAGCCTTAGGAATACTTAAGGTACAAATATCATGACATTTAGGTTGATGAGGCCCCGCATAAGACCATATCTGGGATATGGCGTCGGCATCGTTATGTGTTATCATGTAAGACCATATCTGGGATATGGCGTTGATATGAGATTTCGTGTAAGACCACGTCTGGGACATGGCATCAAAATAAGATTTTCGTATAAGACCATATCTGGGATATGGCATCAATGTGAGATCCCATGTAAGACCACGTCTAGGACATGGCATTGGCATCTTAATGTGTGTATGAAAATCCCAAGTATCATTAGTATTCCAAGTGGTTCAATGGGTAGTCTAAGGATTTGTAAAAGAAATGATGAGGTATGATCATGTTGAAAGGGTACAGGTATGTACGCCAAGCTTGTAGTTATTGAGATTACGAAATGATAAAACTTCGGTACGAGGAGAATAAGGAAATTATGTTCTTGAGTTCTATTGAACATTATGTAAACTGAATGAGGTTGGGTATGACTAAATGATTATTAAGAATGAGATGAATCAAGTTATGTTATCTATGTATGAAAATGCATATTCTTATTGCTCATTAATTATATGCGAGCTTACTAAGCTTTATGCTTACCCCTCTCTTTTCCATTTTCTTATAGTATCGCCAAGTTAGCTTGGGGATCAAAGTACTTCGTAGGCACGTTCACACTATCGATTGGATTATTTGGGTACAGTTAGTCTCAACATTTGGAGTATGGTATGTATAGGGACTTGGTCTTTTTGTTATATGTCATATTAGTATAGCCAAATGTGTTGGCTCATAATGATAGTGTATTCATTTTGTATATGGCCATGAGATATGACTCATAATGATTATTGGGTTGTAAACTTATTCATCTATGTATGTATGTGCAAATTCCATTATGACATAGACTATAGTCATTGATGATGGAGTGTTGATGAATGTCATGTGTGTGTATAAGATGGTATGAAAATGCATGCATGCAAGTCTAAGAAATATTGCTTGTTTGTATATAAGTGTTGGAAGATTTGATTTTTCATAATTGGGAGTCTTAAACAAGTATAATGTGAGGAGAAGTTGTCATGCATAAGTATGTTATGAGTGTTTAAGTCATTGAAGCCATATATGTGTTTGAAAAAATAAGGGTGGCAATTGGCTTGGAAAATAGCCTTAAAGTTACCCACACGGGTTGACACACCGGTGTGTGTCTAGACCGTGTGTGATACACGGCTTGCCCCATAGGCGTGTGATTAGGCCATGTGTCCCCTGCACCTTAAATAATACAAATCAGAATGTCTAGTAGTAAACGCACAAGTAGAAACAAGGTCGTGTGTCTCGGCCATGTGAGGGACACGGCCTCAAGACATGGGCGTGTGCCCAGGCCGTGTGAAGTCTACACTTGATTTTGGAATTTAATTAGCCACACGGTCTAAGGACACGAGCGTGTCCCTTATTCGTGTGACCACATTTTGTGCAAGACGTCATAAACAGAGAGTTGCACGGGCTGAGGACGCGAGCGTGTCCCAAGCCACACGGGCGTGTGTGACCACACGGCCGCCCATACGGGCATGTGACCCTCCAAAATGAGAAAAAAAATTTCTAAGTGTGGAAAAAGTTCTGAAGTTCCTGATTTAATCCCGAACCACCCTCAATGTATGTTTTGGGCCTCGTAGATCCATATAAGGGACTGTTGGCACATGTATGGATGAATTTGGTTTAAATGAAAATTTTATGGCCCAACTTTTGTTTGAATTTGTATGTTTAAGTCCGGTAACACCTCGAACCCTGTCCTGGCGTTGGATATGGGTAAGGGGTGTTACAGTTGCAACTAGGTCGATATGGATGTCCGAGTTTGGAGTTTCAAGCTACAATTTAGGTAGGTATCAGATGAGTCTCTATCCTGACCACTGCATGTTGATTGTTCAAGTAAAAACTTATATATATATAATGATAACACCTGATGTGAACCGGCTCAGTGATGTTGAGTCAGTCACCTAAGTTGGCCGATCGTCGAAGAGGAAGTATCGTTCGACTTAAGAAAAGGACGTATTAAGCTAAGTATGAGCGGAAGTTGACAAAGTGGTTCAAATGATAGGCTAGATTTGATTTTGGTAGGTTCGGCTTATCAAAGAAATAGGTAAATAGTTGATAGATAGTGTCGAACCCCTTTTTTTAAAAAGCAGGATTTTTGAAAACGTAAGTCGCCACCAACCTTTTTAAGTGTGATTGGATCACCTTATAAAACATTTTGGTCTACGAAATTGTGAGAAAATGGGTTCGGGAGTCGGTTACATACGAGGAAGGATTAGCACCCTCACAACGCCCAAAATTGGTACCAAATTGAATAGTTTTGTCTTAATGTCAAAGGTTTGATGGAATTTAGAAATAAGATCTCTTTTTAAAACCATAATAATTTGAGTTCAAAATCAAGATTCCTTCGCTTCAAAAGAGTACGAACATCACATCCGGCATGATTAGACACGATATTCTTATACTTTCGTAACTGAAATCATCTTGTGATTTATAAAATTTATTTAGAAGGATGTTTTTTAGACATTTAGACAAACGGGAAATCGCAACCCAATATGTTAGGGCACTACTTCCCGAATTCCTAAATACAAAAAACATTGCCTTATTTTAAAAAAAAAAATCTTTTGAATTAAATGAAATATAAACTTTTATAACAATGATACGTTTGACATATTACAAGATATCAATACTAAACAATATAAACTAGATGCTTTAACATTTCATGCAACTATAATATAGAAAATGATGAATAACAACATAAATTATATAATATACATTAACCTTTCATGCAGATATAAAAAACATAAATATACATGCATTAATATTTCATGCAAAATATAACATAGAAAATAATGAATATAACAACATAAATTACATATATAATGATATTTCATGCAAATATAACTTAAATCAACATAAATAATCAATTTTCATGCGAATATATAAAAACAATAAATAACAAAAAATATAAAAAAAATTAGGAGATAAAATTAACATCTTAAAATGATACTAAATAAATCCAAAATTATGTAAAAAAATAAATAAACAATTTATAAACATATAAAAATAAGTCAAAAAAGATAAAAACTAAATACAATTAAAATTAAATGAGGTATCTAAAAAAAATATTTAAAACAATAGATAAATAATAAAGGAGAAATTATTAAAATGGTCAATATATATAAAGATATACTATATGATGTAATAATTTAATATATATTTTACAAAAATAATATTATATATAATAGGAACAACACTTTATAGCAAATTTTAGAGTGTTACATACTAAATTTTAATAATAATATACAAAAATGTAATATTTAATAATAATTTACGAATTTTAAAAAAAATTATACATAATTAATGAATAATAAATAATAAAATGATATAATATATAATAATCTTTACATATATAAATAATGTTTATAGTAAAAAATAAATAATATATAAAATATTTAATAAATAAATTATATAAAAATATTTAAAAGGATTAAAATTAAATAAAAATAAAGCTCCAGGGTTAATTTTAAAATAATAAAAATTTGAACCTAATTGGAACGCGCGCTGAAATCTGAGGGACTCATTGAGCAATTAGCCCTAATCCCAAAACGGCGTCGTTCTCGAAATAAGTCTTATAATAGCAGCTAGGATTAAATTGAAACAAAAATAAAAGGTCAGGGCCAACTTAAAATAAAAATAAAATGAAATTATAAATATTAAAAATGCGGGAGGATCAATTGGGCAATTAGCCCTTTAAACAAAAACACGCGGATTCTACCCGGGTCACGGGTCAAAGCGTGGATCCTAAGCTTTGAAACGACACCGTTTTGGTCACTAAATGGTCATCCCAAAATGACGTCGTATGGGTCGTTTATAAATATAAAAAAAAAACTTGAAAATTCATTTTAGCTCTAGGTTTAAAAAAAAAACAAAAAATCCTCTGAAAAGGAAGAGAGAAGAAACCTTTCGGGCTCCGGCCTCCGACAGGCCAAGCTCCGGTCATCGGGCACACGCGCCCAAGCGCCGTAGTCGACCCCGCCGAACAAGGCGGCCGGAAGCTGAAAAGCTTCGATTTTTAGCGCAAATCTAACGGTAAATCTCCTTTCCTTCTATTTTAGTGACATTTGTATATATTTATAACAAGAAGAAAAAGGTAAAAAACAAATCACCTCAGTGTCTTTGATAAACTGCTGTATTTTTTATTGTATGTGTGTATATATCCACCATAGTTTTACATCGTTTCGATTCGGGCTTTTATAGCCACTGAAAATTATCATAAAATAATATTTACAATGTTTGATTTTATTTCTTGCTATATTTGTATTGCCTCTACAGTTCTTCTTTCTTTTTTTGCAGGTACCAGCAAGAAATCCGACAATGATGGGGTGTTCATGGTGATTCACTGGCACGCTGATTGAGGCGATGATGGCACGAATCTGTCGGTGGTGGGATTGGCGCACCGATTGTGGTGCGAGTTTGGGGCCTTCATCGGGTACTTGCGGCACCTAGGGTTTCAGAAACCCTAGGCCTGCTGTCTTCTATTTATGGTTTGGGCCCCTTTGGGCCCCGTGTATCTTTGGGTTAAGGGTGTAATGGGTTGCTGGGTAGTTTAGGTATTCGGGCTATCGGTGTGTTTTGTAAATGGGCCATAAGTAGTGCTTCAATTGGGCTAGGTAAATAGGCTAGCAATTTTGGGTTTTGTAAATGGACTGTAAAAAACTTTTATTATTTCTTTGGTTTTTGTTTTTTTGTTTATTTTATGGGCCGGGAATGTAACACCCCCTACCCGTATCTGTCGCCGGAATAGAGTACGAGGCATTACCGAGAAGCACGAAACACTTACAGATAATTTAAATACATTTTCATAACAATTTGTTTCGATTTCATACTATTTCATATTTAAGCTTTATTCACTAAAGTATTTGAAATATCATCTTTATGCAAATAGCACACATGAGGTACATAATTCTATAATTATGAATGAACACATTTATCAAACATATTCCATGTTTTTATATATATCATAGTTTCATATTTCCATGTATCAATTACCATCACTTCCTCGTATTTCAGACAAATACGTGTAACAATTCATAAATATGCAATTCATTAACTCTTCCTACCAATTACGATTTAAATTGCCAAATCACTTATTGAGCCCAATTTCAATGTTCACTAAAATTTATCATATAAATTTTGATGTACGTATTCATCAATAAATTCCATGTACAAATATCATCATCTTATATTTCCACATACATTTGCTTTCCACGTTTATGACTTCAAATAGCATATACAATACATACCAATGTATTTCAAGTACGTTTTCATGATATTTCATTTCGAACTCAGATCATTTCATACTAGAAGTTTTCTCATTAACTCATTTGGAGTACCAATTCATACGGATAATACACTCAAGGCGTAGAAATATATAATCACAAATGAATTCATCCATCAACCAAGTTTTATGCTCATGTCTCATCAACTCGTATTTTCTTATGTCACATAATTCCATGTAATACTTACCAAACTTCTTCAAATTAGTGAACATCTTACGGAATTGAGTACTTCGTTTTTTTTCGATGCTATAGTTCAACTATGGTCTTACACATCTTTACACAATGATGCCATAGCCCAGCTATGGTCTTACACGTAATCACATATCTCACTGATGTCATATCCCACATATGGTCTTATACAGTAGCATATATCACACCGATGCCATATCCCAGATATGGTCTTATACAGAAATCACTTGTCACTTGTCACTTGTCACTTGTAGCCAAAGCTACCACTATTCACTGATCAGGTAGCTGGTGCTACCATTTTTCACTGATCAGGTAGCCGGAGCTACCACTTTTCACTGATCAGGTACCCGGAGCTACCACTTTTCACTGATTAGGTAGCAGAAGCTACCACTTTTCACTGATCAGGTAGCTGAAACTACCACTTTTCACTGATCAGGTAGCTGAAGCTACCACTTTTCAGTTGTCATTTGCCATTGATCAGATAAGTGTAGCCGAAGCTATCACTTATCACTTTCACTTGTCCTTAATCAGATAAGTGTAGCCGAAGTTTTTACTTATCACTTTCATTTGTCCTTGATCAGATAAGTGTAGCCGAAGCTATCACTTATCACTTGTTTCCATGGTCCAACCATGGTCTTTTCCTTCAATTCATCTTGTCACTGAACTGAAATGCTCAATTTGATCATTTATTCAATTTTCATGCTTTTACAGTATTCACGATTTTATCATCAATACATATGAAATAACTCATCATAAAATTCATAAAATTAACAAATAATCACTAAAATTTAGCCATATAAACTCACAAGTTCAATTTTTGTATTATAACGATAATCATTTCATAATAAATATTCCAAATAAAACATTATATCATTTCTAATCCAACACTCATCGATTATAACCGGGCATGTGATCAATTTATACACGAGTCTTTCATATATATGTATATTTTTCCTCCTCCTCCTCTCCATCCACATCCTTAGTATAAACAACACACTTGTAAGTAACATTATCCATAATTTTCATTATCTACTTATGTGAATATTCAAGCTATCCATCTGTGTCATAGTCACAAAATTAATTTTATCTTGAGATATAGAACTCCAAATTAAGATCTGATAATTTTCTCTGAAACTATACTCATATACCTTCTTACCATAAAAATTTCATAATTTTTGGTTGGGCCAATTAATACATTTTATTCATTGAAGTCTCCCCTGTTCTGCTGTCTGACAGTTCCGACCCTTCTTCACTAAAAATTAATTATCTTCTTGTAAAGGATTCGAATGATGTCCTTGTTTGTTTATATTGAAAATAGACTCATTCAGAATTCTAAACATATAAATTTAAGCCCATAATTATTTTTATCCAATTTTTTATGATTTTCCAAAGTCAGAACAGGGAAACTCGAAATCATTCTGACCTTGTCTCACAAAAGTTATTGTATCTGATGATTTACAATTCCATTGCTTACATAATTTCTTTTATAAGAAACTAGACTCAATAAGCTTTAATTTCATATTTGATTCATCCTCTAATTCGATTTATATAATTTTTAGTGATTTTTCAAAGTTAGACTACTGCTGCTGTCTAAAAAGTTTTAGTGCAAAATGTTTATTTCCATTTTGCCCCAAATTTCACAATTCATACAATTCAGTCCTTGCTCAATTAACCCCTCAATTAAGATAATTTTCTCAATTAACACTTTTTCTAGACATTATAAGTTATTTCATAATTTTTGAAATTCAGAATTTCCATATGAAACTTTAACTTCAAACTCTTTTACAATTAGGTCCCAAACATTCACTTTCTATTCAATTCTTTCAATAAAATCAGCATATAAATAATTTAAAGCTCTAATTTCATGCCAAATCATCATATACTTCCATCACATATTCATAACAACTTTCAATTTCTTTCATAGAATCAAAAACTAATGAATTCAACAAGTGGACCTAGTTGTAAAAGTCACAAAAACATAAAAATTTCAAGGAGAAAGCAAGAATTAAACTTACATAAAGCTAGAGTATGAAAACCAGCTTGAACCCTCCTCCATGGCTGTTTTTCAGCTGATGAATATGAAGAGAAATGAAGAGAATTCTAGATATTCCAATTTAGTCCCATTTTTATTTAGCCAATTTTGGCAATTTTCCAATTTTGCCCTTATTTCATCCATTTCCTGATTTTTCTCAGCTATTGTCGCCCAAAATATCTCCTTTAGGACTATTTTCACTTTAGGTCCTTCCTCATTTGACAATTGAGCTATTTAATCCTTTTAGCAACTTTTACACCCTTTTCAATTTAGTCCTTTTTATTTAATTAACCACCCAAACGTAAAAATTTTCTGACTAAATTTTAATACTACCTCACCAACACTCCATAAATATTTCTAAAAATATTTATGGCTCGATTTATGAAGTTGAGGTCTCGATACCTCATTCTCGACCCAATTTACCTAATTAATTCTTTTAAATCACCAAATTCACTAATTCAAAAATGCTTTTATATTCGCATTTGACTCATAGGTATTAATTTATTAAATTTTTAACTCACCCGTCGGATTTAGTGATCTCAAATCTCTATTCCCGATGCCACTGAAAATTAGGCTATTACAGGGAAAATTTGAGCTATTACAGCTGCCCCTCTTTACTCATTTCTATGTAACAGGAATAGAGTAAAGACTATAAAAGGACCAAATTTGCCCGGCCTTATCAGATCCTGACTTCATAGTCCTCAAACTGCTCTTTGCAAACTCAGAAAAGCCATGCTGATGTCTTTGACATGTTCTCTGTCTAATACAGAGATGTCAAATCTATCATCTTCAATCTGCTCCCCGTTGATACAGAGACGCCAAATCTGCTATCTTCGACCTGCTCTCTGTCAATACAGAGACGCCAAATCTGCTATCTTCGATCTACTTCGATGTAAACAAACAAATGTCAAATCTGCTATTTTTGATCTGCTCCCCGTCTAATACAGAGACGCCAAATCTGTCATATTTGATCTGCTCCCTGTCATTACAGAGACACCAAATCGGCTATCTTCGATCTGCTTCGATGTAAACACACGAATGTCAGATCTTCTTATCTTTGATCTGCTCTCTGTCTAATACAAAGACGCCAAATCTGTCATCTTCGATCTGCTCCCTGTCGATATAGAGATGCCAAATCGGCTCTCTTTGATCTGCTCTCTGTCAATACAGAAATGCTAGATGTGTTTTCTTCGATCTGCTCTCCATCAATACAGAGATGCCAAATCTGCTTCTTCGATCTGCTCCCCGTCTAATACAGAGACGCCAAATCTGTCATCTTCAATCTCCTCCGATGTAAACACACGAATGTTAGATCTTCTTATCTTTGATCTTCTCTCTGTCTACTACAGAGACGCCAAATCTGTCACCGGATTTACATTATCCCCTAAGGGACATAACCTGTAGAATGCGTATGTACTCATGCCTAATGATTAGGGTGCCATGATTGAAATGAGTCAAATGCTCCTAAATAGACATATTATGATGCAAAATGTTATGAAAATGACTCCTATTTCGGACGTCTTTACTCATTCATCCATCAAAGTTCCACCTTTATTTTACTCAAAGTATTAATCATACTCTGCTCATATGTTTTGAATCAGATTGGTTCTATTGTACCATTCTCCGAATGTTACGACCTACTGGAGACGATCCTCTCCTAAGATTGAATCATTTGAATTGTCCAATTCTCCTTTGGACTGAAGAAGAAATTTTCTTGAATACCTCCGACCCTCACTTATGGGAATTCTTCAAACAATTGTTCTGTTTTAGTTTTTCGTATTCTCTAGAGATTTCCAGAGTAATATGCAAAACTTCGTTTGTAAAAATATTTAGTTCATCAATCATTATTTCAATGCAACACACTTTATGAATAATAGAAGATAAATAATTTGATCTTGAGAATAGTTAGATAAATCATCAGAATACAATAGGAAATTAATATGGAAACATATCTTTGAGAAGAAAAAGAATCCAAATATAGTAAACAGGACAAAAATTAGATGTCCAACATATCACAGCTTGGGCTTCTGTATACAAATTCCATGGTTTTGAGTTTAACATGTGTTTAGAAGATCCAAAGTACTTTGTTGATGCCCCGGTATGTAACACACTCTACTTCTTGTCAAATCCGGTATAGCAAGGTCACTGCATGCTTTTCAAAATTTGAGCAGCCCTTTCGGGATTTCAACTCAAAACCCTTTTGGTCTCAAGGCGCCCTTTGCGGGTTTTCACCTTGGCCTCTCCATTTTTTTTAGAAGTCTCAAAGTGCCCTTTGTGACCTTGGCTTCCCTTCTCTTTAGACAAAGTACTTCTTGACTGAGTCTGAATTCACTGGATTGGGTAAACTTTTCCCATCCATTTCTGTCAAAATCAGTGCACCACCAGAGAAACCCTTCTTCACAACATACGGTCCTTCCCAATTCGGCATCCATTTTCCTCTAAAGTCCTTCTGTATGGGAAGAATCTTTTTCAATACAAGGTCCCCTTCGTGGAATTCTCTTGGACGTACTTTCTTTTCATAAGCTCGTATCATTCACTTCTGATACATCTGACCATGACGAAAAGCCCTTTGCCTCTTTTCTTCAATCAAGTTCAATTGGTCATACCGCGATTGAATCCATTCTGCTTCATCTAGCTTTATCTCTGATAAAATTTGAAGAGAAGGTATTTTCACTTTAATGGGTAACACTGCCTCCATCCCATAAACCAACGAGAAAGAAGTTGTCCCAGTAGAGGTTCTGACGGACGTTCGATAGGCAAAGAGTGCAAATGGTAATTTTTCATGCCAATATCTGTAGGTCTCAGTCATTTTCCCCACTATCTTCTTGATATTTTTGTTGGCAGCTTCCACTGCCCCATTCATTTTTGGATGATATGGAGATGAATTATGATGTTTGATCTTGAATTGGCTGCAGACTTCTGTAATCATGCTGTTATTCAAGTTCAATGCATTGTCCGATATGATCCTCTCAGGTATTCCATACCGACAAATAATCTCCTTTTTCAAGAAATGACTTACTACCGACTTGGTAACTCTAGCATATGAAGCTGCTTCTACCCATTTCGTGAAGTAGTCAATGACCAGGAAAATAAAACGATGCCTATCTGAAGCCTTTGGTGATATTGGCCCAATAACGTCCATGCCCTACATGGAAAAGGCCATGGAGAAGTCATAACATGTAAGGGTGAAGGTGAGACATGAATCTTGTACCCATATATCTGGCATTTATGACATTTCTTGGCATAGCTGATACAATCTCCTTCCATAGTAGACCAATAGTATCCTAACCTCATAATCTGCCTTGCCATTGTAAAGCCATTAGTATGTGTCCTACAAACGCCTTCATGTACTTCTTCCAAGATTTGTCTAGCTTTCACAGCATCGACGCATCTCAAAAGTATTTGATCTTTCCTTCTTTTATAAAGGATGTCCCCATCTAGTACATATTCGCAGGCTAACCTCCTCAAAGTTCTTTTATCATTCTCAGTTGCCTGCTCAGGATATTCACGATTTCTCACATATCGTAACATATCTTGACACCAAGGATGGTCATCATTTTCCTCTTCTTCAATGTTACAGCAATGGGCTAGAACCTCAGAAATACTCATCTGAATTGGTCTAACATCCTCTTTTTTATTTGCTTTAATCATGGAAGCTAGTGTTGCTAAAGCATTTACCATCTAATTTTTGTCTCGTGGGAGATAATTAAAGGTGATGTTATCAAACTCCTCAAGTAACTCCAAAACTACCTTTCGATAATGAATCAATTTGGGGTCCCTTGTCTCCTATTCACCCCAAAGCTGATAAATTACCAACGCAGAGTCTCCATATACTTCCAGGGTTCTACTTTTTCACTCTTTGGCGACTCGAATCCCCGTGATGCATGCTTCATACTCGGCCATATTGTTCATGCAGTCAAAATCCAATTTACATGTAAATGGATAATAATCACCATTTGGGGATACCAAGACTGCCCCAATTCCATTTCCTACCGCGTTGGATGCGCCGTCAAAGTTCAGCTTCCATGGATGTTCTTCAATAGTTGCCACATACATCAACTCCTCATTAGGGAAATCAAAGCTCAATGGCTCATAATCTTCTAGAGCTCTACTAGCCAGAAATTCTGCTATCGCGCTCCCTTTTATACCCTTTTGACTCACATAAACTATATCAAACTCTGAAAGCAGTACTTGCCACCTTGCGATTCTTCCATTTAGGGCTGTTCACTCTATCATGTACTTTAATGGATCAAGTTTTGAAATTAGCCAAGTCGTATGATATAGCATATATTGCCTCAACCTTCGAGTTGTCCAAATCAAAGCACAACACAACTTTTCAGTTGGCGAATATCTTATTTCACACTCAATGAATTTCTTACTGAGGTAATATATCGCTTTCTTTTTTCTTCCTGACTATCATGTTGACCAAGCACACATCCCAAAGAATTACTAAACACCGATAAGTACAGAATTAATGGTCTATCTAGACTAGGTGGAGATAGTACTGGAGCGTTTAACAAGTATTGCTTGACTTTATCAAAGGCATTCTGGCATTCCTCATCCCAAGTACCTTGGTTGTATTTTTTAAGGAGGCAAAATATAGGATCACATTTCTCGGTTAATTGTGAAATAAACCGAGCAATATAATTCAACCTTCCAAGAAAACCCCAAAATTCCTTCTGAGTACGTGGTGGAGGCAATTCTCGTTTGGCTCTAACTTTGTCTGAGTCAACCTCTATTCCCTTTTCACTGACTACAAAGCCCAATAATTTCCCCGACCTAGTTCTGAAAGTGCACTTTGCCGGATTAAGCTTCAACTGAAACTTCCTTAATCTCAGGGACAACTTCCTCAAGACTTCAATATGCTCTTTCTCTGTTCGAGATTTGGCAATCATATCATCAACATACACCTCAATCTCTTTGTGCATCATATCGTGAAATAAGGTCACCATAGCCCTTTGGTATGTTGCTCCTGCATTCTTCAGCCCAAAGGGCATTACCTTGTAACAAAAGGTGCCCCACAATGTTATGAAAGTGGTTTTATCCATGTCTTCAGGATGCATCTTTATCTGATTGTACCCTGAGAAACCATCCATGAAAGAGAACAACGAATATCCCGCTGTATTGTCTACCAAAGTGTCGATGTATGGTAACGGAAAATTTTCCTTTGGGCTAGCTTGGTTTAAATCTCTGTAATAAACACACATTCGTACCTTCCCATCCTTCTTAGAGACAGGCACAATATTAGCCACACATTCTGAGTACTTAACTTCTTGTAGGAATCCAGCATCAAACTGCCTCTTTACTTCCTCTTTTATTTTCAGCACAATATCAGGCCTCATCCTTCACAATTTTTGTTGGACTGGCTTGCAATCTTGTCTTATAGGGAGACGATGTACCACGATATTAGTATTCAACCCCGACATATCCTCATATGACCATGCAAAGATATATTTGAATTCACGTAGTAGCTCAACAAGACCTTGCCTCGTTTCCTTTGCAATATGTGTCCCTATTTTCACCTCTTTTCCTTCCTCTAATACTACATTCTCTATTGCCTCTTTCTCACGGGGTAGGATTTGTTTATCCTCTTGTTTCACCATTCTCAACAGATTTGGAGACACATCATAATCCCTGTAATCTTCAAAATCCTGAGGTTCTTCTAAACACATGTCTTGCTCAAAAGAGAATTCAGGATTTGTAGTATTAGTGCTCATGTCATTGATATCTAGGGACTTGCGGGGTACGAAAGAATGTACAAAGAATGAATAAATTTTAAGAATGTTTATTTATGTGTTATGTATGAAATGAAAAATTTGAAAGAATTTAAAGAGGTCAAAAGAATATTGATCGGTATAAAAGAATATTCACTCAGATTGATAACAAAAGTCGTGTTTTATTGAAATGCAAATATCCAAACATGAGCCCATTTTACAAATGAAATCTTATTACTTCTAGGCTCTAGAGCAACAAGAGTGTTCTGAAAATTACTCTGAAAAATATTTAAAAACTACAGGAAGTTCTTCTGCAGTCCAATTGTTTAAAGAGCTTCCCGATTCGTAAGGACGAATACCCTCAAGGTTTCTTCGTTCAGACTCTTCATTATGTACAGCATTGATGTGATAATTTCCTTTTTTGAGCATCCCTCTCTCAGGGTGAATTATCCCTCCTGATATAAAGGTTTGGGATATATGAGGGAACGTCATCAGTTCCCACTCTACTTCTCTTCCACTTAAACGCGCCCTTCTTTTTTCTTGGCGCTTCTCTATTTCCTTCCTCCTCTGCTTATGATCTAGCCTGAAACCCAAGCCAAGACGGTCTCTCTTCTCCTTTAGTTCTGGAACTTGAATCCCTCCTTGGAGATATCTTCCCAATCCTTTTCCTGGAAAGGCTCTTTTTCCCATTGTCATTTGCAAACCCATTCTTGTAGTTATGGATATCCTAGGCACCGGTACCTTATTCCCTTCTAAAATAAATGTTGCATTAACGAATTCTAAGGAGCGAAAAGAACACTCAACAGCCTCCTCGTCTGCCTCTACATAGGGTACGTCACTGGTGACTGCTGCTATGATGTCTTCCTCCGCATTTATGGTGACTAGCCGTCCGTCTGTTACTAGCTTCAATTACTAGTGCAAAGATGAGGGTGCCGCTCCTGCCGAATGTATCCAAGGCCTCCCCAGCAAGCAATTATAAGAGGGCTTGATGTCCATCACTAAAAAGTCTACCTCATACACGTTTGGCCCGATCAGCAAGGGGATATCAATTCTTCCCATGACATTTCTTTCCGTGCCATCAAATGTCCTCACTACATTATGGCATGTTTTCATGTGAGAACTGTCTATGGGCAATCTGTTCAATATAGACAATGGCAGGACATTTAAAGCTGACCCATTATCAATAAGCACACTCGGCAATGTATATCCTTTGCAGCGAGTGGTCACATATAAAGCTTTAGCTGATCCCATGCCACCAGGTGAGATTTCATCATCATTAAAATAAATGAAGTTTTCAGCGTTTATGTTACTAACCAATCAATCCAACTTGTTGACAGATATATCATTAGTAACGTAAGTCTCGTTGAGCACCTTCATTAATGCCTCACGATGTACCTCTGAACTCAGAAACAAAGCCAACACTGATATACGAGCTGGTTGTTTGTGCAATTGTTCAACCACGCTATACCCACTGTGTTTCAGCAATTTTAGAAACTCTCTAGCTTCTTCTTCCTTCACTGGTTCATTAACAAGTACCTCAGCCCTATTCTCCTTTTCAACGCCTAAGGCTTTCACTTTCGTAGGCTCAAATCTGATGCCTTTTGTATCATAACGCTTCTCACTACGTGTGTAGGATCCTTCAACTTGAGCCTCCTTAGAAGTACTAGCTATATCTTTTCTCTCCGGTATTGTCACATTGAAGTCATAATTCCAGGGTACCCTCTTGTTATCCTTATAAGGAAAGGAAACGGGTTTGTGAATTATGACTTTCGGCGCTGTTTGTGTCTCAACTTCATTATTCCTTGGTATAGAAATAATGATCCTTGGCTGGTTGATTCTTTGATTCTTTGGTTCACCTTCGAATACACATACATGACCCTCCTCTGAGCCAGATTCATAAAATTCCAGCTCCTTATTATTCATAAGGCTTTGTACCAAAGCCTTAAACTCGTCACATTCCTGGATCTCGTGTCCCGTTTCTGCATGGAACTCACAGTAGTCCCTCGCTCATTTATTTCATTCTTCAAAGATTATCATTTCTCTTTTCACCATTTCTTCCCAGATTACTTTCATTGGCATTCTTACCTCAGCCACGTCCTCTTTAATCCTTCTCATACCAGTGTCCCCAATTGCGTTTACCCCTTGATCACCATGGTTTGGCAACAGGTTCTCTGTACTAGGGGTGTCGTCAAATTTTACGACCCCCATCTTGATCAGTCATTCCACTACTTTTTTAAAGCCAGTGTAATTTTCGATTGAATGCCCTGATATCCCTGCACGGTATTCACATTTGGCATTTGCATCGTACCATTTGGGATATGGGGTTTGCAGTGGTTTCAAATAAAAAGGAGCTATTACATGCGCATTAAATAGACTTTGATAAAGCTCCCGATACGTTACCGGGATAGGCGTAAATGAGACCTTCTCAGAATTTTGTCTCGAACCAGATCCCTGCTTTTGGGAATCCTGTTGCCCAACTGTAGTTGCTCTGGGCTGACTAACCGTAATCGCTTTTGAATTATAATTACTCGTATTGTTCACCTCATTATCTTTCTTTCTTGGGGCTGATCTTTTAGCAGTTTCCCCCTCTATCTTGCCACCCCTTATGGCGTTCTCAATCATTTCTCCTGCCATAACTATATCAGCAAAGCTCTTGGTGGTACTTCCAATCATGTGAGTAATGAATGGGGCCTTCAAAGTGTTAATGAACAGCATGGTAGTTTCTTTCTCCAAGATCGGTGGTTGAACTTGCATGGAAACCTCCCTCCACCTCTGTGCATATTGCCTAAAGCTCTCATCAGGCTCCTTTTTAATGTTCTACAAAGTGATTCTATCAGGAGTCATGTCAGTCACATGATTATATTGCTGCATAAAGGCTTGCGCTAAGTCTCTCCAAGAACCAATCCTTGCGCGACTCAATTGATTATACCACCTAGCCGCTGCCCCAACCAAACTATCCTGAAAATAATGGATCAATAATTGATCATTGTTTACATAGCTAGTCATCCGTCTATAGAACATGGTGATATGGGCCTCAGGGCAAGTAGTCCCATTGTACTTCTCGAATTCCGACATCTTGAACTTATGAGGAAGCACCAAATCTGGGACCAAACTCAAGTCCTTGGCATCAATTCCCTGACGATTATCGGCGTTTTCTAATGCCTTAAATTTCTCCTCTAACCATCTGTAACGTTCCTCTAATTACTTTGATGATTCGAGTCTCATCTCCTCCCTCTCAGCTACATCTAAATTAGGGATGACTGGATTGGTAGGGTTATCTGCCGGGTTGGATTCCGAGCCAGTTTGAATGTTCATAGGTATTCCAGCATCAACTTGCCCATGTTGAGGCCTTATTGTGATGGACGACCTTCGGGGATATGCCTCCGGTTGAGTTTGTACATGGGGTGGAATAAAACCCGGAGGATGATCCTCATTATCCTCTTCGTGATAGTCATAGAGGTCTTTCCTTTATCTGCTACCCCTTTCAGCAGCTGAGCCATTTCAGCCATCATATTCCTTTGGACCTCCAACATTTGATCTTTCATCTCCTGTTGGATTTTTGCCAATTGCTCCTGCATTTCTTTCTGGATCTGCTCAAGTCTTTGATCCATATTATTTGTCTTGGTGCGTGTACCGTAAGGATGTGTTGCTTCCAGGTTTCCTCTTTCTCTCACCCTTTCTTTCTCTCTTTCTCTCTTTCTCTCTATTAATTTTAACTTAATTAGGGTCTTTCTATAAATTGGAATGCATATGATGCGATGATATGTAAGTGCATGAATGCAAAAAGATATCGATTCTGATTCAGTTTCTTTTAGAAAATGTAATTTATGAAACAAAAATCTTTACACATAGTAGATTACAAATACGCTTTCGCCTTCAGGCCCAGAGTTTTAACCCTATCCAATAACAAAGCTAACTCTTGACCTCTATCTGACACTGACTCATACTTTGCACTCAATACATTAGCTTGTGTTGCCAGATCTTGCAGATGATCAGCAACCTCTCGAATTTGGACTATGGCTTCTCCCATGAGATAGTCTCTATCTCTAACTTGATCCTGAAAATGGTGAAACTCTCCCTTCCAATGTCCCTCTCTTGCCTCGAGCTGCTCAATCTGAAGTTCACAATTCTGCAATGCTATTTCCAACCCTTCAATATTGTGCTTCATTTCCTCAATTTTGTTCAGACTTGCCTTTAACTCAACCGCAGAATTATGATTTCGGTGATGATGAAGAGATCGTCCAAGCTCAGTCACCTTAGCTTTTAATCCTTGATTATCCTTCTCTAGGGCCTGATTCTGCGCCTGCATCTCTTGGAACTTCTTCTCTCAATACTCGACTTTGGCTCTTTCTTCTTGAACCTCTTGTTGCCACTACTCTGAAGACTTCCTCAATCAAGCTCTCTTCATTGATAACTATGTCTTCTTATATTGCGTCTTCAAGTCATCTCGGTCTTCCTCAATCTTCCTCTTTTCTTTCCTCACTTTTTTGACCTCGATTTTCTGAATGTCGACATCTAAGCTTAGGTACATCTTTTCCTCCTCAAGCTTCTCTATCTTTCTCCCGAGATCCAAATTATTCCTTTCGAACTCTTGCTTTATAACCTCTAACTCTGATGGAATCACTCGTAAATTCTCCTCCATTGATCGAGCAGCCCCCAAACTCGGCCTAGGGATGTTATCATTGATCCTCTTACTAAACCACCCTTTGTATTCAAGAGTTGTCGTCAGACCTTTATTCAGAATCTTCACACAGCAAATCTTCTTCCAAGCTTCGAAAATTTCTCGCATCTTCTTCTTATAATGATACCCCTTATATGAGAAATCACTCTGAGCTAGCCCTTGTGTTGCCGGTATAAACCGCTCTGCCTTGTATTGCCTTAGGACAAGTAATGGTGCATAACCAACAACTCCCCAAATTCCAGGAAGTGGTACCCAATCAAAGCTTCCGCAACGATAAATGATTTCGCTAGGAGTCATCCAAGGGGCTTTCCACATAACATCTTCTTCTCGGAGATTCTGAAGTATTTCCATCCACCTTACCTCTGTAATGTCATCCCTCCTTGGCGTAGCTGCTGCTTCCTTTAAGGGAGAATAATCCTTAAAGAACACTCGGCAATGAACCTTATCAACCTTTCAAAAGTGACTTTGGAACCATACTAACAACAACTGTGCGCATCCAATGAACCTTCCTTCCCCCAACTCTCTGACATGCATTCAAGGATCTAAATGTCTCAGGTAAGATTGCAGGCATAGGTGTATTCTGTTTACCCAGTCGATCGAATAAATCCGCAACTGCCTCATCTATGTGTCCCATAGCTTTTGGGAAAATCACCAAACCATAAATACTTAAGGCTAGGACATCAACCCTCATCTTCACATCTGGGTGTGCCAATATTAGATCCCTCAAACTTGCCCACGGAATGCATTTACCATCACCCTTTTGTTGGATTCGAGCTACGGCCCACTGTTCACTCATCCCTGTGATCATCATTAATTTCTTCATGAAAGTCGGGAGATTAGCAGCCCTAACATAAGCTTTGTTACCTTGAATTCTCGGACAATGAAGCAAAGTTGTATACTCCTCCAAAGTAGGCACTAAGTCTACCTCTCCAAATGTAAAAAACTATAAGCAGGGTTCCAAAACTGTACCATAGCTTGAAATAGATGCTTATCCACCTTGATGTCTAAAAAATAGGGAAGATCTCCATAATTCTGGTAGAACAACTGCTTAGTCTCGTCATCCCATTGGGCCCAAATGTCTCTTAACTTCTGAAACTCATTCTGTGTCGAATTAATACGAGTGAAGTCCCACAATTTTGACGTATACCCCTCGGTGACAGTATCTCCTTTCTCTAACTGGGTTTTCTCTGACCAAGTGCAGACAGAGGCGTTGTCCTCCACTTTATCAAGATATTCGTTCCTCATTACAAAACTTTCTAATCTAGAAATCAAACCTTGAATCGACACCTTTAAATGTTGAGTGACATGCAATGATAGCAAAATAGGTCAGTATCATATATAAAAGGTATAATAAACAAGCACTTATAAGGGTAGCTTACTAAAGGCTATCACCGTACTCCCTAGGGTAAGCACTTAAAGTTCACTATATGTGTTTTAGTTCTAAAGCGAGGGAACCTGAACCAGCAGATTCCTCGATCCTCACCCATTATAGGCTCATATGGACCAAGTTCAATCCAAGGGGACACATTTCCCTATGGCCATACGAAGATGAAAATCTCATGAAGACATAGGCACAGATGTATTACAAAAGCAATCGACTAGCCCATGCGGAGGTGAAAACCTCACGAAAGATTAGCTTTTCACTCTCACTTTAAAGTGCGACCACAACGGTCATGCAAATGCAATGTGTTCAAAAATAATAGACATATACAGCAAACATATGAAAAAAAAGACCAATATATTTTTTGAAGTCTTTCCAAACTTTTGACATTAAGGAAGAAAATAATCAATTTTGGCTTGACTCTCCTATGTCCCCAGCGGAGTCGCCAAGCTGTCGAAACCTCCTTTTTTAAAAAGCCAAATTTTTGAAAATGTGAGTCGCTACCAACCTTTTTAAGTGTGATTGGATCACCTTATAAAACATTTTGGTCTACGAAATTGTGAGAAAACGGGTTCGGGAGCCGGTTATGTACGAGGAAGGATTAGCACCCTCGCAGCGCCCAAAAGTGGTACCAAATTGAATAGTTTTGTCTTAATGTCAAAAGTTTGATGGAATTTAGAAATAAGATCTCTTTTTAAAACCATAATAATTTGAGTTCAAAATCAAGATTCCTTCGCTTCAAAAGAGTACGAACATCACATCCAGCATGATTGGACACGATATTCTTATACTTTCGTAACTGAAATCATCTTGTGATTTATAAAATTTATTTAGAAGGATGTTTTTTAGACATTTAGACAAACGGGAAATCGCAACCCAATATGTTAGGGCACTACTTCCCGAATTCCTAAATACAAAAAACATTGCCTTATTTTTAAAAAAAATCTTTTGAATTAAATGAAATATAAACTTTTATAACAATGATACGTTTGACATATTACAAGATATCAATACTAAACAATATAAACTAGATGCTTTAACATTTCATGCAACTATAATATAGAAAATGATGAATAACAACATAAATTATATAATATACATTAACCTTTCATGCAGATATAAAAAACATAAATATACATGCATTAATATTTCATGCAAAATATAACATAGAAAATAATGAATATAACAACATAAATTACATATATATTGATATTTCATGCAAATATAACTTAAATCAACATAAATAATCAATTTTCATGTGAATATATAAAAACAATAAATAACATAAAAATATAAAAAAATTTAGGAGATAAAATTAACATATTAAAATGATACTAAATAAATCCAAAAATATGTAAAAAATAAATAAAAAATTTATAAACATATAAAAATAAGTCAAAAAAGGTAAAAACTAAATACAATTAAAATTAAATGAGGTATCTAAAAAATATTGAAAACAATAGAAAAATAATAAAGGAGAAATTATTAAAATGGTCAATATATATAAAGATATACTATATGATGTAATAATTTAATATATATTTTACAAAAATAATATTATATATAATAGGAACAAAACTTTATAGCAAATTTTAGAGTGTTACATACTAAATTTTAATAATAATATACAAAAATGCAATATTTAATAATAATTTACGAATTTTAAAAAAAATTATACATAATTAATGAATAATAAATAATAAAATGATATAATATATAATAATCTTTACATAAATAAATAATGTTTATAGTAAAAAATAAATAATATATAAAATAAATAAATTATATAAAAATATTTAAAAGGATTAAAATTAAATAAAAATAAAGCTCTAGGGTTAATTTTAAAATAATAAAAATTTGAACCTATTGGAACGCGCGCTGAAATCTGAGGGACTCATTGAGCAATTAGCCCTAATCCCAAAACGGCGTCGTTCTCGAAATAGGTCTTATAATAGCAGCTAGGATTAAATTGAAACAAAAATAAAAGGTCAGGGCCAAATTAAAATAAAATTAAAATGAAATTATAAATATTAAAAATGCGGGAGGATCAATTGGGCAATTAGGCCTTTAAACAAAAACACGCAGATCCTACTCGGGTCATGGGTCAATGCGTGGATCCTAAGCTTTGAAACGACACCGTTTTGGTCACTAAACGGTCATCCCAAAACGACGTCGTATGGGTCGTTTATAAATATAAAAAAAACTTGAAAATTTATTTTAGCTCCAGGTTTTAAAAAAAAAACAAAAAATCCTCTGAAAAGGAGGAGAGAAGAAACCCTCCGGGCTCCGGGCTCCGGCCTCCGACAGGCCAAGCTCCGGTCATCGGGCACACGCGCCCACGCGCCGTCGTCAACCCCGCTGAACACGGTGGCCGGAAGCTGAAAAGCTTCGATTTTTAGCTCAAATCCAACGGTAAATCTCCTTTCCTTCTATTTTAGTGACATTTGTATATATTTATAACAAGAAGAAAAAGGTAAAAAACAAATCACCTCAGTGCCTTCGATAAACTACTGTATTTTTTATTGTATGTGTGTATATATCCACCATAGTTTTACATCATTTCGATTCGGGCTTTTATAGCCACTGAAAATTATCATAAAATAATATTTACAATGTTTGATTTTATTTCTTGCTATATTTGTATTGCCTCTGCTGTTCTTCTTTTTTTTTTGCAAGTACCAGCGAGAAATCCGGTAACGATGGGGTGTTGATGGTGATTCACTGGCGCGCTAATTAAGGCAATGATGGCACGAATCTGTCGGTGGTGGGATTGGCACACCGATTGCGACGCGAGTTTGAAGCCTTCGTCTGGTGCTTGCGGCGCCTAGGGTTTCAAAAACCCTAGGCCTTCTGTGTTCTGTTTATGGTTTGGGCCCTTTTGGGCCCCGTGTATCTTTGGGTTAAGGGTGTAATGGGTTGCTAGGTAGTTTAGGTATTCGAGCTACCGGTGTGTTTTGTAAATGGGCCATAAGTAATGCTTCAATTGGGCTATGTAAATAGGCTAGCAATTTTGGGTTTTGTAAATGGACTGTAAAAAACTTTTATTATTTCTTTGGTTTTTTTTATTTTACGGGCCGGGCAAATTTGAGCTATTACAGATAGGATGGAATGGAAATATGAACTCAAGCTCCAAGAACGATTCAATACTATAAAGAGTATTGTCCGGGGCCTTATATTGCTTAAGGTGGTTAAGTGGATGGTAGAAGATGGACCTTGACCTGTTACCTAGAGAGGTAGGAAACAAAGGTATAATTTGATGGATGAACGCCACACCAAGGTCGGTGATAAGTTCAGGAAGGAGTTTGGCTTGACGCCACTGGCAAGCTAGATAAGTCAATTGAGACTCAAACAAAATAGAGAGGAAGAAACCTCACAAGAACAATGTTCATTCAATAATATGAAAAAAGTCGAACATACATCAAATTAGCTACATATTTATAGCTAGAAACAATGCTAGCCGAATAGGCACATTCATGACTTAATGGCTAAGTAATTCAGCTTAAATGAGCTGGAAAATTATAGAATAAAACCAACTAAATTCCATGTCTATATTCAGCTCTTTAAAATGCCATTGGACAGCTTCTAGATGAAAGGAAGTCTGCTGAGTGTAATTGGAAGAGTTAGGAGCTGATTGGCCATGTCTATGTTCGACCAAGTGCTTAAATGAGCTTCTTTAATCCTACCTTGAGAAGCTAAATGTGCAGCAGCATTCTAATGGGAGTTTTGTAGCACGAACAACCCAAATAGTGTGAATACTTGAAGCTTCCAAGAGTAAAGGGACGAAATTGATCAGCCACCAGCTAAATGGACTCCATTTGAACAGCCTTGTCCATTAAGCTCTTCAAACAACCACTTGGAGAAACTCAAAACAGTAGCTGAATTAATTCCATTTAATGCTTCAGCTAAATACATGAGCTTGTGTGAACACCTTAACATGAAATAAATTCGGTTAAGACATAATAATTAGCTCAATTACTTTGCCTAAAGTTAAGACACTTTAATGAGTTGTTTGAGCTAAGACAAATTAAAATGAATCTAAGACAAATTAAACGGCTGTAGGATTCAGAACATATTTAATTACTTAGACACATTAAAATAATGTACTAACTATGACATACTTCAAACATGCATTAAAATTAAACTCATTTAACACTAAATTAATAAGACACATTTATGAACTGAAACTAAATTAACTAATTTAATTAAACAGTTGAGTTTATTCCAGCAACTTAAAATGCATGAAATTAAATAAAATAGAATCAAGCCCAATGAGCTAGCATTTAGCCGAATTGAGCTCCACTGAGCTAGAAAGAGCTAGATCAGCTTGCAAAAGATTGCAAATGACGCTTGATGAGTTGAACCAAGGGCGTTCCCGGGGTGTGGTCATATCATCCCCTCCCTCTTTGAATTAATTTTTCCTCAAATCGGACCATTTGCTCGCGACAAAGCGTTCATCGACACAAGGCCCTTGGTTGTCGCATTTCACATAATTGCTCCTAATGGCCTGAATATCACTCACAACTTGAAAAGACGTTAGATTAGTCACATGCCCTCCCTCTTTAAGGATGAGCCATTTCAAAGTGTCATCTACACAATAAAGAAAAGGATTAAGGACACGGTGAATTAAAAACTCACAAACTCTTTTTGAATTCTCAATCCAAACTTGAGCAAATAAACCATTGCTGAATTCAAGAGTATAAATGGGTGATACGGGGTTGCGCGCGGACCAAGATCGAGTTGCCAAGTCACGAGAAACTCCTACGAAAACCCTAAACAATTAGATCTGAAACGAAACAGAAAATTAAAAGATTAGATTTTTGAATTTTCAGATCTGAAATAAAATCCCCAAATCAGCAAAGAATCAAATTGAGAATAGAAATAAGTGTTAGGGTTCTTGAAACCCTCAAGGAGATTGTGATTCTGCCCAATTGAACACCAAGATAGTTTTCCCCAAATTTCGACAATCTAAATTCACCCAAAAAGAGTATGGAAAAACCCTAGAAATTGGGGATTTTTAGGCTGATTCCTTAAGATAGAAAAAGGCTGAAAACACAATAAGAACAGAAAATAGATTAGATAATGATTCAACACAAGTAGAAATAAAGAAAGAATTGACAGTAAGAAATTAAAAGATAAGTCCTGAGAAGCCTTGAAATCTCGAAAGATCTCACAACTCCCTTCAAACGGCTCTAATCTCCCCTCCAAAGAATATCAATGGCAAGAAGAAGGTTGAAGATGGCTCCCACAATCAAAAAGATTGTTAAAACAACTTCTGAAGAAAACCCAAGAGAAAATCCTTGAAGAACTCAAAGAGAATTTTCACTCAAATCAAATCTGAAATTTTCAATGTAATTGTAATGTAATGTAGGGTGGCTGGCCAAGCCATATAAATAGGCCTTTCAAATGTTTTCCTAATTTAATTAGAACACTAAAACTAAAACTAAAAAAAACTCCTAATTATTTTAATATGGAAATTCGGCCAAGGGTCTTTTATTTGGGACTCTTGGACTGAATATAAAATTTAAACTAAATAAAATAAATAAATAAATAAATAAAATAAAACTTTACAACTTGGGCCACTTTGACAATTTGGCCTGATTTTCAACTAAGTATGGGTGGATTTCTTGATTGGGCTTGGAATCTTCTTATTGGGCCTTGCCCTCAAGAATTTGGGCTTGTGATCCATCTCCTACCGAAATTGAATCGTTGATGCTCATAATGGAGATCCAATGCGCTTTGGCTGCAAGATTTGGTGTCTTGGACCAAGATTCCCAATATTCGAAATCTTGATTTTCCCTTTCTTTTGTGTACGCATCTAAGGCCTTACTAACAAACTCCTGGATGGTCCCATTTAGTTTGGAACGCATTTGTCGGGCCTTTGATCTCGTATCATTCCCCCCTTCCTCAAAAAGATTCGACCTCGAATCTGAAAAATCAAATGGGGACAAGTCAGCCACATTAAAAGTAGAACTTACATTGTACTCACCCGGTGATCAATTTTATAGGCATTATCGTTGATCCTCTCGAGTACTTGGAAAGGCCCATCGCCCCTTGGGTCCAACTTGGTCTTTCTTCTTGCAGGAAATCGTTCTTTCCTCATATGGACCCAAACCCAATCTCCGGGTTCTAGGACAACCCGTTTGCGCCCCTTGTTTGCTTTGTTGGTGTTGGCATCATATGTTTTGGCTATTCGTTGCCTAGCCTGCTCATGTAAGGATTTCACCAACTCAGCTTTCTGTTCACCATCTAAATTAACAATGTGTTCAAGTGGTAATGGCGCAAGATCAAGTACTGTTAGTGGGTTAAAACCATAAACAAGTTCAAATGGAGAATAACCAGTTGTAGAATGAATAGATCTATTATATGCAAATTCAACAAACGGTAGGCATTCTTCCCAATTTTTAATGTTCTTTCCCACAACAGATCGTAATAAAGTCCCTAAGATCCGATTAACTACTTCGGTTTGGCCATCAGTTTGGGGGTGACATGTAGTGGAATAAAGTAATTTAGTACCAAGCTTACCCCACAATACCTTCCAAAAGTGGCTAAGAAATTTGACATCTCTGTCAGAAACAATTGTTTTAGGGATGCCATGAAGTCTTACCACCTCTTTAAAGAATAAGTCTGCTACATGTGTAGCATCATCTGTTTTGTGACAAGAAATAAAATGTGCCATCTTTGAGAACCTGTCAACAACAACAAATATACTATCTCTTCCTTTCTTATTTCGAGGCAAACCTAGAATAAAGTCCATGGATAAATCTACCCAAGGTGAAGTAGGAATCGGTAAAGGAGTGTAAAGGCCATGAGGCATTACCTTAGATTTTGCTTGTTTGCATGTAATGCACTTGGAACATACCTTTTCGACATCCTTTTTCATATGTGGCCAATGGAAGTGTTCTTGCAAGATATCCAGTGTTTTGGCCACTCCAAAATGTCCCATTAAACCTCCACTATGGGCCTCATGAATCAATAAGTCTCTCAAATTGAAGCTTGAAATTTTCACACATTCATAATTACATATTCTACACAATAAGTATCACATTCAAACATTTCAGTGACTCGGTTTAGCGGTCCCGAAACCACTTCCCGACTAGGGTCAACTTTGGGCTGTCACAGCTTTGCTAAGACCAAATCATAAACAATGTTTTCATCAACAATCGAATGATGCTCATGTGACTGGAAACCTTCAAAACCCGTACGTTGCTTACCTTTTGGCGTAGGTGAACTAGGGTCGTTCAGAACGTTACCTTTTCCAACCAACGTGAAGCGTCTCTCATTCGGGAGATATTAAAGTTGAAACTTACTACTCGGATTAACCTGAAATGAAGGGAAAACACAAAGACAATGAACACGTTGATTAGTCAAGACACCTTTCTTTTTCTCACTCGTTTATTCTTTTTCTTTATCTCCACTCATGATTTTCTCACAATTTTTACTCTTTTCTTTTTCTCTCGATTGTTCCATAGAAATTTTCAATCTTTGTTGATCCTCCAACACTTGTTTTGGTGATAAAGGTGCTAAAGTTACGTTTCTACCTTGGTGCTTGAAAGTATATTGGTTTGCGAATCCGTCATGTTTGACCCTCCGGTCAAATTGCCATGGTCTTCCAAGAAGTAAGTGCCCTACGTGCATAGGTACCACGTCACATAGAACTTTGTCATGGTACTTTCCAATCGAAAATGCAATAAGGGCTTGTTTAGTTACCTTCAACTCGACACTTTCATTAAGCTATTGCAGCTTGTAGGGGCTCGGATGTTTAATAGTCGGCAAAGCAAGCTTTTCAACCAAGAGTGTGCTTGCAGCATTTGTACAACTTCCTCCATCAATAACTAAACTACATACCTTCCATTGTACATGACAATGGGTATGGAATAGATTTCCTCGTTGCGGTTCACTTCCGGTGCTTTGTGCAATAAAAATTCTTTTTACAACAAGCATCTCACCTTCAACTGCATGCTCCAATTCTTCTTCTTCATTGGTAGATGTGTCGGGTTTATTTTCAACCTTTTCATTCTTCTCCTCTGATTTAATGTCACTATTGGCTTGAACTACCATTACACTCCAATTTGCGCATTGGCTAACGATATGGCCCCTTTTGAGACACTTAAAACATTTAATGTCTCTCAAACGGTTTGGGAAACTTTTGGTAGTCTTGCCTTTGCTGGATTTGGCCACGGGTTTAGTTGACTTTACCGGCACCGTTGGCTCTTTGGTTTGGCATGAAGCATTCTTACTTGCACCTTGACTCCATTTAGAAACGCTGGAACTGGAGAAACCTCGAACATCACCCTTTCTCTTAATTTGCTTCTTGACCTTAATGGCCATATGTATTATATCAACGATTTCAACATAGTGCTGAAGCTCCACAATATTGGCTATGTCACGGTTAAGTCCGGCCAGAAATCGTGCCAAAGTCGCCTCACGATCTTCTTGCATGCCCACACATATCATAGCAACTTCCATCTCCTTGTAGTAATCTTCTACGCTTCTCGTCCCTTGGTTAAGATTTTGGAGCTTTTGGTAGAGCTCGCGGTGATAGTACAAATGAATTAATCTCTGGCGCATCACTGATTTCATTTCGGCCCACGTACTGATGGGTCGCTCTCCATTTCGCCTCCGAGTCGTACTAAATTGGTCCCACCATATCATGGCATAGTCAGAAAACTCAATTGCTGCCAACTTGACCTTTTTGGCTTCGAAATAGTTGTGGCACTCAAACACGAGTTTTATATTCTTCTTCCACTCGAGATATGACTCCGAGTCTGATCGGCCTTAGAAAGGTGGCATTGTCAATTTGATGTTTTTAAGGTCATCATCATATCTCTCACGTTCTCTTGGGCCATAGTTTTGTTGGCCTCTCCACCGGTCACTTATATTAGAACCTTGATCACTCTCGGCATTTAGGTTCAAACAACTTATCTTCTTGGATTCGTCCCCAGCCTTAGTTTCTCAGTGGACTTAGAGGCGTCTTCTCTCATTTGGCTCTTTCCTTCACGTGGTCAAGCATTTCTTATATGGGCTCGAGCTTTCTATAGAATATTTGCTCACTTCACGCAAGAGAGCTTGGAGATTGAGATCCGGTACGTTGCGAGCTGGTTGTCTTTCGGGTCTATCCGCCATATTTCGCTTCGGGCTCCTTGATATAGAAAATTTATAGTCCTCACCACAAAAATCTCACAACTCACTCAGAAAGAAAATTAATGATTTTGCACTCGCGCTCGTGTTTACATTCGTTTTAAGGCTTTTTTTTTCTCTCTAATGCATTCACACACTTGTGCCTTTACCACTCAATTCTTTCTCTCGTGATTTCGTAATTCGTCTCTTTATGACTTATTTGTTGCCTAGGGGGTCAGTTTCAAAGTGGCTAACAAGGGCTATATTATAGAGGGTGTAGGGTAGGCTGAAAGAAAATAAAATTCAATTTTTAGGGTGTGGCGTGAAGGTAGATGACGGTAGTAGAAAGGGAACTTGATGATCGGAAATAACAGAAGATGATTACAAAACTTCGACAATTTTTTTAAACTTTGAATTTTTTTTACGATATCACGAATTTTGTACACAAAATATTTTCTATATACTTTCTTTAATACACGAGATAATAATTTTTTTTGAAATTTTTTTCGAATTTTTTTCACGAACCTATCTCGGGATGGCCTCGAACGTCCATACTTCTCGATTTAGTAGCTCTGATACCAAATGATGTGAACCGGCTTGGTGATGTTGAGTCAAATCACTTAAGTTGCCTGATCGTCATCGAGGAAGTATCGTTCGACTTAAGAAAAGGACGTATTAAGCTAAGTATGAGCGGAAGTTGACAAAGTGGTTCTAATGATAGGCTAGGTTTGATTTTGGTAGGTTCGGTTTATCAAAGAAATAGGTAAATAGTTTATAGATAGGATGGAATGGAAAAGTGAACTCAAGCTCCAAGAACGACTCAATATTATAAGGAGTATTGCCCTGGGACTTATATCGCTTAAGGTGGTTAAGTGGATGATAGAAGATGGACCTTGACCCGTTACCTAAAGAGGTAGGAACCAAAGGTATAATTTGATGGATGAACGCCACACCAAGGCTGGTGATAAGTTCAGAAAGGAGTTCGGGTTAACGCCACTTGCAAGCTAGATAAGTCAATTGAGACTCAAACGAAATAGAGAGGAATAAACCTCACAAGAATAATGTTCATTCAATAATATGAAAAAAGTCTAGCATACATCAAATTAGCTAAATATTTATAGCCAGAAAAAATGCTAGCCGAATAGGCACATTCATGACTTAATGGCTAAGTAATTCATCTTAAATGAGCTGGAAAATTCTAGAATAAAACCAAATAAATTCCATGTCTATATTCAGCTCTTTAGAATGCCATTGGACAGCTTCTAGATGAAAGGAAGTCAGCTGAATGTAATTGGAAGAGTTAGGAGCTGATTGGCCATGTCTATGTTCGGCCAAGTGCTTAAATGAGCTTCTTTAATCCTGCCTTGAGAAGCTGAACATGTAGTAGCATTTTAATGGGAGTTTTGGAGCACGAACAGCCCAAATAGTGTGAATACTTGAACTCTAAAAGCCTCCAAGTGTGAAGGGACGAAATTGATCAACCACTAGCTAAATAGACTCCATTTGAACAACCTTGTCCATTGAGCTCTTCAAATAGCCACTTGGAGAAACTCAAAACAGCAGTTGAGTTAATTCCACTTAATACTCTAGCCAAAAAAATGTTGCTCTTTAATTTCGTTCCATGCACTTGAGCTAGCTGAATTCAACTTGTGTGAACACCTATAACATGAAATAAATTCTATTAAGACATAATAATTTGCTCAATTACTTTGCCTAAACTTAAGACACTTTAATGAGCTGTTTGTGCTAGGACAATTTAAAATGAATCTAAGACAAATTAAACGGCTGTAGGATTCAAAACACATTTAATTACTTAGACACATTAAAATCATGTACTAACTATGACATACTTAAAACATGCATTAAAATTAAACACATTTAACACTAAATTAATAAGACACATTTATGAACTGAAACTAAATTAACTAATTTAATTAAACAGCTAAGTTTATTCCAGCAACTTAAAATGCATGAAATTAAATAAAATAGAATCAAGCCCAATGAGCTAGCATCTAGCAGAATTGAGCTCGATTGAGCTGGAACAAGCTAGATCAGTTGCAAAAGATTGCAAATGATGTTTGATGAGCTAAACCAAGGTGTTCCCGGGGCGTAGTCGTATCAACAGCTCAGATAACGAGTATGTAGGTGAAGCATAGTAAAAAAGCTATGCATGTGTGGTGATAGTATGTATGAACTACTACATGAATAGAAAGTGATCGATAAGTATGCAGGTATAGGAATATATGAATGGATTAGCTATGCGTAAACAAATCTGGGTAAGTAAATTCTGGGTAAAATGTCTCTTTTGATGCCTCTGGTAGGGCAGTTATATTGCTAACCAGATTTGCAGACCACAATATGAAAATAAGTGTAAGACCATGTGGTTGAGACCCATGGAAATGTATGATATGAAAACACTCATGGTGTAACCTTCGTCAAGATAAAAATAGGATTGGCAGATCACGATATGAGAATGTGTATGTCCATGTGGCTGAGACCCATGGCAAGATATGACTATATGAATATTCATGATGATTCCTTCGATAATGTGTAGATCAAACTGACAAATCACGACATGAAATTATGTATAAAACCATGAGGGAGAAACCCATGGCACCTACTGTGAAAGTTTACTGGGACAGTAAACACGTGATTCTGTATTTCTAACTATGTGGTGTGATCTGCTAAGCATTTGTGGTGTATTCTATATGAATTTTGTGATAAGTTATGTATCATTATGTTGGTTTATTCGATGATATCTATGTGATACAATATAGTTATCTACCTTTGTGGTAAGTTCTATATAAATTCTGAGAATTTTTTGATAGATAAGTATATGGTAAGGGTATGTACATTTAAAGTTAATTTGGCTGAATTAGTTTTGTGATGTAATCAAAAGAGTCTTAAGGGAAGTCTCTTGAAAATAAGGGCATATTTTTATGTTCAAAAAGAGTATCTGGCATGGTAATCTGTTAGTCTCGAATATGGGCATATTTGTAGTCATAAAAGGTATAAGCATTTGCCAATTTGAGTTTGTTTGAGTTACATAGTGATAAAACTTGAGTATTTGGTATCTGTCATATTTGAATGGTATCCTGACTCTTTCTGAAATCTTATGGAATCTGAGTTGATTGACATCTTGGTTTATCCTAGTATTTTGTAACAAGGTTGCGTTGGGATTCCTCTAAATAATCTAGAATAATTCTCATCAGTATGAGTATGCATTGGTTTGAGTCAAGATATGCTATGATTATCAAACTTAGTAAGGGTATCTACCAAATGAATAATCTGTAAGTAGTATCCGCCAAGAGAATAGTACTAGTGATCAATTATTCTGGAATAAACGTTGAAGGTTGTTTGATGATAATAGAAGAGATTGTATCGTCTGGTAAGATTTAAAGATAGCCAAAGAGTTAAGTGAAAAATAATAAGTAAAGAACAATAAGTGGTGTGTAAGTAAGTATAAAGTATATATATATGTATATATATGTATGTATATATATGTATATATATGTATGTATATGTATGTATGTATGTATATGTATGTATATATGTATATATATGATATACATATATACATACATATACATACATATATATACATACATATATATGAAGCTATGAAGGTATCTGCCAAAGATAGAAATGGTAATCCAAAGAGACAAAATGTAGAAATTCAGCAAGAAATGTTTAAAGGTATTTTGTGTTTAAACTCACTAGGTTTGTATAACTTACAAATGTTTTGTTTATGTTTCAGGTATTGTTGTGAATGATTATACCAAGAGGGACGATGCTAGGAATATGCCAAGGAAGGGGTGAACTGGGTTGTTATCCATATAGTGGTCAATCTAGAAAAGTGGTTAATCAAAACAACAAACTTATATATACAACCAAACATGCATATCTAGATTAACACTTTGCATGCTTCAACAGTACAACAAACATCCCAAAACAACACAGTACTAATATAAATAAAACAAACAATGAGGATTTGAGTTTAGAAACTTACCAGCAAAATAACAGAAAGTTGATACAGATTACATCTGCTTAATTTTGCCCTTATCGCTTGATCCTCCTCTTTCTCGGTTGGTTAAGAATAACAACCATATCAGAATCAAAACGAACGTATACATAAGAAAACCATGATTCATTTGCATGCAGAGAAACTTTAAAGGTTAATTATAACATTAATCATCACAGTACAAATTCAATGAATTAAACTGAAATCCTCTATTTTTTTTTGTTTTTCCTCAATCCAAAGATATAGAAGAGTTAGAAAGATTATTAGTTTACTAAATCCTTAATTTTGTAAACTAATACATTAGTTTCTCCCCCTCTCCATGCAGACTGCTCTTTAATTTTTCTTTCTTACAAAATAAACCAGAGAAGAAGATAGAAGAGATTAAATGAATACAAAAATGAGAGAGAGCTCCCCAGAAAATGATGTCCATTTCCTATATAACCTTCCCACACTCGTTCACCGAAACCAATTCATCAGCATGCAATTAATGTTCTTTATCATAATGTTTCCCACTAAACAAAATACTCAGTTCTAATGTAACGTGACTAGTAGTTGAAATCTAACCAATTACCAAATCAATTTCCAAGGTTCACAAAATTACACTAAAACCCTTATAAACAGAAAGTTTTATAATTAAATACCTAGAATTACTGTTGTACAATACCATTACATATCATCACTATGTTTCGATATTATATAATATTTGTATGGCAATCTCACATTCACATGCATATCAAGTTTCATGTTTTTGCTTATCTTCTACATGTTATTTAATGAGTTCACAACTTCAATTTCACATATTCATACAAAATCATCATATTCATATCATCATTTATACTATCATCACATCTTTCATGTAACACCCCGAACCCGAGACCGTCGCCGGAGTCGAACACGAGGTGTTAACAGACTTCAAACCACTTATTAAAATTTTTCCAGACAAGCTGCCAATTTGCGTACTAGTCGCTTTAAAAATCATATCTTGAGCTATGAAACTCGAAATCCAGTTCCGCAAATTTTCCCTGAAACTAGACTCATATTCCCATCTTCATATTTTTTCTAGAATTTTTGGTCAGGCCAATTAGTACATTTTATTAGTCAAAGTCTCCCATGTTACTGGGGTTGACTACACTGACCTTTTCCCATTACGACCTGGATATCTCCCTGTACAGAGCTTCAATACTGATGTCGTTTGTTTCTATAGAAACTAGACTCAGAGAGGAATCTATAAATATATGGCATGGCTCCTAATTATCTCTGGTTAATTTATAATGAATTTTCAAAGTCGGAACAGGGAACCCAGAAACCGTTCTGGCCCTGTCTCACGAGAACCTGAATATCTCTTAACATACTGTCCATATGATTGTTTTGTTACTTCTATATGAAAATAGACTCATCGAGCTTCGATTACATAATTTATTCACTATTTAATTCCATTCCTACTAATTTTTGTAATTTTTCAATCCCACGTCACTGCTGCTGCCAGCATCTGTTACTGAAGCAACTATGTCCATTTCGTGATTTCTCATTGATCTAACTAGTAATTCATCATACATATCACAAAATTATAATCATGACTAGCCATACCAAAGGCTAATCATTGTCAAACATCTCCCTACTACGCTATTGCCATATCATGAATCTTAACACCAAAATTAATCAGCCATGACATATGGCATAAAAATCGTATTACCAAGACTTACGTCCCAACATTAGAACCAAATTCAACCGAACATTATGCCATTTTCGCATGGCTAAAAGTTTACATACCAAATTTCAACAAAACATATTAGCCTATACATGCCGAAATGTTCTCTTAGACCAACTAAGAAGAAAATACCAAAGGTTGCTAGCCGGTGTGATGACTTCGACGACGGCACGATCACGCAAAAAGAGACGAGTCGAAGAAACCTAGAATAGGTGACAAGCGAACACCGAATGAGTATATAACTCAGTAAGCCATAAGCATTCCACAACCATCCATTAATAAAATTATCACAACAGGAAACAATGAAATGAGGTTAAGTACTCCATCCATACCAAACTATACCATAGTTCCTTAAACCCTATGGTTCAATCTCATACCAAGTCCTACATTGGCCTTTCATACATCATTTTATTTTCGTTATAATCATACAATTAAACGAACTTTCACCTATTCCACAATGAACCTTATGTACGTGACTTCAACTATAATCGTCACATAGGTTCAAAACTTACCAAGCTCAACTCCAAATATAAACATAGCGCCTATTAGCCATGAACTCAAGGTACTTACCTTTTCCGCTGTCCAAAATTGACTCGGTAAAGTCGCACCCTTCATGTAAATAATTTATAGAAAATATATACTGGGTTGCACACATAATGTTTAGTAATCAACCACGCACACTTAGTGCCATGCATTTCAAGTTCGCACACTTACCTTTTCCGCTGTCCAAAATCGACTCGGTAAAGTCGCACCCTTAATGTAAATAATTTATAGAAAATATATATTGGGTTCGCACACATAGTGCTTAATAATCAACCGCGCACACTTAGTGCCATGTACTTTAAACTCGCACACTTAGTGCTGTACAATTTAAACCCGCACACTTAGTGCCAATCTCATGACCGTGAACACTTATTGCCCGCACACTTAGTGCCGAAAACCAGCCACTCTATAGGCTTCACTTCCTTTTTACATTCGACAAATTTCATCTCTACTTACATATACATTTGTATACATTTCATCTCATTAAACACAATGGTATAGGTATTACGATCATTTAAATCAATACCAAAGATATGCTTAATGACTTACTTGTGTTGGGTAAGACGGTTCCAACTCGGCTACTCGATGATCTTTTCTTTGCCTTTGCTCGATTCTCCTCCTTTAACTCCTTGAGCTTAATCAATAAATCAACTAGTTTAACCGCCTTGCTAAATATTTACAATCTAATTACACATGCATATGTATGTTAGTATATTCGGCAATCACCCTTACTAATCACCCACTTGATCAATTATAGAGAATCAAAGTTAATATCACAATGTGTACCCTATATGGCCCATTATACATAATCAAATTTAACATCATCTATATATTTACTCATATGGCCGAATATACCTAATCATACATACACCTAACCAAAAATAATTTCTAAAATCTTTATATCATTTATACACTAAGCCGAGTACTCTTACCAAGTTCACCTATATTCTTCAACAAATTCTTCATTGATCAAACACATATTCGGCTAAAGAAATGGCAATTTTAGCAACTTTTGATTTAATACTTTATCAATTATAATACATCTAAATATTTTTTTCATATTATTAACACAATTCACATACATTACTTAATATAACATTTTCACATTCGGCATTAGTATCAACCATAGTAGCCGATTCTTCCTACTTTGTACCCATGCATCTATTTGATCCTTAGTTAGTTCAAACACTCAAAGTCAACCATCTCCATACCTCATCACCAAAGACATCAAAATACCAACCAAGAATGTAACATTCATGGCCGAATATCATCTCCATCATTTAACAAAGTTTGAACCATGGCTAGGTAGATTTCAAGCTCACAACTTAAAATATACATGAATCTCAAAGAATAATATCAAACATACCTCAATCTAGTTACATGCATGGCCAAACTTCCTCCTAATCCTCTTCCAAACCAAACATGAAGCAAGAACTCCTTCCTCCTTCCTTAGAATTTTCGGTCAAAAGAGGATGAAAAAGGATGAACAAAATTTTTCTTTTCCTTTCTTTAGCTCACGGCAATGGGGGGGAAACAACCACTCATTTTTTTGTTTTCATTTCTTTATTACCCATACTCCTTATTTTATTTTTTTCTAACATACCTCACTAAGCCAACATGTTCCCAACATGTTTCCACCCATAGCATGGCCAACCACTAGCTCAAATTTTGGGTAATTTGACATGCAAACCCATCATTTTCATAACATGCATTAATAGACCATTTTAAATTAGCCTATCATATTTTCACCATGTCTCATATCGATCCCTATTTAATAATTTCTCATGCAATTGGCAAAATTGGAGAATGAAACTTCCACATACTCATGTACACACATAATAAGCATAGAATATGGAAATTAATTATTTTTATGACTCGGTTTTGTGGTCCCGAAACCACTCCCCGACTAGGGTCAATTTTGGACTGTTACATTTCATCAATAGCAATTTCAATTAAATATCTAGTCTTAGGTAAATCTTTCATGAAACAAACCACCAATGTCATCTTACTCAATTTAGTACTTGGTTAAACCTTTCCTTTTTATTAGGACGGCCCGATGTCATCTTTAGCTACATTCACTAATTCAATTAAAAAAATAGTATTAGTTTCTACTCAATCACATGAAAAACATATAATAAAACATATTTTGCATTTTATTCATTTTATTCATTTTAGTCTTTATATCCAAAATGTTCATAAATAGTTAACATCGGATCAAAATATGATTTCATATCTTTTCACTACGGATCCAATACTCTCAATCCATAGCACAATTTCCTAACAACTTTCATTTTATTTAATTTAGTCCCTAATGTCATAAAATTAATTATAGGGCTTAGTTGAGTTTCTAATCAAACCTATCACTTTTCATTACATTCTAACTTAGTCCTAACATAGCTCAAGCTTACTAACCAACAATCTCATCATATTCAAGCTTAATTTCATCAATTATTCATTAAAAAAAACTTGATATATACTTAATAACTTGAAAATCTAACACTTGGGTCTTTTAAGTCAAGGCTTAAAATACCATAATTCATAAAAATACACAAAAAAAAAGCATGGATGCCTTGTAGATTTTGGAACTAAAATTGGAAGATGGAAATAAAGTTTATTTCTTCCTTCTTTAGCTTGAATGGCACAACTAAAGGAAAAAGATGATAGGTTTCATCTTTTTCCACTCACATATATTATATACTTAGATTAAGGAATGTAATTAAGCTTAACTAACTTTACTTTTTAACCATTAACCATGTTTAATCTAATGATTTTTTTTCTTAATTAAAAGTGCATGGATGACCAGATTCCACCATCCAAATTAACTTAATGGTTAAATAACCATTAAGTCCCTTGGCTAATTTCTATTCAAGCCCCTAAGAATTATTTATGTAACACCCCTAACCCGTAACCGACATTGAATTAGGGTTACGAGGCATTCCAGATAGACAGAACATTTCGGACCAATTCAGAATCACAGATATTATTTAACATAATTTCTTAAGCAATCATCTCTAAATATAGTCTACGAGACCTAAAACATACATTTAAGGAAAGGTCGGAACTAAATCGAACCTATTCAGGATTTTCAGAACTTAACCATTTCTTTCAAACTGTTAAAGTGACACGCCCGTGCGACTAGGCCGTGTGTCACACACGGGCACTAGACACGCCCATGTGAACCAGCCGTGCCAAAAATAGGTCCAATACTGAATTTTTCACACGTCCAATAGGCACACCCGTGTGCTATAGCCGTGTGATACTTAGCTAGCTACTGACTTTAGCCCACGGCCATATGACATGCCCGTGTGGCACCATGCAGGCTTGGTTTAAGCCAATTTGCCACCCTTTGATGGGTCATTCCTACAAACCAAATTAAACAGCATTTATACAAAATATTCAGCCAATTTCATGCTCAAAACATGCTTCATTACAACTATTTCATCATCATTCAACTCATTCAAACCATACCAGAACTTAACACAAACATACCATTTGATAGCCAACTTTCATTGCATAACCTATATTTACAATTCAAAACTTAATACATAAACCTTCTAGCCTATACATGCCATACTTTAAAATATGTACACTTTCAAAAGTACCAAAATGAGATTGATAGTGTGGTGATGATCCTCAACTATTCCCGAGCCTTCAATAGCTACGATAATTGTAAAATAGACAGTAAACACATAGAGTAAGCTACAAAGAGCTTAGTAAGCCAAATACAATTGGTCTAACTACTAAAGCATATAAGTACAATTCAACCATAAAGATTCATAAGCATCTCATAGAATAATTCATAAACTTAACCATGCTCCTTTGTTTGCATATATGTCATGCTTCATTTCCATACATAATTCACAGAGACAATGTTTTTTTTTCATATTAAAAAATTTAGTACGATACAAACGTACCTGCATAGGTTATACATTTCATATACTCAATCTCAGATTTCGTATGCTATCATCAGACGGGTTAGAAACGATACAGATGCTTATAAACAAGTACAATGCCAACGTCCCGGATGTGATCTTACATGTAATTCAATATCGATGCCTCTGTCCCAGACAGGGTCTTACACGAAATCAGACACGATGCCAATGTCCCAAACATGGTCTTATACGTAAATCTCAATCGAGGCCTGTGTCCCAAACACGGTCTTACACGATGTCTCAGACAGATGTCAACTTTTCTTAGAAACATATAGAGCTTTTTAGATACTAACATATTATCATACTTTACTCCAAATATATTTATCCGGCACTCAAGGCCATCCAATACAGATTATAGTTTATACGTGCATAATTTATTTCAATTAACACGTAATTGTAATTTGACTTACCTCGGACAGATTTCAGATAAAACGAGTCGTCTATTCAACTATTTTGGACTTCCCCCGATCTAAGTCCGATATTCTTTGTTCTTGATCTAATACAATACAAATTCAACCATTCAATCATTCATTTCATTCAATTTAATCCATATACACATATTTAGGGCACTTTACATTTAGCCAATTTAATCCATATACACAAATTTAGGGCAGTTTACATTTTAGCCCTTGTATTTTCACACTTTGACAATTTAGTTCATTTTTCACAAAATCACCAATATGCAAAATTCACCAAGACTATAGCTTGGCCAAATATACATGGCTTCCATACAAGCCCAAATAACATATTTAATTCTCAATTTAGTCCTTCAAAACCTCATTTTCACAATTTAGCTCAATTAGCTCTATTTCATCAAAATTCAAAAACAAAGCTTAATAATCTCACACATATCTTTCATAATCCATATAAAAATCATCTCAAAGCTCATATAATCAACAATGGAATTTCATGAAATCTTTAACAGAAACAGAAATTCAGACATGGGCTTTGAAGAACACGAATCAATGATCATAGAAACGTAGAAATTATCAAAAACGGACAAAAATCCATACCTTAATCAAGGATCAAAGTGCCAAAGCCTAGCTTGTTCTTTTCCTCCCTTTTTCTTTTTTATTTTTGGCAAGGATATGCATGAATGAACAAATTTTCATGCATTTGTTTTATTTATTAACATATATTACCTAATTACCTAACCATCCTTTAAAAATTTATCTATTTACTATATTGCGAAACCATGTCTCCCACTATCATATAATGGTCTTATTGACATGCAAGGGCCTCAACTTTAACAAACCATAGCACTTAGGTACTTTAGCAACTAGAAAGCAACCTTTACAACTTACGCGATTTGGTCCTTTTTGCAAATCAAGCACAGAAACAGACAAATTAAATTAAAAAAAATTTACAGATGTAAATTCACATACCACAGACACAGAAAATAATATTAAAATATTTTTCAGACTCAGATTTGTGGTCCCGAAACCACTATTTTGACTAGGGTCAAAACCGGACTGTTACAATTTAAATTAAAAATTCAATAGCGATAAGATTTTTTTTTACAATTTAGCCTTTGTACTTTAATTAACAATTTTATCAATTAAATTACTTGACTATTTATCGATATATTTTCATATTGACTTCAAAAGTTCTTCTATTATAATTTCACCGACTTGGTTTATGAAATTAGATTCCGAAATTGCACCTTTTGTACTAGCTACAATAAGGTTGTTACAATGCAAATTCAACCAAAATAAGAAAAACGAGTTATTATTGATTGATTGACATGAGAAAAGCTAGAATATGTATTGTTATGATGAGAATCACATTCAGAACCTAATTGGAACAAATTCAAAAGTACAAAGATTAAATTCTAAATTTACCAATTTTATTGAGAAAAGGGTAAAAATATAATTTTCAGTACTCAATGATGGTTTTTTAAAAATTAAATGAGAAATATGAACTTTGGGTTTATTAATAATCGTTTGATCTGATGAAATTGTATTTTGATGCAAAATGAGCAAGATGATAATTTTACCATAAATGATATTTTGGTCATTTTTAAAGAATTTTATATTGAAAATATTAATTTGTTGATATAATTGATTTATGTAATTATTATGGATCATAGGATCAAGGAAATAAGGAAAACATATTAAACTTTAGAACTTGGGCTTTTGGCCCACTTGAGTATTTTTAAAAGGATGAGAAGGGCCTCTCCCTAATCAGCCTTTCATCTTCTCCAACTGACCAACCACTCTCATAGAGCTTCCTCATTTATTTTATGTTTTCACGCTTTTTCATGAAATTTCTCCAACGCCTAAATTTTGAGATTTATAATAGTTCGGCCCCAACTGCTTACCTCCATTACCTTAGATTTCTACTATTAAGGATTTCTCAATTGAATACTAAAATTGATACCTTTCAAGGAAAAGGTTAGGGTTTCTCAATTGACTACTAGAATTGATATCTTTCAAGTAGAAGGTATAACATTTACAACACTATATTTTTTTAAGACTTGGATCTCGCCCCTAGCTTGGCTAAACTAGAAATCTTAATTTTTATAGCTCAATTAAAACTCTTCCAATTTACAAAATAGTGATAAAGATGAAGTAAACAATAAAGCCTCTAAGAAGGTAAGCATTTACAAAGTTATGTTCACTAAAGAGATGAAATAAGAATGATCAAAGATTTTACAATATCAACTTTGAGACTAGAAAAATGAGAAATGAAGAATTTAAAGTTTTTCTCTTGGCTTTGATACTTTGATATGTCTCTTTTGAGTCTTGAATTGTTCTTGGTGAATATATCAAAGAATAAGTTTGCGGACATTTACTTCTGATGGAGAGCTAATTCAAAATATTTATGTGCTTTATTTTGATAAAGTTTTAGGCATGATATTATTAATTTTGGTGTTTATTATCTAATTTCTATGTAGGTGCAGTGCAAGTCCAAAATGTGAAGAACAAGTGAAAATATCGAGTCAAATGAAAGATTTGGGTACGAGAGTAGTAATTTGACATACAAAGTTTTTAAAATTTTATGATTATTTTATTTTAATTATTTTTATTTAGAAATATATTTATTAGGAGTTTAATTAGTATTAATTTTATCCCATATATTTTATATAGATAAATATTTAATTTTATCTTGAAGAGTTTAAGTAGAAGTCGAATACCAATCGTTATTTTTTAGCTTAAAAACTAAAAGTAGGAAAAAGGAAGTACGTATTTTGCTTTTGGAAAATACGGTAGTCAATTTTTCCTTATTTTTTTGTTTGGATTTTGCGGCAAAGTTTCTTTCATTCTATTAGATTTTATTTTGATTATTTCGTTTACTTAATTAATTATTATACCCAACTAAGCTATGTTCTAGCCAAAGATGAATCAAATTTTGATATTAGAGTTGTGAGATCTGAAATTATATTTAATATTTTTTTATCTTTTTTTTTTTGAAGTGATGGAAATAATACACGGTTGGTATAAATAATTCGATGTCGAATTATTTTATGGAAGGCCAAGTTGGCGTGATTTGATTGGGAGTGCAGTTGAATGATGCCATGGGATTAATTAGTGATCAAATTTAAATGATACACACGGTTGAGATCAATAACTAGAGTTGTGTTCTTCTAGTTGGCAAGGCTGCCGTACTTTCAAGGTTATTTGTTTGGTAAGATTAATCGTTAGGCGGTTCCCGTGGTTAATTTACGATTAAGGAAGACTTGATGGTTGAGGCATCCTCAATCACTATAACCGACTTATCAGTGAGTGAGAAGACATCCATTATCTCCTTTATTTATTTTATGCACAATTGCAATAGCTGTGGGCATGAAATTGCCCACGAAGTGCCCTGGTTGTGAGAAAATCGAGCACTGTCAAACCAATACCTATGTGATTTGTTTTTAGGCATATGATTTTTTTTTGGTAGATTCGGCACCCATCAACGACTATTGGGAATGAAATTTAACAATTGAAAGCATTAAGTTCAAGTCGTGCCCTTGGAACTTATCTCTAGAAACATACCAAAGGTGTCTTGAGACTTAATTAAAAAAATAGCACTCATATAACGGTTAGGAGACTAGGTCTCAAGACATGCATGCCACGACATATTATCTATGTCTCGAGACTTTGCATCCTTTGGTAAAATTTGGCTACTGATTTCCTTGCCTCAAAACTTAGAGCTATATGTCTCAAGACTACTATCAAAGCGCATGTTAACAATTTAGTATTGACTCAAAAACATTTAGATAAGTTAAAACACATTTAAAACATATTTTTTAAATATATTACAAGTAGAGATGTTCATGAGTTAAACCACGTTTAAGCATAATATTAACATATTTTATCTTGTCCAAGCTAAACCCAACCTAAAATATGAGCCTAAAATTTTGTCCAAATCCACACATATTTACAAATGGCTAACTCAATATTGTTTCAAGCGAAACCATATTTCTTATTTTTCTTAAAAAATATACATTTATATTATTTTATTTTAATATTTATTAATTTTATATATTTTAAAAAATTATATAGCCACCTTTTAACATTTTTTAAAGTTTACATTATAGTATTGTTGTATATTTAGTATAAATTTATTTTTTGCGTTATAAATTACCAAATATACAAAAATAACATAATTTAAAGTATTACAAACTCTAAAAACAGGATGAGTTGAGCCAAACTCAAATCTTTAATATTCAAGCCCAAACCTAACCCATATTTTAAACAAGTCTAATGTTTTTTCTCAAACTCTTTTTTCAGAACTAATATTTTTGTTTAAGTCCTTCTAAATTTAGAACAGACCTTCGAGTCTAAATAAGTAACCCAACTCATAAATAAGTCTAATTACAAATCTTTGAAAATGCTTTAAAAATGTCAAAAGTTTTCAACTATATTTTCACCAACAAATTTTAAAAATAAATAATTAAAATTTATCTTAAAAGATTTCCAAATTCATCAAACACTAGAGTATTATCCAGTGGCTCCATATTGCAATAATATTAAAATTGAATGGCTTGATGATGAGCTGCGAGTTTCTATCACGAAACAATTAAATCAAATTAGATTATTACAAAATATATCATGCAAGTAATAAAGAAAATTCTGTAATTGGTTAAATTATTTTGTGATTTACTTTATGCCCATGTAAAAATAAAAACAAATTGACTCCACCCAAAGTCGTCCAGTTGCAATCTCTACTGTGTTATAAAGAAACCCAAGGAGATGCAGCACCACTAGAAAATATATTCTGTAAAAAAGAACACTACACTAGAAAAATATAATCTCTGATCCGTTATATACAATAGTGCAATCAATTTCCTCGACTACAGAAACCTACAACAAAACAGCATAATTAAGTTAAAAGGACTACCTCATCTCATCTCTCCTTCAAAATCAATATAATGAAACAAAGACAAATATATGTATATATATTTCTCAAACCATGAATTATCCATTATGTTCAAACAAATGCAAACCATATACATCCACCAACCTTGTTTACCAAACTAAAACACGGAAAAATAAAATAAAAACACAACAGAGATGAGATACATGCCAACCAAATAAAAGAATGTTGACCTGCCAAGTCCAACTCTCCTTGACTACTACATGTGATACACTACAAAAGCCAGTGATGCTGGGAGGAGGTGTGGAACCTAAAAAATCACTCTTTCAAACAATCAGATATTAACCACAACGACATGAAAAAAAGCAAATGAGATAAGGCAATCCAAGCTATACCAAGAAAACCACAATTTTCGAGCAGAAGTGAAGATCAAATTCAATGAAGGCATTAGAATGCAAAAGAACAACATACGTGCATTCATTCTCTAGAATAAATCAACTTTCTTCTTCAGCATGTCTTGTTTCCACTTTGGCAGTTTATAAAATGCTTCTTTTTCCATCCCAAATACGGCCTGGAACTCTTCATCCGACAAATAAGCCTGAGAAGTTGATGAGTGAGAACAAGAATATATTCAGGAAAAGTTAAAAGTGAACTTAAAAATATAAATGGTAAGTCAAACCTCTCTCCTTTTGAAGTCAATTCCAGTTACAGGATTTTCGGATTTCGCCTTCAATTGCTCGTAACTGAAAGTACTTTGAGTGCTTCCATTCCCATTCTCATCCTGCTCTCTCTCTTGTTTTGGTTCTGAATCCTCCCCACTGGTTTCAGATACTACACCTGTCTCCTTGGCTTCAGGAACCTCTCGAGAATCTGCTAGTTCAGAAGGGTCCACTTCACTCTTTGCTTCAGCTGTACAATCTCAATGCATCAGATACACTTTCAAAAATATACAATAAGACAGGTCAAATTTATTCATCATTAGATGCATCAAGAATATTTAGCAACTTATGTTGGATCAGTCTAAGGCAATGGTCCATGTTTCTAGATAACATTTTCCAAAGAGTAGAAAGGGATTCTTACGAGGCGGACTGGTTACTGCAGGAGTGCTGCTAGTGGATTTTATAGGGGATGCATCAGGTGATTGTTTCTTCTTTTCAGCAGTAAGAACCGAGGAAAGAGCAGCTACAGCTGCTGCTCTTTGTGATCCCTGACTAGTGCTGGAAGGCTTTGGAGTAGAGGCTTTGCTAGCTGATGATGGATTAAATGCAGATGATAAGGCAGCTAACGCTGAAGCTCTTTGTGTAGGTCCCCCTTGATTTCCGTTGGATCGATCCTGGCCCTGCAACAATGGCACATATCAAATACTTGACTAATAATGCTTCAAATTTTGATATCTGAAAGCAATGATACAGATGAGGAAATGGAAACTAAAGCAGAAGGAAACAATAAGAAACTCCATCCAGTAACATACAAAGACAAAAGGGTCAAACAAACTGACTAAAATTAAAACTTCCTGATGAAAACAAGCAGAACTTATTCAACCCATTGAAAAGCGGGGGATGAAATGCATTAGAAGATAACTGAAAAAGGGATGGCAGAAAACAGAAGTAACTTTGAAAAAAATATAACATGTAGAAAACAACGCAAATAAAAGAAAAAAAAAACCTAAACAAGAAATCTAATTCATTATTCTCCTCTTTTAGAAATATCATTTTTTTTTTTTCGTATTTTTCCTGCCTTTATGAATCCCACCATAGCAGCAGCAGCATGGATGACAAACATTATCCAAGAAAGCAGAATGCATAAACATTCAGAAACCAAGTATAAAGCAGCTAGTCATGTTTAGAATTCGATCCACTTGTTCTTTGCTGATAGAGTATTGGACTCTTAGTTCCCATGACAAGAATCAACTGCAAGCAACCTCAAGTATAAAAAATTTTAAAAGAAGAAAGTTACAACACATCTTATCTTGCTTTCAATACATCAAAACTTCATATATTGAAAATAATTTATTTTCCTTGCAAGTAGCCTAAATTAACTCCCACAATTTTTATGATCCAAGTTTCTCTGTACAGACAAAAAATTAATATAATGAAAATACTCACTTTATGAGAATTAAAGAAAATTTTACCTCTACAGCATGGCTAGCCCCAAAGAGCAAAGCCACCTTCTTCTGGAATGAGTTTCCTTGAACCTGCAACATACATGACAGAAGAACCGTGTCTGTCAAAGAGCAGTTCAACCTTAAAAAACATATAATGGTGATGTCATTCAAGATATGAGAAGCTCTCAGAGGTATGAGCCTTAAATTTTAATTTTGGAAGAATTCCATCATACTTCATTCAAACACAGCAGACTATGTCCATGAACTCCCTCTTGGGTCCATACAACAATATACATCTACTATCCTACTTTTCCATCATTGGGGATCTCTCATTGCAATTCAAATTTTGGAGTCCTAGTGCTTTGACTTCTAATCTCCTGCATCTCACACCTGCTCTACAGTTTTTGTTTACTTTATCCTTCTCATTTGTTCTTTGTGCAGACAAGGAACTTGTCAAACCCAGGATAAATTTGATGGCTAAAGGTGTAGTTAAATGGTCATTTATTCTTATACAGGTTCTTCATCAGAGTTACATTCAAACATTTCCTCATCTACAAAATAATGTCTTTGCACAGAAAATATGAGAAGTAACTTCTCAAATTTTGTTTCTGAGGAAGATAAAAGTGATCTAACATTAATTTAAGTGACAGTAATTTAGGGATAAAGCAGAAAAATCCAGTCATGAACACACATACAGTAGCTTGGGTGGAATCCCATGAGAAGAATGTTGTGAAGAAGCAAGGTTCATTTCCTTCAGTAACTTTGTAAAGTGGAACATGTGGAGACAAACCTTCTAGAGATGCAGCCATGTCTATAAATTTCTGCAAAGAACTAGTAAAATGAATAACGAGCATCTTGAAAGGATAAAATAAAGAATAAATGTTTTATTTATACCTGACCAATTTCAAAAGCATTTTTCTTTTCTTTGGGGTCTACGCACTGACCAACCCAAACAAACACATCAGCATGTGTATCGAGTATCAAAATATCTTCTGTCAAGAGATCATCCTGAGAGAAATTGTAAACTTCCTCAACCTGTACAACAGAATGTAAACTTGCATAAGAAGAAACTTGGATACCTGTAGGAGCGAGATTCAATTACATTAGAAAAGCTCACCTCAAACTTTCCTGTGGCATCCATTTGGAACCAGACAAAATCAGGGAAAGAACAGTTAGAATGGTTATAAGTTTCATCAATAACTGCGGGCAGGACGAAGAAATCTAAGAGTATAAATATGAAAATAAAGCAGATCATATTAGAAACAAGATACCTTTATTAAAAGAAAAAGTGAACAAGTGGGGATCCCTGACAATCTCTGTAGATGCAGTTTTGCTGGTATAACTAAGCTTCCCCCCAAGTGCAAACCAGAAGGCAGAGCTCTCCTTTCCTTCTTTAGCATGTTTAAGAGCGACTCCAGGCTGAATGCAAAAGAAAATTATTAGATGATTGATTGACAAGGGGGAAGCAGTTGTTTGAATGAGCTAATAGTGCTGCTATTGACTTTTATTAACAAGGCACAATCAGAAGCAAAATGATTGGTTATGAAAAAGCTGAAAGCCAGCCACTTCAATGCTTACTATTCAGTATATTTTACTTTTTCCTGGTATTTATTCACAAGAGATTATGTAGAATTATGGGAAAAAAGAGATTATTGACTAGGATACACAATCCAATCTATAAGGGATTTGCAACTGTCAATTAGGGGTTTGGACGTAGTTTAGGAAAGTACATTTTATATTGAGTATTTAAGATTTAGAAAAATAATATCAAAACTAAGAGATGCCTTGAAATAAGGATTTCTATCAATTAAGGGAATCTCATGCAATGTTCAGTCGTATGCTCTCTCTATAAATTATGCTGAATTTTCGGACTGAGGTATGCAGAAAAGTTACAACCTTATTTCCTATGCTTCCTCCTATTTTTCTGTTCTAAAACTTTAGTTTTGTCCTCAACTTTTTGTCCTAAAACAACGTGGTATCAGGACCAGTTCAGTTCTTATACTTTTTTGGATGAAACAGCCATTATTGAGGAAAAAATCAACATGCAGAAGCACCATGTCTTACGAGAGTGAAATTGGGTTATGCGCCTTGGCATAGGATCTAGTCATAGGTCTAGACGAGAAAGAGTTCTTGCTTTGACCTATGGTTACTCAAAAGGCAGATTTGTCCTTGACTGAATCCCCTTCCCAAACTAACGTCCTAATCTAATTACAAAGGGAAAGTCCTAATCTAATTCCTAATTTATAAGTACTAATAGAATTCTTAATTTAAAGTCCTAATAGAATTCCTAATTTAAAGTTTATAAAAAACCTAGTAAATCTCAAACTCCTAAAAAAATTAAATAAATGTAAAACTCTAATTCCTATTCCTTCTTTGATATTGTTTTCCAATGAAAACATCTATATCATTACTCCCTCTCTTGGAGTTGAGCTTGTCCTCAAGCTCAAATTCAGGATAAGCTACACGAAAACTCTCAATTGGTTCCCAAGTGGCATCTTCTTAAGGACTCCTGCCCATTGCACTAATAGTTCCCGTCGACCTCGATTAATCCTGGTATTAATAATAGCTTGTGGAGTAGGCAAGGCCTTGCCATCATATACTAAGGGCAAGTCTCCTACCGCATCTGGTTAAGGTCCCTTGTATTCTTTGAGGAAAGAAACATGGAATACATCATGTATTTGCTGCCTATAGGTAATTCAAGCTGATAGGCTACTGTTCCTATTTTGTTCAAGACCTAAAAGGACCAAAATATTTTAGCAACAACTTGTGATGCTTCTGTTTAGTTATCGTCAATTGTCAATATTGTTGAAGTCGTAACCAAACCCAATCCCCGACTTTAAAATTCAACTCTCTGTGCCCCAAATCATAATTATTCTTCATTCGTTGCTGAGCTTGCAAGAGTCTATCCCGAGCATTTTGTAAAAGTGCATCCCTATCTTATAGAGCCTTATCCACAACTTCAATCCTTATAGAACCAGCTGAATAGGAGAGAAGTCGAGGTGGATCCCTATCGTATACTAATGGAAAGGGGTTGCCTTTAGGGCAATGTGATATGAGGTGTTGTAGCAATGCTCAACCCATGGAACCCAATCGACCCACTGACGTGGACGATCACTAGAGAGGCATCGTAGGTACATTTCTATTGTTCAGTTAACTACATCTGTCTGACCATCAGATTGGGGATGGTATGCTGAAGAAAAAGCGAGCTTAGAACCACTTTGACGAAATAATTCCTTCCAAAACAGGCTAAGGAAAACTTTATCACGGTCCGAAACTATGGATTCCGACAAGCCATGAAGTCGGAATACCTCTGCAAAGAAGACGGTAACAACAGATATAGCAGTACACGGAGGGGACAAGTGTAAAAAATGAGTGTACTTCGAGAGTCTATCCACAACCACCATAAGTACCGGTTTCCCTTTTACTTTGGGTAGACCCTCCACGAAATCCATAGAGATATCAGCCCAAACGTGTTGTGGTATTGGAAGAGATTGAAGTAAACCTGCGGGCTATAAATTTTGCCATTTGTGGCGTTGGCATACTAAACAATGTTGCACAAATTCTGAGGTTGCAAGCTTCATTCTTTTCCAAAAAAAAAATCTTGACGAAGACGATGCAATGTTTTCAATCCCCCTTCATGTGCCATAGCATGTATAAAGGAAATAATACTGGAAATAATTGGTTAGGTAGGTAAAAGGCACAACCTCCATTTGAAGAAAATCAACCCATCTTGTGTGACCCAATCAGACCCCAATTTTCCTTGTAGAATTCTTTGTTGGAGTTGTGATAATAATTTTGGGGAAGCTTCTATTTCTTGTCTGATGGCTTTAAGAATTTCAACTCGAGGGAATAAAATAGTCATGAGGTGTTAGATAAAGCATCTGCAGCTCTATTCAACTTTCCTGCTTTATACTCCACTCAAAAATCAAACCCCATTAACTTGCTAATCCAAGTTGTGGGAATGTCGTAAGTTGTTGGTCTAACAAATACTTAAGACTGAAGTGATCAGTAAGGATGAGGAAGTGCCTTCCCCAAAGATAGGGCCGCCAATGAATCATTGCATTTGCCAAACCAATTAATTCATGTTTGTAGGCAACCAACTTAAGGTGTCAATCTGCAATCTTGCAACTGAAAAAGGCAATGGGGTGTCCCTTTTGTTGCAGTACAACTCCAAACCTGCTATCCGAAGCATCACATTCTACCACAAATTCCTCCTCAAAGTTGGGTAATTGCAAGACTGGGGTTGCTGAAAGAGAAGTTTTTAATTGGGTGAAAGCAACATCAGCTTCTTTAGTCCAGTTGAAAGCATTTTTCTTTAAAAGGGATGTTAAGGGTGCAGCCACTTGTCCATAATTCTTGATAAATTTTTTGTAATATCCTGCCAGCCCAAGAAGGCCTCATAGAGCCTTGGTAGTTTTAGGAGTTGGCCAATCGGTGACATCTTTAATTTTAGTGTGATCAACCTCGACTCCTTCACCATGGATGACATGACCGAGGTAGGTTACCTAAGACTCTCCAAAGAAACACTTGGATTTTTTTAAGAACATGTTATCCCGCAAGAGTTCAAAAACTAATCTTACATGATGCATATGTTCAATCCATATTTTGCTATAAATTAATATGTCATCAAAGAAGACTAAAACAAACTTACGCAAGTAAGGGTGAAAAATGTCATTCATCAAACTCTAAAATGTGGAAGGGGCATTGGTAAGCCCGAATGGCATGACAAGAAATTCAAAGTGTCCATGGTGGGTTCGAAAGGCCGTCTTTTCCACATCTGTAGTTGCCATTCTAATTTGAAACTATCCCGACCGTAAATCCAATTTTGTAAAATATTTTGCCCCATGAAGTTCGTCCAACAATTCATCAACTACAAGAATCAGATATTTGTCTTTAACAGTGCAATTATTAAGCTCTCGATAATCAATGCAAAAACACCATGACCCGTCATGTTTCTTTACCAAGAGTACTGGAGAAGAGAATGGTGATCTACTGGGTCAAATGATTCCTTGTTGTAACATTTGATCACACTGCTTCTCAATTTCATCCTTTTGAAAATGCGGATATCGATAAGGCCTGACTACAATGGGTCCCGTTCCTGGTTTAAGAGTTATATGATGGTTACATTTGCAGTTAAAAGGTAACCCAGACGGTTCTTGAAATAAATGCGCAAATTCTACCAAGAGTTTATCCAATACTATATTAGTTAAATCTTGTCCTTGTATCAAACTAAGTCGTGGAACTTCCTCTGGGTGCTGCCCTTGCCATAGTATCTTCTCTTTGTTTATTGCAAATTGCATAGTTAAGGAGCTGAAATCCCATAAAATTGGAACAAGGGTACATAACCATTTAACCCCTAAAAATCATATCAGACCTTTCTAATGGTATTGTATAAAAATCGGCTTGCAAGTTGTCATTGGCCACAACGAACTGTACTGATTTACAAATGCCTATGCTAGGAACCCATTCTCCATTTGCCATACATACTTGCAGCCCAGATTTCTTTTGTATTTTCAGTCCCAATCTTGGCACTAAACCTTCACGTAGAAAGTTGTGTACTGCCCAAATCAACAAGAACTAACACTATTTTTCCTGACACCTTTACTGTTAGTTGCATAATAGATGAATTGCAAGTTCCTCTAATGGCATGTAAAGAAATTTCAAAATCATCTACCTCATCATCTTGCTCATCTTCAATATCTGGTACTTCTAATGGTATTGTATAAAAATCGGCTTGCAAGTTGTCATTGGCCACAACGAACTGTACTGATTTACAAATGCCTATGCTAGGAACCCATTCTCCATTTGCCATACATACTTGCAGCCCAGATTTCTTTTGTATTTTCAGTCCCTATCTTGGCACTAAACCTTCACGTAGAAAGTTGTGTACTGCCCAAATCAACAAGAACTAACACTATTTTTCCTGACACCTTTACTGTTAGTTGCATAATAGATGAATGCAAGTTCCTCTAATGGCATGTAAAGAAATTTCAAAATCATCTACCTCATCATCTTGCTCATCTTCAGTATCTGGTACTTCTATCCAAAATAGCCTTTTACATTTGTGTCTCATGGAGTAAGACTCGTCACAATTATAACACAACCCCTTAGCCCTTCTTTCCGCCATTTTTGCTCGTGTCAATCTCTTGATAAATGGTACGGAAGAACCTAGTTTGCTGTTATTCCCCATTGGTTTCGTTATTTGTCCTCCTCCCTTTGCAAAGCTCTTAGTTGTTGGAATAATTGAAGTGCTACCAGCGTTTTGGGAAGTTGACCAGTTTAGATTGGTTTGAGATAACATCTTGGAAGAGACTTTTTGTTTACATACCAAAGCTTGAGCCATATTCATTGCAACTCCAACATTTCCCGGTTGTTGCATCTCAATATCAATTCTAAGTTCCTCGACCAATCCAGCAGTAAAAAGGTTTACTTGTTGTCGAGGTTTAAGATCAATAGTCCTAGCAAGTAGTGATTGAAATTGGCGATGATATTCTTCTACCGTCCTAGTTTGTCTCAGGTTTGCAAGTTCCCCCAAGGGGTTATTACTCATAGGTGACCCAAACCTGACATGACAACACTCTCTGAAACATTCCCAATCTAGATTTGTCTCATCTTCTTCGATTTGATCAAACCACAATTGTGCCTTTCTTAAAAGATGGAATGAAGTTAGACCGACTTTGTCTTCTTCGTTGGTCCGTTGATTGCCAAAAAAATTTTCGCATCTTTTTAACCATCCTAAAAGATCTCCAACACCATCATAAGTGAGAAATTCCATCTTAGAGTATCCTGGCACCATACCCCCATGATGTTGCGAATCTGAATTTCTTTTCTTGCCTCCACTGCTGCCCTGTTCTTCATTATTTTTTGAATCCCCTTTCGTTGTCTTTTGGACCGGAAGAGACAACATCGCCATCTGCTCCTCTAATGCTTGTTGCCTTGTAGCCATTTGTTCCATGAATACCTCCAGTTTGGCTGTCAAAATTTTTTCATCACACATGACAACTGACCCCGATACCAAGTTGTTATGCGCCTTGGCGTAGGATCTAGTCACAGGTCTAGACGAGAAAGAATTCTTGCTTCGACCTATGGTTACTCAAAAGGCAGATTCGTCCTTGAATGAATCCCCTTCCCAAACTAACGTTTGTGATAAAAATAATCTGCTTACTTTTTTTCATGTTAACAGCCTTTTTATAGGCTGTTAATTACAAAGGGAAAGTCCTAATCTAATTCCTAATTTAATGTCCTAATAAAATTCTTAATTTAAAGTCCTAATAGAATTCCTAATTTAAAGTTTATAAAAAACCTAGTAAAACTCAAACTCCTAAAGAAATTAAATAAATATAAAACTCTAATTCCTCTTCCTTCTTTGATATTGTTTTCTAAAATGCTACCCTTGTTTCAAAGGAAAATGAAGCTGAATATAGCAAGAAAAAACCCTAGTGTGACCACAGACAAAAGCATTAACGTAAAAGAGAAATGTGCTGGAAAATTCACGGGAAGCCTCAAAACTGGAAGGGAAAAAAAAACAGTTATGAAAACTGTGCCTTCTTACCGTCAAACAAGGAACAAGGGCAGCAAAGTACTCCAGAATTGTCTCATTTCACAAAGGAACAACTAGAGAACCCGTAAAAACCTTTCCAATCTCTTCCAAGTATATTCCTCAAATTTCTTCTGCTCTTTGGCTCAAAAAGGGGAACTTTGTTTCTGCACTCAGTGTCAATCCTAGCCAAACTAGTTCTTTGATCATAGATTCTAGAGAAACTGAGCATATGACAAGCTGCTCCGAATTGTTTTCTGCTTTTACTCCATGTGCAGGGAATAAAAAATCAAGATTACTTATGGGTCTCTCTCGGGAATTGCTGGGACCAGATCCATTGTGCTATCCACCTGTAACCTGCATGATGCCCTTCATGCCCCTAAACTCTCTTGTAATCTTTTGTCCTTCATGTCTCTTGTAATCTCAGTATGAGTTTGAGGAAATGGTCTTTTGGGGAGGAGTGACAGTGCTAGGGAAAATGGAGGTTTTGATTTCTTTGAAGATAGAACTAACTCTAAACCCGAGTTTAGAGTACTTGCTATAAATATTTGTCTGTTTTTGCTGATGTTGTGCTTTGGCATTAAAAATTAGGATATTTATTATTTAAATTATTTTCTTCCTAAATTAAAAATAAAAGCCCATCTTCATTTCAGTGTGAGATCTAAGAATTGACTAAGCATCATCGTTCATCCTTAGTTTTCTGTTCTAAGCTTTCTCTTAGCATCCCGTTCTGAAACCTTAGTTCTGTCCTCAATTTTCTGTCCTAAACCACAGTTTCAAAGGAAAAGAACTTGTAAATACCTAAACAACCATGTCTCTAAAAGCATAAAATAGATATATTCCGCTCTAAGAATAGTGATAAATGAAAACTGCATCACTCAACAAAAAAGAATTATAAACATCATATAAGAATTACATCTAACTATTTGATTGATACAAGATATGTAGGCATATATACATGTATTACAATCTTTAGCAGTATTAATTAATTGATCAACTCAACTAATTGGAACTTAGATAATAGACAATAATATAAAGTCATTACTGGATTGTCCTTTAATCTTAGTCACAACAAAGCCAAAATGTAAAGCTCTCCAAAGAGCATACCTTCAAAAATTCAGCAACTCGTGCAACTAATTGCTGCTGTTCATAGGTGCTTTGATTTCCGTGCCAAGTAAACATGGAAGATCCGGATTGCAGAAGGAAACAATCAGTCGAGTTCAATGATGTTGCCACCTGAACAATAGTTACAAAAACAAGGAGGTACTGCTGTTAGCATGCAGAAGGAATAGGAAGTCATGCTGCACCACCATAAAAACAGACTGTAGAATCCTGTCATCGCTACACAATTAATGTCAAATAAAAGTAGCTTGCATTTTGCAGTAAAAGACTTTAATGTTGCTATTTCATGAGTTGAACCAATTATTCCTTTTTTCTGGTACTTGAGAGTTACAAGGCATTGAAGCCTTGAACCACATCCTAGAGAAAAGACTTAGATCTTCTGTAACACATCCTAATTGATTTGACATAACTAGTTCGGTACTTTAGTTGTAAATTTAAGACCACCTCAGAGCAAACATATCTTCATCTAATATTTTCAGTATTCTAGGCCTTTATTTCTCCAAAAATGCTAGCATTGTAGTAACAATTTCTTTTCAGTTTTCACAGTTGTTTAATTCAGAACTTCTGAAGAAAAATCACATCTTGAGTAAGTTATGATACCTTTTCAGGCTAGTTTCAGATAATCGATACATTTTCAGTCTAGTTTCAGATAATCGCAGCACTATTGAACAATAAAATACATAAGTATATTTCTGTGCTTAAAAACAATGAAATCCTCAGAAGACTTGGCATTTGAAATTTTCAACTAATGCAAGGCAGCAATAAATTCAGTTTCCAGCAGACATAAATGCATAATCAATCATATGTGTATCGGAAAATAAGACTGAATTAGCAAGGGAAAACAAATTTCTTTTATGAGACTAATGAACAAAGAACCAAGACAATCATGACTGGAGATTCATTGACTAAATAAATGCTACATCATGTAATAATATGTATGAAATTTGGTAAAATGACTGCAAAATGATTTTCTTTTTTCATCTTTCCGGAAAACAGCAAAAAGGAAGGGACTTCAACTAGACAAGCAACTTCATGGTAATAAATATATATATTTTTTGAATAAATGGTAATATATATTGGTAATTATACTATACTATGAGGGCAGATAATTCTGGACAAGCACTGGAAATGACTAATTCCCAAGAAGGATTTCTTACCACTTACAGAACCGAAAAGGAAAAAATAGAAAAAACACCGAATATCTCAAATTATTTTAGAGAGGAAAGGTAAAAAAAAGGGTTGCTAAAGCAATGAGATACCATTTTGATGGATAAATTTTAACAATGAAACAACAACAAACTTTGACAATGAAAATACAATTCCCCACAATTTGTAAAAAGAACATAGAAGTGGTCCATTGTTTAGATGTTTACCTTCCAGATTCCTCAAAACCAACAAAAGTTTAGATTAAAAACTTCTCAGTGAAAACTGAAAAAGGTTTCAATCACATAAAGATTCTACTCTGGGGTGGCAACAGGAAATGTTAGGGTCCAGAAAATATTTGAAGATAAAACAAAAATAAACTAGTCGTTTTGCATGTAAGTTCTATGGAAAAACAGTCTAATCAACCAAACATAAATTTAAAAGGCAAAAACTGACAAAATAACCAAATAATGCATACCGCATCAACTTGCAATGTTTTATTATTGTGCACTGAGGTTCCTGAAATTCGAAATAGAGAAACACAATCTGCAGTGTAGGTTTCATCTGTCAAGCCTTTGTCTGCTATACTCTTTTTGTAACCAGTGCTTAGACCACCCTGGATAGGGATCACGCATAGGAAATTAGCTGATACCCGCCAATTCTAAACCAAAAAGTCAAAAGCAATTGGAAATGATACTCTAAAACTCAATATCAAATTAAATACCTTAAGGACCACCATTGGTTGAAAAAGTGCAATGAACTGGGGTGGCTCTTTACCATCAAAAACTCGACCCTGCAATAATCATCTATTAGAAACACAAGCAATAGAATCATTGTACTCAGCTGAAGGTATTATGCTACCTGAACAGGCCTCCCCTTAAGTGAGTTACACATTGTATTAGCCAGTCGAGTGGCCATCTTTTGGTCCTCCTGAATTAAGAAATAGATAAACTATTTAGAAAACAAAGTTTTAAGTAGCATGAGTGACCACACCAGAATGAAGTCCATCAAGTTGGCATGTGACCATATAAACCTCTTTCTTCTATGCAAAGGACATTAAGAATGAAAAAAGAAGGGATATAGATTCAATGCCGCAAGCAAGCCAAATGAAGTACATATTGTCACCAATGTATGACCTAGAAACCAGTTCCCCAGCAAAGTAAGCATAGCAAAGTATACAGAATTTGCTAAGTTCTGAACAATCAACAATGGCAATACAGATGAAACTTTTTGCAAAGAAATTTAGCAAGTAAAAATTATATTTAAGAAACAAAAATATGAGGCAGTAAGTGTCACAAGGAGAGATACAGATGATTGAAAATGCACTATCATCTATTCAGGAAACTACAGCAGCTTTCAAGTTACTTCTTAATTTTTCAATTTCTTATTAGAGATTTTGGGTTTTCTTTTTTTTCTTTAATTCTATGTTTAGGGTACAATGAGTGCTGTGGTCTTGTCAGATTCTAAAATGCTTGACGATTACAGGCCTTATGTAATTTATCTTCTTTTATTTGTTAAACTTGTCAAGTAATCTTAATTCCCAGCCACTAATTACTTTACTTTGTGCAATGAAGAACTTCTCCCTATTGCAGATGCATCCAGATCAGGACTTGCTAACACATAAGTTTCCAGCACCAATTGCTAAAATTTTAATTAGCATGGAATTCTGAATTGTACAGATTTTTACCAAATATATTTGCTCTAAAACATTTATGACTGCAACTGAAGTGCTGCAAAACTGTATTTTATATGTACAACAATTTGCATTCACTATTTTCATAGCGTCATCTTAAAATTATAGAATTCAATAGGTGCAACCAAAATTCAATCCTCTATCAATAGTTCATACGCAGGTTAAGAATCCAAGTTAGGAAGCAGTCCAAGTCTACTATGCATGAAATTAGGCATGTTCTAAATTTCATATTAGGAAGCAACACTTATTGGAAACCATTATCATAAGCAAAAAATTATTATTAATTCGAATTCAGATAAGAATGATGTAAGTTACCTCAATGCTATACTTTCCAATCCAACAGCAAAGAAAATAATCTTCTTTCCTGTCACCTGAGTGGTAGGTATAAAGGACAATGTAGCAGTCTCCACTATAAAATTTGCCAATATCCTCTTTTGGCAATGGTGTCTTGGCACTGCCATTGATGAACCATACCTGCAAAAAAGAAAACCACCAACGGCACCACCATATTTGTGTCAACAATTTGTGTCCTTAAGTCAAATGCCACACCAACAGAAAGCAGACAACTAACTCGACCTCCGTCTTTCCACTGCCATCAAGCAAAGGAGGAACTTCTTCATTCACAGGAGCACTTTTGCTCATTCCCTTGACACCAACTCCTTGTTGCTTCAGCAAAGCTAGTAAAAGGATACCATTCAATAATGTCAACCAAAAAATATAATAGTTCCATTTGAAGCTTATTAAGTGATCCTACCGGCTACTTTTCCTCTTCCTTCCTCAGCACCAGGAGCTGCAGATCCCGCCGGCCAAGAATCAAAGTTGCTCTTGAATGAATTGGTTTCATACCCTTGGATAACACGGGTAATGCGTGTTGTTTTTGGTCTATTCTGGCCAACAATAAAGTCCTGGAGATAAAAGGTTGGGAATGAGAACTCACTTCCTAGAAAGACATGAAGAAATCAATGTCATGCCTCTATCTCTACCTCAGCAACTTGACTAGCGGCTTTTCTGTCCTCTACTTGTGTCACCCGTCCAACCCAAACAAAAATCTCCACACCACAGTCTAGTAGATAGCATTTGTTGTTTTCCAAGAGACCTTCCGATAGTTCACCTTCTACAATCTTCACCTCACCATCAGTTATGCTACAGGAACCAGTGATTCGAAATTATCAATTGATATATACATACCTTTAGAAACAATATAAACTAAAAAAAAAATTCAATCAGGAATGCTTAGTCACTTAAATTTGCCCCTAAAAAGAAGATTCTCGAACTCAAAGCAAGCATCCAATGAAAGAAAGTACAGTTCATCTATATTACCCATAATAATGGTGACTAGAATACACTTGAAGCTGTCTGGAAAGTAATTTAAAATAAGTTTAATATGTTATTTTATTCTCTCCAGAAAATTTGCCTACATAGAAGGCTTTCTCATGTCCACTCATCTTTTTCTCCTTTTCCTTTTTGATAAGGAAAGAAGGAAATTGACATGGAGAATATATTAAGACAATGCTAACCTTATAATGCTGCCTCATGGCTTCAAAACTAATCAAAACATTCTTGATAACACATTAAAGTACTTGATTTTAGATTTATTGCACCATAAAGATAATAAAAAGGAACACTCCAAATGAACATGTGAGAAACATATGACATTGAACCAATAGGATAAACTGAAAAGAATGTCTTTTAGACCTTGAAATGATAGATAAAAGTTCTAGAATCTGGAGTTGGTTGCTTTTGAACTAATAAGGATCCATACTTGCATTGGTTGAGACTTGAGACTTGGGTTGATATTAGCCGAATTGGAGCAGCCGGACTATAAGATTTGTTATATTAAAGGTAATATTGTGGAAAATAACATGTATTATTATCTTTCCGTTTCGTGTATATATCATGTAAATATCTTGTTCCTAAAGTTTAGGGATTAGATCATTTACATTTAGGTGGATTTCGTTCCTTTTATCTCTTCATCTCTTGTACGTCTAGTTATAAAATAGACGTGAAACTAAAGGAATAAAGAGAGACAGAATTTCAATCTTCTCAACAAATATATTAAGGACAATACAAAAATGTGGAATCTTAATGATTTCAAGCACACAAAAAGAGCCTTTGATGTGGGCTTACAGAAAAGGGGGAAAAATTGTCATGAGTGCTGTTTCGGTCTTCCAGACCCGTGAACAATGTCTTAACACAGTTGCTTTATTTTCCCTAACCACTTCACTTCGGAAAGAGGTTGGGGACTACAAGTTTATAAATCAGGTTTGACCGCTAAGAAACTGAAACACTGTTACAACATATAAATTGAATGCAAAGTATTTTATTTAACTCTAGCAAAATTTTAGATGCACCTGAAACTTCATTGTGCTACTTTTAGGGAAAATCAAAGGGGAGAAAAAGAAAAAGATACGGTTACCTATAAAGTTTAGCAGGAGTTGTCTCAGGAATAACATCATCTTCACTGGTGACCTTCTTGCCTATTGGAGCAAAACCACCAAAGAGGACCCAGAACTCACCTGAGTCGGACTCCGTGTCCAATTTCCCATCATCTGGCAAGGTGATTAGATTAATGCATATATGAGTGTAGATTGATGAAGTGCCAATTGTAGATAGGGTAAAATAAATAAACTTAGTACACAGTTCAATAAATAATTGTAGAGAAGTAGAGAGCTTAAAAACAACATCTTTGACAATTGACACTGTAAATGCATGCACCCTTACCAACTATTGCAACATTGCACGTTCCCTCGTGGTACTTCTCCTTTAGAAACTGAATTACTTCTAATGCCTTTGCCCTTTCTTGAATATTAGAATTTGCACCATTGAACTGATAAATCTTATTTTGAGTGTCCAAGATAAACACATCATCATGATTCAGTGAAGAACGGGCAAAAGGAACCTGCAAAGTGAATAATACAAACTGGTATTTCCCTGACCCACAATAATCTCATATTGAATAGTTTATAAGTAATTCATGGAACTCATTGTTTCTTGCTCCATTCCATCCAGACTCATTAAACTTGGGTAAAGAGCATCAGATACCTGCTTCAATCTGACAACTCGTTTTCCTCTGCAGACATACAACCGTGTTTCAAACTCTTCTTCTTCAGCTGTTTTAAATCCAGAAGCAACGCCACCTTCCAGAGGTATAATGCAAGGTTTGAAGTATGACAAAAATTTGTCAGATTCATGGCCTTGAAGTTCCCTGTGCTGCACAGCACGCCCTCCTAGTACTGCATCTAGCTCAACAGTTTTTATAGCAGCAGTTCCAGCTTCATCCTGCATGTAACAAAATGATCTCAAAAAAGATGTTTTAATTCATGAGAAGTTACATTTAAATCCTCAACAAATTAAGTAAAAATAGATGCAGCAAAAGCACACCTGACTAGTATCTTTACCAATCCAAAAGTGGATGTCATACAGATATGAACCGCCCTTGCTAGGTGTTGTCTACAAAACCACAGAAGAGAAACCAAATGAGATATAAAAATAAAGCAGTGATTCAACTTAAATGATTTATCCTGGAAAAGAATAAGAGAGAGAAATGTCCAGTATATGGGTAAGCATCCATAGAAGAGAGACCAAGTGAAAGAGAGAGTTTGCACCTGTAAGACAATATACGAATCCCCCATATAGAACTTTCCATAGTCTGACTTTGGCAATGGAACTGGCTGAAAATTCTCAACACGCCAGATTTCAGTCCCACTATAAGATGTCAAGTGCAACAGCTTTTACCAAAAAAAAAAAGCAGGACATACATGCAACATGATCACATATCTTCAAAAAAACTGTTATTATTTTACCCTGCTGGCATTGGAAAAAAACTTAAGAGATTGATTCTGGTCTCTCGTATTGAAAGGTAGAAAATATAATCTTACTTAAAAGAAAAGGTTAAGAACAAATTAAATCCATAACTTCACAACAAATATGCCTTTTGATTTAAGGATACGGTTTTTGACCCACTCCCTGAAATGCAGAATCCAAAACTTTTGAAGAGCTAGACATTTCTTGGAATTCTTCTTTATAACCGGTTTCTTAAGCGAAAAATGTAAAGCTCAACTTCAGAATCCAACCTTCAGCAGTCTGGAAGTTGCAGAAAAATATCTGGAGAAAACATAGGTATATTACATCATGCAAGGAAAAATTAAGTTACGGTTCAAATCTTTTAAAAATCAAAAACGAAAAGAAAAGCCTTTTTGACCAATTCTTATGACAATTTAAGTCTAACAAAAATACTTTACTCTTTCAAAATGCTACAACCATAATAATAACTGGAAAAGATAAAATCAGTTTTGCTCCAAAAAACAGAAGCAATTCAAGAGAAGTCACAGCTTTTCACAATCTTCAACAACAAGATATGTTGGCAACACTTAGTACTGTCAGGATCCAGCAATAAAAAAATTTCAGAAAATGTTTTTATGCCTAGCATGCAAATTGCAAACCAGCTCACTTGACATGTATTGCATCTAATTAAAACAATCGTAAATAACCTTAATAATCTTAGAAGCAATCTTGTCTTCTCCAGGATCTTCTTCCAAGGTCAACATGCTGGCCAACTTCCCATAATAAACTGCCATTTATTTAATTTGCCGATGAAACCCACCATATATCATCACAGAAGCATGCTAAAGAATCCTTAAAAGCAAGGACAGCTGATGGGCATAAAAACTTTCCCCCTATTATGTTAATGCTTGGAAGTTGATCCACATGAGAAAGAAACTCCCTTCGAGATTGATGCACTAAAATTTATATCATCCATCCATCAAAGCCACATATCATGGTGCTCTCAAAAGCAGATCTACTTGTCCACTCAAAATGATCTATGAATTATTAAATCTACTAGAACTAATTGCATCTTCAGTTGCTACTGATAAATACCTATCCTAAGGCTAAAACTTAGCGAATCATAGTCTTAAAACTAGAGATGAGAAAAAGTAAACTCTTCCACAAAGTTGATCTCTTACTAAAAACTATACATGTTGCACCACTATATGAAGGTTTAGGAGCAACTTTTCAGTTCTAAAAAAACCAAAAGTGTTCAGTCCATGCATCTTGGATTGCAGAATTTAAAAAATTCATGATGAAGTTCACATAATTGGCTAGAGATCTCCAATCAGCATTCTTACTTGAAGTGAAAATAATCATATATTCCATACATGGACAGATTTGCCAACTCGACATGTTTCGGAAATTAATAACTTCTATTCTTCTGGCCAAAAAAACTAATTGAGATAAACAACTACTCTTTAAACCGATCATCCTGTCATTTTCATAAATATAAGAAAACACTTTTAAACATGCCCAATCAAGCCTTTGGTTATAGTTCTTCAACGCGCTTAGGAGAATACCCTCTTCAATAGTACTCAAATATCGGCATGGTAAAAACCAACCAACACTAAGCACTGTAAGGAAAGCAAAACTGTTCAATTTGATCACGCATATAAACCAAAGGTACCAGAGCAGCAAAGGATCTTAGCACTAGTGTCATTGATAAGCAAACCAAGCAGCACTTAACTAGAGCAATCAAGGGATTAAAAGGCAGAAGTTGACGAAGTCAACAACCATTCAAAATTTGGCTCAGAGCTAAGATCTTTTAATCTCTAATGCTCAATTACAATAACAAATTAAATCATTTCCATAGTTGCTGTCATTAAACTGAATCCAGATTTCATTGCACTTGCAAATTGCAATAGATAGTTGAAGAACAGATTTAAAAAGCAGAAACAAACAAAAACAATCATGATCAAGTCGGACAAAAATAAAACAGAGAACAATATGAAAATCTGACATCACATCAGCATTAAACAAGCAAATCAAAGAAGAAAGAAACAAAAGGAATTAAAAGTAAGACAAGATCAAGCATACCCAGGTCAACAAACATCAAACAAAGACGACAAAAAGAGGAGATCCAAAGGAGTTAAAGCCCAGAAAAACTATCAAAGCAAAACGGTCTTTCCCTTGATCATAACATGTCAGAAAAGGAGACAGAAAACAGAAATATATGATGATCAAAGAAGAAGCAAAAAGGGTACCTTGAGTTTGAGAGAGAGAGAGAGATCTTTGAGGTTGAAGAAGGGAAGGGAAACAGCTAAGCTAAGCTGGCAAATTAAAGGGAGGAACGAAAAGGGAAGAAAATACTGGGAAAGAAAAAGCGAATTATTGCAGTGGTATGTATGTATGTATAGGGTGAAGTGTCTCCCTCTAACTTTATCTCTATATTTTTTGAGTTTTTATTATTTTTTCTTGTCTTTTGAGATTTGCAAATTGAGAGGTGGAGAGGGGAAAAAATGAATGAATTAATGATGGTGAACGGACGGCAGAAGAATTTTTTTTTTCTTTTTTCGCTTTGGTCTTGTCTTGGTTTTAGTCTTAACGAATTTTCGTAAGGAAAGCAAAAAGACGTAAAAATGTAAGGCTCCGGCCAGGTTGGACTTTCTCTTTCCACTCTATTTTTTTCTCTTTTTACCAATTAACACTACAACTCTTTATTTACTTTTCCTCTTGATTTTGGAAAAAAGAAATGTTTGTAATACAAAATTTTGGACAAAACAAAAACCGCACATTTAGAAACAGTATGTCCTAACCCTAGAATTTTGTCTAAGTTGTTCAGACTCCTATTATTATGATTAAAAAATAAAAATTTTATAACAATAAATTTATCAAATAAGAGTACAAAAACCATTTAATGTAATAAGCCCTTTTTTATAAAAATAGTTTTAAAAAATTAATTAAATACAAAAATTAGGTGAAAAACAATTTAATTACGAAAATAAGGTGTTTATTACAATATTTCTTAGTGTCACAAATATATTGGCGAAACCATCTACTTTTTGTCTAATCATGCAACAATTATGTGTTTTTTAAAAAATATATATTTTATTAGTGTCGTAACTGTGCCAGTCGAAACCAGTATGTATTTTAAAAATATCAATGAAAAAACAGGTATAAATGGTGAAAGAAAAATCAAAAAAAAATTATTGGTGCCAGCAATATGTCAAGCTGCACCGCTTTAATTAAAAAAATAGCTTGTCAAAAAAAACAGCTGAAACAAAAAAAATATTTTTTATTGGTGTTGTTGTTGTATTAGGCGACACCATTTTAATTTAAAAAAAACAAATTGACTGTTAGGAAAAAAAACAGCTGAAGTGACAAAAAGTGGTTGACGCCATATGGTGTCGTCGGCATGTCAAGCGGCACCAGTTTGAAAATCTAGGTCCCGCAATGCTATCAGGCGACACCAACCCTCTATATAAAGCCCCATCCCCTGGCTAAAATATTGTGTCCATCTATTTAAAAGAAAAAAAAAGAAAATTTATGTTTAACAAAATGGGAGATAATAGGAAAAAATAAAGAGAAAAAATTGTTTAGCAATATGAGAGTGAGAGAAAAATTATTTTAACAAATCGGGAAAAAAAAGAGCTCTTAGAAATCAAAATTGAAGATCAACATATTAGCTTTCATTTTAGCCTTAAAAAATCAAATTCAAGTTTATAAGGTTAGTTTTTAATTATTTTTATGTAACTATATTTTATTTTATTTTGATAATTAGCAATATGAAATGCAAGTTATACTATTTGATAAAAAGTATTTTTCTTGCTATAAAATCGTATGAATTATTTAAAAGGAATTAATATATATTTAATTTATTTTACAAATTTAGTTTCGAAATGAATAACCAATTCTTTGTATACATTCATTTCGGCGGGGTAATTTTACAAATAGCAGTTAGTTGTATGAATCTTGCCATCAAATAGGAATAAGGTTTAACAAGAACATAAAAGTTGATGATATGAAACAAAAGATTAGTGCAAAAATTGGTCGACGTTGTGGAAGGAGGATGTCCAGACTATTCTACAAATTTCCAGTTTCGTCAAATCCATGCAAATATTGAGAGATGGAACTTGTAGATGATGATGTCGTGGAGACTATTATCACACTTTATTGTTCACCTAGGAAATCTGAACCACTTGAGCTGTTCATTGAGTTAGAAGATGTTGAGCCTATTCAAAATGCCACTCCATTAAATTAATAATATGAAGTTGAAAACCCGTGTATGGAGGTTCTGAGAGCATTTTTCGATAGGCGATCGTCTGTACACGAGTTTGACTTTGATCTGGATGTTAGATGGGTAAAACCATGCGATTATAGAGTGACATTTTGATTGTGTATAACAACCCTAATCCGGGCCCCGTTTACAAATACGTCCGTTGGTGATTGGTACCGATGCAGATGGTGAAGAAGGACCTGATAATAATGGTGGTTCTGGTCATCAGGGTGAAGATTTTATTAACCTCGATTTTGATGAGGTCCTGAATGATATCAACGATGAAGGCTCAGATGATGATTATAATGTATATGTTCCTTCACTCGGGAACCCAAATCGTGGCATTATCATATGCAATGACCTTAGGGCCCACATGTTGGACGTGTATCTCAATGTTGTGCATGCATCTAAGTTTCCTAAATACCTAAATATAATACCTTCTCATAGTTTAGCTACAGATCCAAAATTAGAAGAGTTGTTCGTAAGTCAACAATTCGCAAATAAAAACGAATGTGTATTTGCGATCAAGTGATATTCTATGAAAGTGTCGATGGACTACAAAGTTGTTGTATCTAAATCGAAACAATATATTGGGGAGTGTTAGAGGTTTGTAGAAAGTTGCAACTGGCGGGCACGAGCTGCAGTCATCTAAAGGTTATAATTGTGGGAGATTATGAAATCTGTTAGGCCTCATACATGCATTGTTGCACAAATGACGCACGACCATCAGAAACATGATACAAAAAGATTTTGTAGTTGCATCATGCCACTAGTGAAAGGCATGCCTACCATTCTTGTATTGCTCTTGATTACTGATATGCAATCTCAGTTTTATTACAGAGTATCATACAGTAAAGCATGGTAGGTTAAATAGATGGTGATGGAGCAGTTGTACGAAGATTAGGGTGTGTCATATAATAAACTTTAAGGGTGGTTAGCCGCGATATAGTAGTACATGCAGGGACTGTGGTTGACTTGCAAATGTTACTTTCTTACAACTTGGACGACCAACTACAACCAAGGAGAAGAAGTTTCCACTGTTTGTTCTTGACATTCAATCTATGCATTAAAGTATGTTCCCACTGTAAGCCGCTTGTGCAGGTTGATAGGACCTGACTTTTTGAGAAATATAAGTAGATCCTCCTTGCGGTTGCATAAGATGGTAATTAGAACATACTACCGATAGCCTTTTCTATTATGGATTCTAAGAACATGGAATCGTGGAAATATTTATTCATGAACTTGCAACGGCATGTTGTTAAACAAAATAACATTTGCATCATTTTTTATATATTGAAGGGGCTAATTGTAGTGATTAAGCGTTCTGGTGTTCCGTGGATATCTATCTATTGCATCTGGCACATTGCAGTTAACTTCCATAGGGACTTCAATAATGCAAATTAGCGTTAAACAAGTCATTGACATGGGTAATGATGCAAGCATGAACCCAACCAAAGGCCTTGATGTCGAACAAGGCTTTGGGCATTATCAACGTCTAAAAACTCTGAAGGGACGCTTTGAACGAATTAATAGACATCAAACACATTTATTCTGATTGTTATCTCATGCCTATTCGGCTGGTTCCTTGTAAAGCCTATAGATATGAGGCTTGAGACATTTTGTAACAAATTTTGATGAATTTTAATCTTATTGTGAGTGTTCACTCTCCTTGTTCTTATTTGACTCAAATTGACTTATCAAGCATTCTTGTGACGTCAATCTGTTTCATTCAAACTTATCATTTCTTAGAAGTGTGGTGTTCATCCTTTATACAATTGGTTCCTATCTTGCTAGATACAGGGTCACGGTTCTTGTTTCCTTTTTGTATTCATTCTAAGTGCCAATATAAGGATTGGGTCAGTATTATTATATAATATTGGTTCATTCTTGAGTCCTTAAATCAAATTCAAGCCTATCCTTCTGTTTTCCTTTATTATCCATCAAATCACCTTTCCAAAACCTACCATTCATGTTTTAAACCTTTACAAATGCCATTACATTCAATACTTCTTAATTTAGATTGGGAACTCTTGAGACTCGTAATCATCCTATGAGGATGAGCTCGAATCATTTAGTATCTAAGCTAGCTAAATTAAGTATCCAAAGTTTTAATCTCTCCTAGGATTAGCATTCAAAATAATAATAATAATAAAAGAATACAACATATTTACATCCCCAAGTTCGAAAAATACAAAAGGGAGTTTCAAAATTTCTATTAAAAAAAGAGTTAGTTTGAAAGTGTTTTTTTTCCCAAGTACAAGTTTTCCTTTACCACAACGATTACAGCCACACTTCAAATTACCCTTAGATTTCCTTCTAAGCCTTCTCTATCACCTAACTTTAATACCTACCTTACATCACTTTTAAAGCTGATTCCACAAGGTTTGTTGTTTAAGTCTAAGGAAGTCACATAAGAACTTAGAGAGAGAGTAAGAGTTATTAAAGGCAAGAGTGTGAGTGAGAGAGCATTAGAGTTGTTAAAAGCTAATAAAGAGTGTAAACATGAGAGGAGCGAAAATTTATTTCTAAAAGTATCAATGGGGTTTGTTTTGTGAGAAACATCTTGTCTCAAAGTCTCGAAAGGAATAATGTTGGTCGTGATGGTGTGCCCGATCTAGCATACCAAGCTCTCATTTTCTAGATGGACAAAATGTTGTAACACCGATTAGAGCCAATGCAAGAACAATTGGACCAATTGGAGGAGAGGGCCCAAAAGGGACATTCACCTCAAAATCAAAGGAGGTAGCGATATACTCTAAGGCCGAATCAAGAAGATTACTATGATCAGAGTTAAATGGAGAGTGATCAAGCCTCTAGTCATAGCTTGAGGCATCGAGATCAAAGAAATTGAGGACTGAGGGTATGAAATCAAATAAATGATAACCTTAGCAATATAAAAATGGCAATCCCTTCGTTCCAAAGGAAAACCAACCCTAAAGCTTACTTGGAGTAGGAAAAGAAGGTTGAACTCGTCTTTAAATGCCATAACTACTCAAAAATCAAAAAGGTAAAACTTGTTGCCATCAAATTCTTTGATTATGGTATTATTTGGTGAGATTAGGGAACCTTGAGTAGGAAATGAAATGGCGAATGACCCGTGTCTACATATGTTGAAATGAAAGCTATTATGAGAAAGAGGTTTGTACTTGATAAACCATAATTTATCCATAGATTGTGCCGGATTAGGGTGAAACCTAATAAGGGAATCCATAGATTGAGTTAATCCAATCCTAGGTTGTTAAGTAGAAAGAGATTTCAATTGTTCAACCTAGGGTTAGACGTTATTAGTCTAGAGAGAGATAATAATATAACTTAGGGATTTCTACAGATCAAGTCAAATCAATAAATTGTCTGATTCATAGTCAAATAACAAGTGAAGTCTAGGTGGATTTTTCCTTAAGTATTGTCTTAATTAATCGAATTTTCCCAAAAGTATTTTCCCAAGTTTTCTTTCTGTGCATTCTTAATTAGTAATTAGTTTAGATAACCAAACCTCCTAATTTTTAGGCTAGATAATAAAAAAGAAGTAAATACTAGTACTCGTAGTTCCTTTGGGTTCGACAATCCGGTCTTGCTGAACTATACTACTGTTTGATAGGTACACTTGCCTTAATCGTGATAATAAGTTAGTTTCAAGAACGTTTCATTTATAAATATTTAAAACCTGTTACGAATATCACGCATCAAGTTTTTGGCGCAGTTGCCGGGGAACTAGGATTTTAGAAAAACTCGATTTTTTATTACTTTAGCCATTTACTTTATTTGCAATTTAAGTTTTTATTTTATTTTCTTTTCTAATTCTTCATTTATTTTTTTTCTGACAGGTTTTTCTAGTTTATGACCAGAAGAAACCCGTTAGGATCACTACTTTTTGACAGTGAGATCGATCGCACAGTTTGCAGAAACCGAAAAGAAATAAGGTAAAGCTTACGATACACAGAGGAAGAGCAAGAGGACGATACTTCAACCACAACCGAGGAGATGGCTGAAAACCAAGAAAATCCGCTACCTCCTGCGATTGCTGTTAATCAAAATCCTGCTCCGCGCACTATGTATGATTATGCTAAACCTTCTTTAACAGGAACTGAATCGAGTATAGTTAGACTTGCTGTAGCTGTAAATACTTTTGAACTGAAACCTAACATAATTCAAATGATATAGCAATTTGTTCAGTTTGATGGTTTGCAGGACGAAGATCCCAACGCTCATTTGGCAAACTTTTTGGAACTATGTGATACATTTAAAATTAATGGTGTTTCTGATAACGCCATTCGCCTTCGGTTATTCCCTTTTTTATTGAGAAACAAAGCTAAACAGTGGTTGAACTCGTTGCCACAGGGGTCAATCACTACTTGGGAACAAATGACCGAAAAGTTTTTATTAAAATATTTTCCGCCGGCTAAAACTACTAAATTACGTAATGATATCTCTTCTTTTGTGTAGATGGATTTAGAAACACTCTACGATGCATGGGAGAGATACAAGGACCTCTTGAGAAGATGCCCTCACCATAGGTTACCACTCTGGCTACAGGTTCAAACCTTTCATAATGGCTTGAATCCTTCGACTCAACAAATGGTTGACGCAGCTGCTGGTGGAACCATCAATAATAAGACACCTGAAGATGCCTATGAATTTATAGAGGAAATGTCACTGAATAACTATCAATGGCAAGTCATGAGGATAAAGCCAATGAAAACAGTCAGTGTTTTCAACCTCGATGCGGTTACTATGCTATCTAACCAAGTAGAACTCTTAAATAAAAAGATTGACGGTTTGTGTGGTTCTACTCAGGTACATCCAGTAATGCAGTGTGAAGCAAGTAGAGGTGGATCAAGCAGTTCAGAATAACCACCTTATGGCCACAACATGGAGAACGAGCAATTAAATTACATGGGTAATGGAGAACGAGCAATTAAATTACATTGGTAACAATCATTGATCTTAAAACAATCCTTATAGCAATACTTACAATGCAGGTTGGAGGAACCACCCAAATTTTTCATAGGAAGGCCAAGGAAATCAGAGACCACCACCCCTTCCAGGCTTTCAGCAACCACCGTACCAATAGGAGAAAAAGTCGAACCTTGAAGAGATGCTAACCAAATTCATCTCAGTGTCAGAAACTCATTTTTAAAATACCAGACGGCACTCAAAAATCAACAAGTATCAATCCAGGGGCTCAAAACTCAGATTAGACAGCTTGCTAAGTTGATTTCCGAATGACCACAAAGTAGCCTGCCAAGCAACACTAAATTTAACCCAAGGAAATAGCTCAACGCGATTGCCATTCAAGGTGAGGAAGGGCTAGTTGCAAAACCAAGGCCAGAAACGGTGGTTAGCAAAGGTAAGAATGATGTAGGCCAAAATAACCCAAAGTCGGTGAGTACAGAATATAAACCTTGTGTGCCATACCCCAATGCGACAAGGAAAGACCGATCAGACCAACAATTTGATAAATTCCTTAAACTTTTAAAGAAACTACATATTAACTTACCGTTTATTGAAGTCCTTTCGTAGATGCCAAACGCAGTCAAGTTTTTAAAGGAGCTTTTAACAAATAAACGAAAGTTGCATGAGGTGTCGTATGTGGAATTGAATACAGTTTGCTCAGCCATATTACAAAATAAGCTACCCAACAAATTGAGGATCTAGGGAGTTTTACGATTCCTTGTTTAATTGGTAGTTTAGATGTTCATAATGTATTGGCCGACTTAGGGGCAAGCATTCATGTTATGCTTTATAAAATGTTTAAACAGCTAGGTCTTGGGAAACCCAAACAAACTAGGATGAGCATTCAATTGGCTAATAAAACCATTAGATTTCCTAGGGGTATCATTGAAGATGTTCTTGTTAAGATCGATAAATTTATATACCCAGTAGACTTTGTTGTTCTAGACATGGAAGAGGGTAGTAACGCACCTTTAATTTTAGGACGACCCTTTTTAGCGACTGCTAGAACCATTATTGATGTTGGCCCAGGTAAACTCACACCTCGTGTGAGAGACGAAACAATCACCCTTCAAGGTCGTAATTCGAGTAACACATCGAAAATTGAAGGTGGTTGTATAAATCATTCTACAAGTACTGATCATGTGGTGAAACCTTTTATGCAGGAAATAGTTACAAAGAACGCATATGAGCCGTGTTCAAACAACAACAAAGGACCTATCTATGAAGAACGAAGGCTACAAATCGATGAACTAGATGAATGATAGACACAGAAACTGAGAACACCCAATAAATCGAAACTGAGCCAGGACGAGCTCAATACCTCACCAAATCAACTTAAGGTTGGAGAAAAAGTACTACTAGATGCAGCAGATCCTCACATTACCACTTCTGAACCTAATGAAGAAATTCCTTTTACGGTACTCAGTATCTTCCCATATGGTACAGTCGAGGTAAATCATCCCAAATTCGACACATTTAAGGTAAACAATACTCGTCTTAAACCTTATGTTGATAAAGTTTATAAAAGGGATGAGGAGCGTAAACTCCTCGCACCACCTTGACCATGCAAAAGAGGGTAAGTCGAACTTAGACTATAAATAAATGCTTCTCGGGAGGCAACTCGAGCACTAACAGTGTTAATTTCTTTAAATTTTAGTTTTTAACATCTAACATATTAACCAAGTCATGGAACGTAGGCTTTCTAAAGACCACACGGCCAGGCACACCGGTGTGCATTAGGCCGTGTAAAAACAGGGCAAGATTTTTCCCTAACACGGGGTGCGATAAGTTGCCACAGCTGTGCGATATGGCCGTGGGCGAAACTGTTAGAACAACACAAGCGTGAGATATGCCCGTGCCTTGAAATCGTAGTTGAAACTGAGAATGTAACACGGGCATGCAACACGCCCGTGCCATCCACCCGTGGTCAACATTGTCAAAACAAATAGGGGCGTGGACCTATGTACACAGGCGTGAGAGAAGCGAATGAAGCAAGACACGGCCGTGCGATATGGCCGTGTACACCAATGCGCCTAATTTCGAAAACCACAAAACGCATTGGCTGAAACGAAGGCACACGGGCGTACCCCACGGCCGTGTGCCCCAATTTCTCTATAAACACCTATTATCTATTTTAATTTTATCTTTATATTTTAAAATTACTTTTTATTTCCTCTTAATACTATTTTAGGTTGAGTTTTTACAATTTTTATTTTCGGTTATTTCATTACGAGTAATTATGCTTCATTATGTTTCATAAAGAATTCCTGAATTCTATCACAGTTATAAAGAGCTCCAAAGCTCATCATCGCATAGGAACTAAAAACTGCATTGGGAAGGTTCTCTACGACTGCTATGCATTGCTTGACCACAACCATAGCTACCACCAGATATAATATTCTTTTGGCGCAGGATTTATGGATTAATGAACCTCGACCACCACCGGAGTATCCTCCTCCACTCTCATCTTTGCTTTGGCCAATTACTCTTCATAACTCCAATTCAAGGAGTTCATTCATCATTCAGGAAGTTTCACTTCTCTCCTTATCTTATGATCATAAATCTATCTTTTTCAATATATCTACCTTTGTACATTGAGGGCAATGTACATCTTAAGTGTGGGGGGTCTTTTATATCACCATTAGAAATCTCTGAATTCTGTCTTCTTTCTCACGTGAATCACTCATATCACTATTAGAATGAATTTTAATTAACTTATGGTTTTTATTGATATATCTTGAATTAAAACATAGGCATTTATGCATTGATTGTTTAAACTTTAAGACATTAGGGAATCAAGCATGATAAGTTGATTTTTGAAGAATTAAAAACATTTAAGTTGTTTCCCTAAGTTTAAGTATTATCTTGAGTTGAAATTCACAGGGTTAAACATAAAAAAGCCATAGTTTTTGTGTGATTTTGAGCCTTTAGAGCATCTATTATTTCTTTCATGCTCACTTTTATTGTTGCTTTGAGTGCGTCAGTATTGAATTGTTATTCTAGAACTTGCTTAATTATGCATGTCAAGACCACACCATTTGATTTGATATGTCAAGATGATAAATGCACTTAAGTTTAACCCACTCACTCCACAAAATCCTACCTTCATAATTAACCCTTAGTGGGCCCCTTTGAGCCTAACAAGCTATTAATTGATTCACCATCAATATTAACCCATAACCCAGTATTGTTGAAATCCCCTAATTTGATCCCTATTTTTGTCGAGATTTGATTTGAACTAATTGCTTAGCTATGTTTTGCTCCTCTAAATATTTGACTTGTTCTTAAAAAAAAACAAACGAATGTACTTCAATACATATTAGTTGTAATTCGTCGTTTTTGAGCTTGAATGTTAATTCCATATTCTGAGAAGAAGCTCACTTGTATTCAACCGATGATTAGTTATTTTTCTAGCTAGGTAATTTTTCAATTCAATCTCGATTCTAACCTTTTCTTTCAGCTTGTGACCACACCCCCTAACCAAACCACGTTACAACTCTCTAAAAGACCTTTTGATTGATGTATCAACTCAATACATAGTGGTGGAGATTTGATTTTCAAGCAAGCCTATGGTAATAACTTTTCATATTGACTAATGAGTGCTTTTATTGATATACTTAAACACCTTGAGTGATTTGAGTGAATATTTAGTGAGGATGTTAAACTCTACGATATTTTGATCAAAGGTAATCACTTAGATAAGGGGAGACACCTATGTTTTCGTGATAAAATCTCAACTTGGAATGTTTGAAACTCTGATGCACTTTTAGTTGAATTTTCAATATATGAATACTTATGGATTATTTTGAGATATTATTGATAGGGATTATAAATTGAGAAGAATTTATTTTGATTGTGAGTTGAAGATTTTGCTTGAGGACAAGAAAATGCTTAAGTGTGGGGGTATTTGATAAACCATAATTTATACATATTTTTATCCCATGCTTAGCGCATTTATGGATGGTTTTTCCTTAGAATTGGTGAATTCGATGCTCCTAATCCTTTAATTTCATGTTTTATACTTAGGTGAGCATAGGAGAGTAAAAAGGGCGAGAAACAGACCGAAAATGGAGAAAATAAACCCACGTGGGAAATCAACACGACCTGAACTGCTTCACACGGGCGTGTCACAGGGCAGTGTCCCTTTGGCAAGTTCAAAGCACGACTTACACAAGTAGATCACACGCTCGTGCCCATTTAATAGCCTTGACCACTGCCTTAAGTAATAGCACACGGGCGTGTCCCTGCCGAGCCCAAGTTTAGTCCAATTCGGAAAAGGCCAATTTTGAGGGCTCTTTGGCATTCTATAGCCTATTTAAACACCAGAGGAGGCACTTAGAAGGGGGATGCAGAGGAGGAAGCAAGGAATTAATCAAGGGAAACCGATTGATCCATCTTAGAAGCCGGATTTATCATCAAGACTGAAGATCTCCCTTCAAGTTCCTTCAGGAGTTTTGGGTTTTCTTATGTTTTGTTATCTTTATGCTTTTGAGATGTTTTCTTTCATAAGTATGAACTAAACCCCTTAAATACCTAAGGGGAATAAAATCTGAGACAGATCTTGTTATTATTATCTGAATTTTATGATAAATATTTGACTTGTTTTTAATTATGTGTTCTTAATTCTTGTTTTGATATTCCAGGATATTGATTCAAGTTAAGCTCTTATTTAGAGGAGGCATAAACCCTGTCTAAGAGTAAAATTTTCATAATTAAGTGGAGTTGATTGCACGCCTAGAGATAGGGAGACAAGATTTTTCCAGATTAGGGTGAAACCTAATAAGGGAATTCATAGATCGAGTTAATGCAATCCTAGGTTGTTAATTAGAAAGAGATTTCAATTGTTCAACCTAGGGTTAGACGTTATTAGTCTCGAGATAGATAATAATATAACTTAGGGATTTCTACTGATCAAGTCAAATCAATAAATCGTCTGATTCAGAGTTAAATAACAAGTGAAGTCTAGGTGGATTTTTCCTTAGGTATTGTCTCAATCAATCAAATTTTCCCAAGTTTTTTTTTCTATGCATTCATAATTAGTAATTGGTTTAGATAACCAAACCTCTTAATTTTTAGGCTAGATAATAAAAAGGAAGTAAATACTAGCACTCGTAGTTCCTTTGGGTTCAACAATCCGATCTTGCTGAACTATACTACTGTTCGATAGGTATACTTGCCTTAATCGTGATAATAAGTTAGTCTCAAGAACGTTTCATTTATAAATCTTTAAAACTTGTTACGAATATCACGCATCAGGTTTGTACCTGCCCATTACCATCGATAATTATATCAAAAACTACAAAATCTCACCCAAGGTAATCGAAGCATGGAGAATTACTTCAAAGAGACGGAGATAGGAATGATACGTGCTGATGTTGAGGAAGACTGAGAGGCCACTATGGCAAGATTTCTAGCCGGCCTCAATTGAGTCGTCGCCAATATAGTTGAATTGCAACACTATGTTAAAGTTATTAATATGGTTCACATGGTGCTCAAGGTGGAAAAACAATTGAAAAGAAAAGGTACCACCCGAACCTTTTCTAATTCTGTTTCTACATTGAAGTGGGCTCAAGGAACCTACAAAAAGGATACCACTTTTAGATCCAAAGAAAACATTGAGGCATCAAAGTTTAATAAGCCGAGTGGAGATCCGAGTAAAGGAAAGAACGAGGCAATGTTAAATCAATCTCGAGACATCAAGTGTTTCAAATGCCTTAAGAGGGGCCATATTGCTAACCAATGTCTAAATCGGAGCGCTATGATTCTAAGTGACAATAGTGAGATAGAGTCTAAAATTGAAAAGGAAGATAAGCTTGAAATACTACTGATGAGGAGAATAACTTGGAGTATTCCGTGGATGGTAAAATCCTTGTCATTAAGCAAAGCTTAAGAATCCAAACCGCGGAGAATGAGCAACAACACAAAAGCATCTTTCATACGCGCTGCCTTGTCTAAAGAAAGATATGTTATGTCATTATAGATGGTGGTAGTTATACTAACTTGACCTAGCAACCACCAAACATCCACATACTTACAAGCTTCAATGGCTCAACGACAGTGGTGAGCTCAAAGTTAGTAAGTATGTTGTCATTACTTTCTCAATTGGAAAATACAATGATGAAGTTCTTTGTGACGTAGTGCTAATGTATGCTGGTCACTTTTTGTCAGGAAGACCATGGCAATTTGATCACTGAGTATTTCATGATGGATATACCAATCGATATACCTTTAAACACCAAGGGAAGAATGTTGCTTTGGCACCACTTACTCCTAAACAAGTTTATGAAGATCAGTCCCAATTAAGAAAGTCTTATGAAAAATCGAGAGCAAAAGAAAATGAGGAAAAAAAATAAGAGTGAGAAAGACAAGAAAATACAAAAGAAGAAAGGAAAGAATGAGTCAAAAACAAAAAACAAAAACAAAGAGACTGAGGTAAAAAAATCAGAGAAAAATGAAAGGAAAGAAGAGAGTGAGTTGGGAAAGTTGAGTTTTTTTGCAAAAAAAGAAGAAGAGAAATCAGAAAGTCTTTGCTTTTAAAGCATCATTTTCTTGTGCTCATTTATAAGGAAAATATGTTTAGTACTAACGATTTAGATAACAGTTTTCCTTCTTCTATCATGTCTTTACTATAAGAGTTCAACGATATGTTCCTAGAGGACATCCCAAGTGGGTTGCCACCCATTAGGGGCATCAAGCATCAAATAGACTTTATTCCCAAAGCCACTATCCTAAATCGGCCAGGTTATCGAAGCAACCCTAAGAAAACCAAAGAGCTACAAAGACAAGTTATCGAGTTAATGGAAAAGGGGTACGTTCGAGAAAGCCTAAGCCCATGTGTCGTGCCCGTGCTGTTGGTACCTAACAAAGATGGCTCTTGACGCATGTGCATCAACTCTAATGCAACCAATAAGATTACCATCAAGTATCGACACTTAATCCCATGCTTAGATGACATGTTAGATGAGCTAAGTGGGGCTCGCATTTTCTCTAAAATAGATCTAAAGAGTGGCTACCATCTGTTAAGGATGAAAGAAGGAGACGAATGGAAAATCACGTTCAAAACCAAGCACTTTATGTATGAGTGGTTGGTTATGCCCTTCGGCCTAACTAACACACCAAGCATCTTTATGAGGTTAGTGAGTCATGTTCTTCAATCCTTTATTGGTAAATTTTGTGTAGTGTATTTTGATGATATATTTATTTACAGTAAATCTTTGGAATATCATATTCATCATTTGAAATCCATGTTGGAAGTATTAAGGAAGGAAACTTTATTTGTAAATATTAAAAAGTGTTCTTTTTGTACTAACAAACTTGTTTTTCTAGGTTTTGTGGTTAGCTCGGAAGGCCTCGAAGTCGATCAAGAGAAGGTAAAAGCAATATGAGAGTGGCCACGACCTACTAATATAAGCAAAGTAAGAAGTTTTCATGGTCTTGCTAGTTTTTACTGAAGGTTTAGTTGCTTTTTTAACTGGAATTATCAAGAAAAATTTAAACTTTCATTGGGGTGAGGAGCAAGAGAAGTCTTTTACTTAAAGATTGCTTGACAAATGCACCACTGTTATCTTTACCTGATTTTACAAACAACTTTTGAGATTGAATGTGATGCTTCAGGAATAGAGATTGGAGTCATTCTAACACAGAATAAGTGTCCTATAGCTTACTTTAGTGAGAAATTGAATGGTGCTACCCTTAATTACCCAACATATGATAAGGAGATGTACGCATTAATCAGAGTGTTAGAAACTTGGCAACATTACCTATGGCCCAAAGAGTTTTTCATTTACATCGACCATGAGGCATTAAAACATCTCAAGGGGCAAAACATGTTGAACAAGAGGCATGCCAAATGGGTGGAATTCCTTCAATTGTTTCCTTACGTGATTAAATACAAGAAAGGTAAAGAGAATGTTATTGTAGATGCATTATCAAGAAGGTATGCACTTCTCAATAATTTAGATTTTAAATTACTTAGCTTTGCATATCTTAGGAACTTTATGAAACTGATGCTGATTTTAGTGAAATCTACAAAGCTCTTGAAAAATGGGCATTCAAAAGGTACTATAAGCATGATGGATACCTCTTTAAAAAAGGTAAATTATGTATCCCTTAGGTTCCATTGGAGATGTGCTCGGGAAAGAGGTGCATGGTGGAAGTCTTATGAGGCACTTTGGAGTAGCCAAAACTTTAGCCATGCTCCACAAACATTTCTTTTGGCCTAATATGAGGTGAGATGTCTAGAGGGTATGCGACCAATGCATCACTTGTAAGAAGGCAAATGTATCACCCCTAACTCGTATCCATTGCCGGAGTAGGGTTACGAGGTATTACCGAACAATGCACATCATTTAATATCTAAATCTCATACATTTATACATTTGTATACAAATATCATTCAATACAATCATATTTTCCCTAATCAGGGCCTACGAGGCCTTAAACATGCTTTAGAAGTGGTTCAGGACTAAACTGATAACATTTGTAAACTTTGGAAAAACTTAGAAAATTTTCATGCATAGAGGGATCACACGCCCATGTGAACAGGCCATGTACCTCACACGGCAATGGACATGCCCATGTCATAGACCGTGTGGAAATAGGGTATACATACTGACTTGCATCGCACGACTGGAGACATGCCCGTGTGCCTTGGCCATGTGAAATCTGAAGGGTATACTGACTTGGGCACATGGTCGGCCACACGCCTATGTGTCGGCTTGTGTGTCATACACGGCCAGTAGACACACCCGTGTGTCTAAGCCGTGTAACTCACTGACTTGTTTAATTAAGTTATAGTAGACACACGATTGAGCCACACGCCCGTGTGCTCAACCGTGTAGGGTGCAAATAGGCTTGGTTTAAGCCACATTTCTCACCCTCTTCAAGTAAACCAATACCACATCATTTCATACCATTTAAATACATTTATAGGCAACCAAAACATGCTATTTCATATACAAATCATGCCATTTAAAATCCATCCATTTCACTACTCAAATTGTAGTCCAAAACATACTAAAATAATATGACATTACCAACAATTTCACCTCTCTTCTCTATGCATTTTTCTCATCATCTTATCATCTATTTTAAACCTCAAATCATACCAATTAATCATCACAACATCCATGATAAACATGCCCAAATGCAAGGCCATTTATATACATCATATTTCACTTACCAAACTCATAAAATAAGTCAACTCAGATGGCCAAATACACACAAACATTTACATCATTTATGAGCCAAATCTTATGGCTAATATTATATTTCAAAACACATCATCATATCACTAGCCTACACATGCCATATACCAAATTTACAAAGCATCAAAAGTACCAACAATTTTCATCGATAGTGTGACGGTGTTCCTGATGATCCCCGAATCCGAGCTAGCTTCGATTATTTATAAAACAAGGAAAGAACACACAAAGTAAGCTTTAAAAGCTTAGTAAGCCATATAAAAATAAAATTAACACATGAATCAACCTCATTTCCATCCATAGGAAAACTATAAGTAAGCACATATAAGCTCACAAACCTTTCTCAATGTATACATATTCAATATCATAAATGAATTTATTCAATACTTCCTTTTTCAATACTTGTATGAATCTCATACGTACCTGAGTCACTTAACTCATTCACATATTATTTCTCAACTTGACTTTGCCCGTTGAACCTTTTGGAATTGTTAAGGATACTCGAAAATCACATATAGCTCGTACAATGCCATATCCCAGATATGGTCTTACATGTTATCACATATCGATGCCGATAGCCCAGCTATGGTCTTACACGAAATCAAATAACGATACCAATGTCCTAGACATGGTCTTACACGTAATCACATAATGATGCCAATGTCTCAGACTTGGTCTTACACATAAACACATCTCGTTAATCCTAATGTCATGACATTCGTATCCTTTACTATTCCTAAGGTTCATACGAGACTTTCGAATATTGTAACCCTGTCGATTCTTGCTCGTATTTGATCATTCAACATTCATAGTAGTTCAATGACAATTAAACATATATAATTCAATTTAAAGACATTTACTGCATATGAACTTACCTTGTGTTCGGGATAAACGGACTGGATCGACTATTCGATAACCTTTGATTTTCCCCGATCTAATTTCGATTTCTTTTGTTCTTGATATATATACATTCAAAATTAACTTATTTATTCATCAAATCATTCAATTCAGTCCAAAAACACATATTTGGGTATTTTTACAGTTTAGCCCTTAAAGTTCCACATTTTTACAATTTAGTTCCTATTTCACAAATACTGAAAATGCACACAATTCAACGAGATTCATGCTTGGCTGAATTTCATATAAGTCCCTAGCAGCCTAAAATTTTCATTTATTTCACATTTTATCCACCCAATTTACACTTTTCACAATTAAATCCCTAAAAATGCATTTTTAACTAAAATCACTTAACAAAACTTGTGTAACTATCAACAAATATTAATTTTTCATCATAAAACATTCAAAAGCTCAAGCATTCATCAATGGCACTTCACAAATTCTTTAACAAATTCAAAAATTAAAGCATGGGCTAGCTAGAACACAAAGCAACGATCTCAAAAACGTAAAAATCATTAAAAATCGAGCAAAGAACATACCTTAATCAAGATCAATAAGGGCTGAACCCTAAAATGCTCTCAACCCTATTTTCTTTCTTTTATTTCAGTTGTAAATTAAAGAAGATGACAACCATTTTAAATTTTATTTTGTTTTATTATACTTAATTCATAAATTACTAAATTAACCTTGGTTTATAAACATTTAAATCATTAAATATAAGGCCATCTTTGTCAAATTAAACAGTCAATGGTCTAATTACATCATAAGGACTTTTCATTTAATAAGTCATAGCAATTATGCACTTAAAAAAATAAAATTTAACTTTTGCATTTGACGCGATATAGTCCTTTTTATCAAATTAAGCATCTAAACGCTAAAATTATTTCACGAAAATTTCACATATATATAGTCACATGTTATAAACACCAAAACAATAATATTAAAATAATTTTCCCACCTCAAAATTTTGGTTCCGAAACCACTGTTCTGATTTAGCTTAAATATAAGGCCATCTTTGTCAAATTCCACTGTCAATGGTCTAATAACATCATAAGGACTTTTCATTTAATAAGTCATAGCAATTATGCACTTAAAAAAAATAAAATTTAACTTTTGCATTTGACGCGATATAGTCTTTTTTATCAAATTAAGCATCCAAACGCTAAAATTATTTCACGAAAATTTCACATATATATAGTCACATGTTATAAACACCAAAAAAATAATATTAAAATAATTTTCCCACCTCAAATTTTTGGTTCCCAAACCACTGTTCTGATTTAGCTAAAATCGGGCTGTTATAGCAAAATCTCGCTTTAAGCCCTATGCATTGTACAACCCACTACCCATTCCTGAAGAACCATGGGTAGTCATTTCTACGGATTTTGTACTAGGACTTCCTAAGACTAAAAGTGGGAAAGACTCGATTTTTAAGGTAGTTGATAGATTCTCTCAAATGGCTCATTTTATTCCATGCCACAAAACTGATGATGCTTCAAATGTAGCTAATATGTTTTTCAGAGAAGTGGTTCGGCTACATAGAGTACCAAGGACGATTGTATCAGATTGAGATACCAAATTCCTTAGCCATTTTTGAAGGGCTTTGTGCAGCAAACTTAGCACCAAGATGCTGTTTTCCACAACGTGCCACCCGCAAACGGATGACCAAACCAAAGTTGTTAATCGAGTTTTATCCACCTTGCTGAGAGCAACCATTCGGAAAAAATTGAAAACATGGGAAGAATGCTTGCCGCATATCGAGTTTTCTTACAATCGATCTATGCATTCGACCACTAAGCACTCACAGTTTAAAATTGTCTACAATTTTAACCTTCTGACTCCGATAGATTTAATTCCCTTACCTACTAATAAATTTCTGCATGTAGATGGGAAAAAAGGCTAAGTTTGTGAAGAATCTAAACCACAAAGTAAGGGAAAACATCGAGAAGGGATCCAAGTAGTATGCAAGCAAAGCCAATAAAGGACGTAAACGAGTAGTTTTTGAACCCGAAGATTGGGTTTAGCTTTATAACAACCCGTTTTGGGGCCACAAATCTGACGAGTAAGTTCGTAAATATTATTATTGAATATTTACGAGTCAAATATGGTATTAAAATAAATGTTGAATGGCAATTTATGCTATTAGAATGAATAATTAGGTTCAAGTGGTATGATCTTAAAGTCAAGTGGTTTTAGAAAATGATGTATCGAGACCTAGTTTCTATGCTAAACTATATTTAAAATATTTTTGGAGTGTTATTAAAGTTGTATTAAAGTTTTGTTAAGAAATTTTGATGTTTAAATGGTTAATTAAGTGAAAAGGACTAAATCGTAAAAGGTGTAAAAATTGACTTCTATTAGTTAAAAGAGTCCAATGGCTATGGAATCTTAAATTGATGGACTAATCTTTCAATTATACCAATTGAATGGGTGGACGGTTTTGGGTAATTAAATGCTTGAAATTTGATTGATTTTAAAAGGGCAAATTTGTAATTTATAATTAAATGAAATTTAAAAGAAACAAAAGGCCTAAAATGCTATCATATTTTTGTCTTTGTTTAGTACAACCGAAACCTCCATGGATACCTTGAGGAAGCTTTCGACAAAATTAATTTTGGGTACATAGAAAGTGTTTTAATTTCGTTTTTATGTTTTTTTTATGTTTTTAGACTCGTGTTAGCTTAATCTAGCTAACCCGGGGGTCAATTTGTTAGATGGTTAAATGTATAGAAATTTGCCATTGATGAATTTGTGATGTTCTTGAAATTTTATGGTAGAATCTTAAGCATGGTTGTTAAATATAAGTATTTTGTTAAGTAATTTTTGATGATTTTCAAGTTTAGGGATTTATTTATGAAAATAATATAAATAAAGGAAAATATTGAAAATTAATGATAAATATGGACTGTTATAAAATTAGATAAAAATCGGTTCGCATGAATTTTTATTAAAAATGATGAAATTGCAAGTTTTGGGTTTAGGGACTAAATTGCAAAAAGGGTAAGGGTGATTTTGTAAAATGTAAAAAAGGACTTAATTGCATAAAATGAATTAATTTTTCTGTTAGAATTAGTGAATTGAATGGAATTATTATTTTAGATCAAGAACGAGTGGAAAATCGAGGAGAAGAGAAAATTACCAAATAGCCCCTATACTTAGTTGTTGCTGCAATTTAGTCAGGTAAGTTTGTATGAATTGTAATCATTATAATATTAATTAAATTAAATGTTTACTATGTTGTTTTTAATGTAAATGAATTAATATATATGTGAATGTATCCACATTATGACGAATTGATCAATATTGAGTCTTTGTTGAACCTTAAGAATTCTTGGGATACAAATGAGATGTCATTAGAGATTTCATGTTTCGGGTGCTGGTCTTGAATGTCTTACCGATGGCTGAGGTCTTGCATTTTTTGCGGATTCTCCACAGCTTGTGTGAACAGCATTGTGTAGCTTACGTTTTGACTCACAGCTCGTGTGAGTAGGCTCATTTCGCAGCTCGTGTGAGTATTCATGTAAAGGAAAGGTTACGGTTATATGTAAAGACACACTTCGTGTGAGCTTTCTCGAGTATCCAATGTAATTCTAGATGGTTCAATGGGCAAGAAAAGGGAATGGAACAGTAAGTGACTTAATGGAAAGGTTCATAACTATATGAAAATGTTGATGCTTATGTATTGTATCTTACGAAATCCATTGATGGTATAAATGAATTCATATGATTGTCAATGAATCTACTAACATGTGAGCTTGATGATGCTTGAATAGGTTTATATTAAACTTATGGTATTGGAAACGGTAAGTAAGCAAATGGAATGAAACATGATCGTATGATAACGATGATGACTTGAATGTTATGTTTATACATATATGGTTGATTTAATATGTATCATGAACAAGTATGCTGATTTATGAGTTTGATGGTTTTATATAGGCTTTTATTAAGGTTAAGGCATTGGTAAAGGTTTAAACTTATGCTATAAAGTTCATTATTGAAATGGTATATTATGTTTAAATTTTATACGAGCTTACTAAGCATTCATTTCTTACGTAGTTATTTTTCCTTCGCTTCATAAATTATTAGAATCTCAATCAATTGGAAGTTTGTCAGAGATCTATCACACTATTCAGTGGACAATTTGGTAGTTTTTAAGTAATTTGGTTAAGGTTTATAATGGCATGTATAGGGTGCTTTGAGATGATATTATGGTGTTTATGTTAATAGTGTTTTGGCATGTATAAACTTTGGAAAGCTAGGTTGGTTTGGTACATTTTGATGCTTTACCAAGTTATGTGATTTTGGTGTGCTTGTTTTTAAGGTTATCTTATCATCTTGTTAATGACTTGAAATTGATTATTTGAGATACGATTAAGTTCATTTATGAGCTAGGTTATCATGTATGGAAATGGCAATATTATCACGCATATGCTTTTTGTATTGATAGCTCATGGATGTACTAAATGGTTGAATTATTATGCTTATATCTTGAAGTTATGTTTATATGATAGGCTTGTATGGCTTGATGTATAAGGTCATCTTGACCACTTATAGTGATTGAAAATCATGATCTTATAATATGTTTTGAACTGTTGATGATAGTTAAATGTGGTATGTTTTAGTACCTATATATACTGAGTTGATAAGCATGAAATGTAGCTTATGAATATGTTAGCTAATTGATGTGCATGGTCATATGGTATGATAATGATGGTTTAGAAATGGTCTTTTGTGATGTGATCTAGTTACATAATGAAGTTGGGTATTCATGCTTGACATAAGGCAATATTGACATGTTAGATAGATGATGTTTGGATACATATGTGGTGTCTTTGAATGACACATTGGTTAGTTAACTTAGGACTTTGAAATGGCATTTTGGTGTATGTGTTGGTAATGTTTAAGTTCCCTTGAAGTATGCTTAAATAGGTTGAAAAGTCATGTATTATATGGATAGGAAATGGTTTGATTTTAGGTAGATTTGGGTCCACACGGCCTGAGACACAGGAGTGTGACTCAGTAGTATGAGACATACGACCGTGTGTTATTTGAATATTTCTTTAGTGTGCAAGTCAATGAGTTACATGGCTTGACACACGGGTGTGTGACCCTACTTAGAGAGTTACACGAGTAAGGACACGGGCTGGGACACGACAATGTGTCCCTGGTTCGAAGGGTATACGGCCTGAGACACGGGTGTGTGTCTCAATTGTGTGAGGCACACGGCCTGACCACATGGCCGTGTGACCCATGTTTCCAAATTTTTATGACTTTTTCCTTGAATTTTCAAATGATTTCAAATCGGTCCCCAATTGCTTCTATGGTGTTTCTAGGACCTCGAGGGCTTGATTTAGAGATGGTATATATGTATATTATTTGATTATGTTATTGAAAGTTTAATGTTCTTGATTGTACAGTAATGCTCCGTAACCCTAATCTGGCGACAAATACGGGTTAGGGATGTTACAAGCTACACATACGAAAAGAAAGATTCCCTACTCAAAGAAGATCTAAGTTGGTCTTTCCCAAGTGTTGGAAAGGATTAACGATAATTCATACAGATTGGACCTCCTAGGTGAGTATAATATTACTACAAGTTTTAATGTTTCTGATTTATCTCCTTATGACATAAGAGACGACTTGGGGACAAATCACTTCGAGGGGGGGATGATGCAAACATGAACCCAACCAAAGGCCTTGATGTCGAATAAGGCTTTTGGCATCATCAATGTCTAGAAACTTTCAAGGGAAGCTTTGAATGAATTAATGGACATTAAACACATTTATTCTGATTGTTATCTCATGCCTATTCGGTTGGTTCCTTGTAAAGCCTATAAATATGAGGCTTGAGACATTTTGTAACAACTTTTGATGAATTTTAATCTTATTGTGAGTGTTCACTCTCATTATTCTTATTTGACTCAAATTGACTTATCAAGCATTCTTGTGGCATCAATCTGTTTCATTTGAACTTATCACTTCTTATAAGTGTGGCGTTCATCCTTTATACCGATTGGTTCCTATCTTGTTAGATAGAGGGTCACGGTTCTTGTTTCCTTTTTGTATTCGTTCTAAATGCTAATATAGGGTTTCAGTCAGTATTATTGTAACAGACCAGTTTAGACCCTATTTGGAATAATGGTTTTGGGACCACAAATCTGAGTTAGAAAAATATTTTAATATTATTTTTGTTGTCTACAGCATGTTAATTTATATGTGTGAAATTTTCATGATTTAATTTTATCGTTTGAGTATTCGATTTAATAAAAGGACTTAATTGCATAAAATGTAAAAGTAGCTTTCTATATGTTAAAGTGCTTATTTGCTTTGAGGAATTAATCATGGGGTCCTTATGTGGCAAACTAGCCATTAACTAATAGCATGGCCGGTTTTGGGCTTAAAATATATGGTTTACTAATTAAATTTATAAGGTTAAAATGGTAATTAATATATTATAATGTAATAAAACAAAATAAAATACAAAATGACCATGCATTCATCTTTTTCAAAGGCTGAATCTTCAAAGGAAAAAGAAAGAAAAGAATAAGTTAGGTTCGGCACTTTGAGGCTTTAAATTAGGTATGTTCTTTGCTCGATTTTTGATAATTTTTACGTTTTTGATATCGTTGCTTCGAGTACTAGATAGCCCATGCTTGAATTTTTGAATTTGATGATGAATTTGAGATTTGCCATTGTTGAAAGCTTGATGATTTTTGTGTTTGAAGATGAAAAATAAATATGTGTTAATAGATTTTCATGTTTAATTAAGTGATTTTTAGTAAAAATGCCTTATTGGGATTAAATTGTGAATTTTGTAAATTAAGGGGTCAAAATGTGAAATAAATGAAAGAAATGGGCTGCTAGGGACCTTGGTGAAATTTGGTCAAGCATGGGTGTGGTGAAATTTTTTTATATTTTGTGTTTTGTGAAATAGGGACTAAATTGTAAAAAATGTAAAATATTAGGGGTAAAAGTGTAATTAGCCCATTTATATGTTTTTGGATGAATTTGATTAAATATGTGGTTAAATAAGTCGAATTTATATTGAATTAGATCAAGAAAAGAGGAAATCAGGTTTGGATCGGGGGAAATCTAAAGTTGTCGAATAGTCGTTCTGGTTTGTTCGTCTTCGTCCGAGGTAAGTACAGAAGTAAACAAATGTCGTTAAATTTTAAATGTTTATGTAATATATGTGTTGAATTAAATTATTACCTATATATGTGTTGATGTTGAATTAGTATAAGCATGGGAGAAATATATACGAGATGGAATCGATTGGTTTATGACATCCGAAAGCCCCATACGAACATTAGGAATTGTTAGGATACATATGTCATGTAACAATCCAGTTTTAGTTAAATCGGAATAGTGGTTTCGGGACCACAAATCCAAGATCGTAAAATTATTTTAATATTATTTTTGGTGTTTACAGCATGTAAATATATATGTGTGAAAATTTCGTGAGCTAATTTATTCGTTTAATAGCTCGATTTGAGAAAAAAGACTTAACGCGTAAAATGAAAAAGTTATATTCTATATGATAAAGGTGGCTATTTGCTATGACTTATTAAATGTGAAGTCCTTATATTGTAATTAGACCTTTGATAAGGTTAATGGATATAAATGGCCTAATGTTTGATGATTAAATGGTTTAATAACCAAGGGTAAAAATGTAAACTATGTATTAATGTATTATTAATAAAACAAAAACATAAAAATATTGTTTCATTCATCTTTATTCAACCGAATAACAAAAGAAGAAGAAGCCATTGAAGCTTTCTATCATTCTACCATTGCATGATTAAATAGGTAAGTCCATTTTGCTTGGTTTTTGATGATTTTTACGTTATTGTGATTGTTGCTTTGAGTACTAGCTAGCACATGCTTCAATTTTTGAAATTGTTGATGATTTTGAAAGTTTCCATTGATGAATGCTTGAGTTCTTGAATGTTTGATGATGGAAAATGAGTATTTGTTGATAGATAATTAGGTTTTGTAAAGTGATTTATAGTGAAATTGCATAAAAAGGACTAATTTGTGAAAAGTGTAAAATGTGAGTTTAAATGTGCAAAATATTGATAAATATAGGTTGATATGGAGCCTATAGATATTCGGCTAGCTTGGGTTTAGTTGAAATTGTTGTAAATTATGTTTTTTTATGAAATAGGGACTAAATTGAGAAAATGTGAAATTATAGGGGTTAATGTGTAAAATGTCCCAAATTGTGTGTTTTGGATGAAATCAAATGAATTGAGGAGTAAAAGAGTTAATTTTGAATTTATATAGATCGAGAAAGAAAGGAATCGAATTTAGATCGGGAAAATCGAAGGTTATCGAGTAATTGATCCGATTTGTCAATTCCGAGTAAGAGGTAAGTTCGTACATGATCAACGAAGTTACAATTATGTTTTTAATGCTTTAATAATGCATAAATTGTATATATGTGACTACAATTGCGTACGACGATAAGTTGACTATGTTTGGCACTTAGTGTGCATTTCAAAATAGTTTCAGCTATAAATAACGTTTAGTGTGCGAATTGGAATAGCTTCGTCTATATGAGGCACTAAGTGTGCGATACTGAGATAGCTTCGGTTTAATGTGATGGCACTAAGTGTGTGAGATCGTTATAGCTTCGGCTAATCACTGATGCACTAAGTGTGCGAATTTTTAGAGCATTGAAAGACTTCCAAATGAATTAATGTATTGAACAAAAAGGTGAGAATGAAATAAATAAATACGGGAAAGTTCAGGTATGTACGATACCTATGTGGTAGTTAATACTATGTGTATGGAGCTTGATGAATTTGTATATACATGTTAAATGGTGGTTGATTAGAATTGAATGATGATATAAGAACTACTAAGTGTTTATTAATTGATGTTTTGTATTATATGAACTATTGAGTATATTTGGTACGAACATACTAAGCTATGAAACGTAGTGATATTTGTTTTTGTTTTGTAGAGTATCGAAGCTAGCTCGGACACCGGGGATCATCATAAACCATCATCACACTATCGAATCAACTCGTTGGTACTTTTGAAGCTTTGTATATATGGCGTATGGCATGTATATGCTACTGTCATTTTGGTATGGGTTAAGATATGTGCTTGATAAGTGTTTTATATGGTGATTATAATACCTTATATGTTGGCTTGTTTTGGTATATTTGTATATGGAACTTAGTAGTTGAATTGGTTGATAATAGATAGCTTGTTATATGTTTGGAATCGCATGTTTTGGTTGCTTATATATGGGTTGAAATGATACAAATTTGGTAGCTATGTATACATGAGAAAATGGTGGCAAAATGGCTTTTCAAATGACCTATTTTTTGTCCACACGGGCAGAGATACGAGCGTGTTCTCGGGTGTGTACGACACACGGCTATGTTACACGGTCGTGTGTCCCCTAGGGTATCCCTACGAATTTAAGTCAGTCTTGAGCACAGCTTAGACACACGGGCGTGTCTGATGACCATGTGAGGCATATAGCCTTGGCATATCGGCGTGTGTGGTCAATTCGAAGGGTACACGGGCTAGACACACGGACGTATGGTTGGCCATGTGACCCAAGTCAGTAACCCCTCCAGTTTTTCCATGGCCAAGGCACACGGGCGTGTTTCCAGCCGTGTGGTGCAAGTCAATATGTATGCTCTGTTTTCACACGGCCTAGAAAAGTCGTGTGAGGCACACGACCTGCTTACACGGGCATGTGACCTATGAATGTAAATTTTTTCTAAGTGTTCGAAAATTTTTATATGTGATCGGTTTAGCCCCGAACCATTCTTAAGCATGTTTGAAGGTTTCGTAGAGCCTTATTAGGGACATTGTGAATGGATTTTGATTATGAATGAATAAATGTATGTGAATGAGATGAATTTCCTGGTAATGCCTCGTAACCCTATTCAGGCGTCGGATACGGGTTAGGGGTGTTACATGTCATGACATAAGATTCCGATATGTGATTGTGTAAGACCACATCTGGGACGTTGGCATCGATTTGTGATTTATGTGTAAGACTATGTCTGGGATATCGACATCGTATATGAGTTCATATAAGACCCTGTCTGGGACAATGGCATCGATATGTGATTACATGTAAGACCACGTCTAGGACGTTGGCGTTGTACGAGCTTTTTGACTATTCGAGTATCCTTATTAATTCCGAATGGTTTAACAGGCAATATCGAGTTAAGATTGAATGTGAAATCGAGCTAAAAGGTTCAGGTACGTGCTAAGTTATATGATTATGAAAGTAAGGAAAGTATATACTTGAGATGAATACATGAATCATGCATGATAAAAGAGAGATTTATATATGCTTATTAGCATGTTTGTATTCGGTTTATGTGATTAAGGTTTGTTTGATTTGGCTTAGTTTATTATAATATGTTAATGTTTATGTGATGATTTATGAATTTACAAGTATGATAAATGTATATGTGATTAAGGTTTGTTTGATTTGGCTTAGTTTAATTGATTTATGTATGTTATTGAAATTTTTTAATTGCTTATGACTTACTAAGGTATTCAAGCTTATTGTGTGTGTGTTCGTTCATTGTTTTATAGATTTTGGAAGCTAGTTACGAGCTCGGGGATCATCAAGGAAATCCGTCACACTATCGATCACTATTTCGATATTTTAAAAGCTTGAATTATAAATCTATGGCATGTATAGGCTAGCATTTGTTTTGGTCAATTTTGGATTTGTATAAATGAGCCATACGAAAATGGCTTGTAATGAAGCTTATGTTTATGCATTTTCAGTTGTGATATAAGTTCATGTTAGGTATATATATGTTTTGGCATGTAGTAACCATTTATGGCTTATGTTTAGTTCTTTTGGAAAGCTTGATATATGTGGTTGATGCATGTGTTTGAGATATGGATTGTTATTGACCTATTATTGAGATACATAATTCAAAACATGAATCAATTTGGAAATTGTTTATAACGTAAATTATGTATTTAGTTATGTGATGAAATATAAGTGATGGTTATAAGTTATTTATGATTCAGCATTGGTGTTTAAATCATGTCATTAAGTGTTTAGTTATATGTTAATGTTGAATTCATGGTATTGGACATGTGTGGACTAAGTTAAGCTATGAAGAATTTGATTAAGAAATATGGTTTTTGCATCAATTTGAAATGGCATGCTTGCATGGGTGATTTGGTTTTAAATTGATAAATAAGGTGTATTTGTATATTCGTGTAACGTCTCCTAACCCTATACCGTCGCCGAAACAGGGTTACGAGACATTACCAGTCAGTACAGTCCAATTCTGGTCATTAATTAAAATAAATATTCATACTCATCCTAGTTTTAAGATGTCGTCCCTTTAATGGGCCCTCGCGGTCCAATATGAACAGTAAATTCAATTCGGGACTAATTTAGAATCATTACGAATTTTTAGTAAATTTCAAAATTCATATTATATACCGTTGCCAACCATAATTTACTCATTTCATCAATACTTCTACAACCTAAATGACTCTCATAAAACATCCTAGGTACATGCCATTACCAATACTCAACATACTTTACCTCATTGAATTCGGGATCGGCCTGGGATGTTGATTCAACGGTCTAGCCTTAACTTAACCTGCGCACGAAAACAAACCGTACGCTGAGTATACACTCAGTGGTATTTCTATAATCTGAACACTTAAACAATTATAAAACATATTAATTTATATATATTGAACTATTCAAACTCAATGAGAATTCAAACATTCACTTCCAACCAATGTTTTGGTCTACTTTAAATTTCAAATCATTTATTATTTTTCAATAGCAATTAATCAATCAGTAATGTTCATTAACACTCAGAATAATTATTTATTCAGTAACAGTCAGTTATTCGGTAACAATCAATTATTCAATAATAATCAGTTATTCAGTATCGATCAATTGATCGGTTATCCAGTAACAGTCAATTATTCAGTAAAATCAGATATTCAGTAACTATTAAGTTATTCAGTAGCAATTATTCATTCAGTGGCAATCAGTTATTCAGTAATGATCAATTATTCAATAATATTCAGTTATTCAGTAACAGTCTAATATCCAGTAATAGTCAATTATCCGGTAACAGTCAATTATTCAGTAATAATAAGTTATTTTATACCTTTATTTACCCCTATTAACATGACTCGGACTCAGACGGATACACGGATCCAACCAACACACCAGTACGACACATAGTGCCTCATCGGCCGAAGCCGGAACAGTAACAGTAACAGTAGCAGCACGGTACACAGAGTACCTCATCGGAACAAATCTGGAACAGTAACAGTAACAGTAACAGTATTCAACACACAAAGTGCCGAATCGGTAACAGTAACGGTAACAGTAACAATATTCGACACACAAAGTGCCGAATCGGTAACAGTAGCAGTAGCGGTAATAGTAACTAGCACATAAGTGCCTAAAATACGGCACATAAAGTGCCCGATCGGTAAAGTCGATAAATCCCGTACTCTTCCAATCCTATGGCATGCCAATTATATCCGACTAGCCCGACAAGTTAATAGGAAATTTAATTCTTATTCCAATTTTACTTAATATTCATATTTACCCCTATTAACAAGACTCGGGCTTTGGCGGATATACGGATTCCAACCAAACACACCAGTATGGCACTCAGTGCCTGAACACTTCCAAATCCTATGGTATGCCAACTATATCCGACTCAGTCCGACTAGTTAATAGGGTATTCAAATCATTTTTCTATTTCAAATTCGCTTTCAATTCAATCACAATTTCTCATATTTCAATATCCAACCAATACACATTTCAATTAATCATAATTCCATTTCATTCAATTCAATTCAATTCAAATTTACTTTTCCACTTTCTAATCAGTATACAATTCAATACCAATATATATTTCAGATATTCACATATAATCATACTTCGGTTCAATTCCAACCACTTTTCAATCAATACACAATTCACATATTTACACATATTCATAATTTATTTTATTTTTATTCAATCCATATTTATTTATTTATTTATTGTCCAATCAAATTTAAAATCACTAATTTCTTTTCAATCAATATACATTTCAAATAATCACATTCAATTCAATTTGGTTCAATTCCATATCATCCAATCAAAGCCATTCCAATATTAACTTCTCATGTATTTTATTTGTTTCACTTTTCCAATCAATTTACATTTTAATTTCAATTCAATAACAATTCACATATATTCATAAATCAATTCAATATAATCAATATTCAATCCAATTCATATAATCATCTCAAAACACCTACTACATATATATATTAAATAATAAATCCAACAATTTAAGTATTAAGTTTGGATTATGAAAATACAAACTGTAATTTTCGAGCTAACTCCCGTTGACTTTGTCTTGTCCTTTCTTAGCTGAGATTTCCAGTACCACATTGACTACGAAATTAATATAATTCATAATCATTAATACATTACTAATTTATATCTTGAGTTACAGAATTCTAAATTAAGATCCACTAATTTCTCCTGAAACTAGATTCACAAATCTTCTTACCATAAAATTTTCAGAATTTTTCGTGTAGCCATTAAATATAGTTTATTCTTTAAATTCACCCCTATTCTGCTGTTTGACAATTTTGACCCTTCTTCACTAAAAATTAATTATCTCACAGTACATAACTAGGATAATATTCCCGTTGATTTCTCCTGAAAATAGACTAGGAATTCTAAACATATAACTTTAAGCCTCTAATTATTTTTCTTCAAATTTTGGTGATTTTCCAAAGTCAGAACAGGGGAACTCGAATTCATTCTGACCTTGTCTAACAAAACTCATTATATCTCATAATTTAAAATTCAATTGCTTACACCGTTTCTTCTATAAGAAATTAGACTCAATAAGCTTTAATTCCATATTTTATTCATCCTCTAATTCAATTTATACAATTTTTGCTAATTTTTCAAACTTAAACTACTGCTGCTATCCCAAACAGTCATAATACAAAATGTTGATTTTCTACTTTAATTTCAATTTAATCCTAACTAAATTCACTTACTTTTCTATCTTAATTCATACTTTATTTCTACTCAATTTTTAACCAAACTTAGACATAATTATCTATTTTTTTATCATAAAACCATAATTTCAAAATTCTTTCAATTTAGTCCTTAAAGCATAAAAGTTATGAATCACTTTACAATTCAATCCTTATTTCATTTTTAACTTGAATTTCTATCAATTTAGCCATTAATTCATCTTTTTGTTCAACTTAATCAACAAATAAAAATTCATTAACTTCCTAACTTTTGATATAATTCATGTAGTACTCTTCTCTAGAATTCTATAAACATCAAAATTGTAAGAAAAGGGATCAAATTAACTTACCTAGTAAAGCTTAAGGCTTCAAAAACCCCAATTTTCCTTTTATTTTTCTTTCCTTTTTTTCTTTCCCCTGTTTCGTCTGCTTCTCTGTTTCTTTTTCTTTCTCTCTTTTTCTTTTGTTTTACTTTATATATATATAAAATATAATAACAATAATAATGACTTTATTAAATATTTACTTAATATCAAATATTTATTTTACACTTGAGCACACATATATTATTACATTTGTATTTCATCCTCACCATACACTTGTCATTTTACATTTATTTATCATATAAATATATTATAATATAATTATTTATTTAATAAATATCTTTCACTAAATAATAAATATCCATTTAATATCAAATACATATATTACAAATGTATGTATTTTTTTTATTAATACATTTGTACCAAATCATTACCATACACTTGTCTTTATTTAATCTATTCATCATATAATATCAATTTAATAATAATAAATACATTAATTATTTACTTAAATAATAAGTAAATACATACATGTATTACAAATGTATGTATAATACTTATTACACATGTATTTTATTTTTGCCATATACTTGGCACTCCTTTGGCTTATTTACTTATTTAGTCCTTTCAATTTCTTTATCCTATAATTAAACTTTCACACTTCATTCAATTTAATCCTTTTATCTAATTATCCTTTATTTAAGCTAATTTGCTTCATTAAACTTTAATTAATCACTCTCTTAACTTCGTAAATATTTTTAATAAATATTTACAAATCTATTTTTCAGAAACGGAGACCCGGAAATGCACTTTTTCGATAACTGTAAAAATTCAGGTCATTACAATTCGGCTAAGGCTTTGGACTCATAATGATAAGTATGTGATATGGTCTATATCATAAAAATATAAATATTTTATGTATTGAATGTTTTTCATGAATGACCGAATGTATATTCTATGATTGTTTTGGTTTGATCATAAGAGAATCAGCTTGTGTATCGAATATTTGTTTATTGAATCAATTGTGCATTTGCTCTTTTGATAGTTATAGATCATGCACATTTGATATACCTATGATGTGATCGTTTGAGGCTTGGCTACTTTGGTTCTATTTGTGGTGGCAAGTATACTTATATATTAGGCATGATTTGATTTATTATTAATAATTCGGAGTTGGTTCTAATTGATATGGTTTTATGCGCATAAGTTGTGATGAGAAAAGATGTATATATATTTTGGTTTTGTTATAATGCATGTTTATGTGTATATACATAAATATGTCTATTATGCCGTGTGGATGTTTTAGCCTAGAATAATATGCATAATATGTGAATCTGTTTAATTATGAAATAGGAGATCGAATAAGAGTATATTGAATCGACACTTGTGTTTTAAAAATATAATGTTAGTTTTTATCCTCTATATTAATAGAAATCAAGCCTTGTGTTTTGATCAAATGTGTGTATTATGCAAAAGTAGAAAATTTATAAACTTTGCATGTTTAGATTCAGCTATAGTACTTAGAAAATACTTAATATTAGTCAAGTGGGTGAGGTATGAATTGGTTAAAAATGAAATTTGGAATTGGTTATTTAGTGACTATAATATATTCAGCTATTGTAATATTATTAAGGTTATATATGTTTTGTTTAGTTTTAATATATATGCGTATATGCGTAAGTTTTGAAATGGTATGGTTTTCATTCAACTAATAAGATAGATATTTTATCACATGCTCTGTTCTGTTATTTGCTAATACATGTTTGATTATGCTGAAGTGTTAAATGATAAGTTTTGTAATGGGAATGAGATACGAATTATGTAATGTAATGAATGTTCGTTTGAGTTGTGATATGACTAGTAATGCCTCGTAACCCCATTCTGGTGACGGATACGAGTTAGGGGTGTTACAATTATTATATAATATTGGTTCATTATTGAGTCCTTAAATCGAATTCAAGCCTATCATTTTGTTTTCCTTTATTACCCATCAAATCACCTTTCCAAAGCCTGCCATTCACGTGTTCAACCTTTACAAATCCCATTACATTCGATACTTCTTAATTTCGATCGAGAACTCACGCGAGTTATAATCATCCTACAAGGACGAGCTTGCATCAGGTAATTCTTGGTTTCATAATTTTTTAATCTTTTGAATACATTTAAAAATTAAAATGAATTATAACATGTCTTATCAGAATACATATGTAAGGTATGAGCTAGAACAACACCATTTTAGATAGAGGATGACGAGGCTTCATGCTAAAATGAATAATGAAATGAGCTGTTGTACCACTCAACAATTGAAAAATTCAACACAGATCTGTTAATGCACCACAAGAGTGAATAGTTACAAGTTAATAGGAGAATTACGCCCGCAACGTCTGACATAAAATATAACATCCACATGGTTATAGTAACATGAGTGAAATAACATAACTAAAGTAATTACATGACATGAATGTAATTTTATTTTGAAAAAAGTTACCACCTCCCTAGCATATGCCTCAATCATTTATCTATAGACAATGAGGGTTTTATACTTCTTGATCCCCTAACAAGTAAACCATCTTAAAAGAAATCAAACTTGTTAGATGAAATATTTGTAACACCCTTGATCCGGTTCGGTCGTCGAACCTGAGCTATAAGATGCTACAATAGTCAATAGAACATAACACATAAAAATTGGCTTTAAACATTCAACTAAACAAATAAAACATTTCATAATCCAAGCATGATATGATTTATAAACAAAGATAAGTTATAAATGAGCTTACGCAATCTCTTAAACCACCCCGGGAACAATTTGGAGTTAATTGAAAACTTAGCAAAAAGTATAGAAATTTCAGTAAACAACGGTTACACGACCATGTGACAGGCTGAGATCGTGTGACATGAGTTACATGATCGTATACTTAAATCGTGTATGTCACTGTTTCCATGTGCAAAAATAAGAGATTCAATTTTGAGACATACACGGGTGTGTGGCTAGCCCGTGTTACAAATTGTGACCATCCATGTAAATGTTCCAAAACTTTCAATAAGGACACGATCGTGTCACTGGCCCGCGTGTGACACATGGCTGTGTGTTAGACCATGTGCAACAAAATAGACCATATGTTGCATAACACAAACCAACCCTTCCAAAATAACCTATTAAGCATTCAATAACCAATTTAACCTACTCAAAACATGTACATTTCAAAGGCAAAACTTTAATTTCAATAACCAACTAAGCATACAACCAATATGCCATATTTGGAACCATTACAATCAAAGTTATAACCATATATCAATTATTATATTAACTAGATCATATACATAGCAACTTCTAAACTATACCATTCACTTTTACAAGTCTAAATATCAAACTTTGCATTAATCAAAACATCATTCCAACGAGTTACTATATAGAATATGTTCTTATATGCAAAGACCAACCAAACCAAAACATATGTATGTGCCTTTACAAGTGTTTGACCAACTTATGTACATGCCACATATAACCAAATCAAAACGTTCAAAAGTCTACCAAATCGGAAGACGAAAGGTGTTTGCTCCTCGTAATCTGATCAACATGTTCTAGACGTCCAAAATCTACAAAGAAAGTAGTGACACTAGTAAGTATTATAAATAATTAGTAAGCTCATATAATATAAACGATTTACTTACCTCAATCATTTATCACATACTATACAATATGCAAACAATTATCCCTATCAAGTTATAAAAAAAACATAATCAAATAGCTAAGGTTTTTGAATTATAATCATACATATAATCTCAAATAGCCATATATCAAGCATAATTCAATTTGTATCTCATATCCATATCATGTTCATCTTTTGTCAACATCAATTTCATGGTTCCATATTTTTCCATCTTTTAATTTTACTTGATGAAACATCATAAAAGAACTTAGTACACAGATGAAATAATATCAAGTGCTCGTCCGAGCTAATCATAAACATTAATGTCAGGTTACCCATCCAGGCTAAACCTTTAATGACACGCTAAATATCTTGGCATGGACTAAATATACATGTAAGGTTACCCATCTGGGCTAGACCTATAAAACGACATCAGGTTACCTATCCGAGCTAAACCTATGTCACATGTATCTTCAAGTCCGCAACAAATGCTAGAGCTTGGAATCATCGAGCATCAACCTGTAACCTCATATACGAGACTTTTACTAAGTTCATCGGAATTATCTCCACAGTTCAATTCTGTACTATTTCATTATGATTAAGTCTAACTCCAATTCGAGTACTATCTGTTAACAAATCCAAATTATCAAATAAAAATTAATATTCATTAAAATATAATTCAATAGAAAATTAAACTTATTTATACTGTATGAACTTACTTGGCAATTAACAACGGTTAGGTGTCAAGGTCTATTTAACAGTTTTTTCTTTTCCTCGTATATCCTCCAATTGTTGTAAATCTTGATCTAGATCATAATGTAACTCAATTATACATTCCAAATATCATTTAACAACATATTGAAGTTATATAACAATCCAATTTCATCTATAGAACAAATCCTCAACTTTTGTATTTATTTCAACTTAGTCCCTAAGACTGAAAATATCATAACTTTCGAATTTCAGCTTTAATTTTGAAATCGATCTTAATTCTATCCTTCTATAGTCCATTAGAACCTATATTTATAGAATGTTCATGCAAATTTAAAATTTATTACATTTTAGTCCCTAAGTTTAAAATAGCAACTTTTACTTTACAAACTAGTCCGTTAACATATCTAAACCTCAAAAGTAGCCAAATATCCACAAAAACTTCAAGAATACATCAGTGGAAACATTTATAAAATTTAACAGTTTCATGAAATAGTCCCTGATTAGCTAAATCAAGCTCTTGGAATTCTAAAAACATAAAATTATAAAAAAACAGGCTTAAAAACACTTACCAATTGAGTAAATAAAGTTGAAATTAATAAACCTAGGTTTTCTTCCCCATAGCCATGAGAAAGAATAAAGATGATGAGAAAAATGTCTCATCTTTTCTTTTAAAATTCCTTATATACCTTAATATTTTAAACTTTAATTAATTACTTTGAACTTGATTAACTTAACACTAAGCTTAATTAAGCGACATAAGTGGGGAATGTTGTCATCTACCACCAACACTCCATATAAAAAGGGTAATTTTCCATAATGAACCCTTAGCAAACTAAAAATCTATAGTGGTTAAACTTTAACCACTTTTACGTTTTAGTCTTTACACCTTATTTGGTTATCTAATCAAATAAATTGTTGCGCCAAAATTCAATATTATACTAAAATAGACTTTTAAATATTAAATAATACTTTAACTAACTCAATTATTGGAATACGGGATTCCTAAGCCACCAATTCTGGTACCATTGAATATGAGTTGTTACAATTTTTATAAAAAAATAATTATTGATTAAAGTTTTAATTTTTTTACCAATTTGCAAGTGAGAACTGTAACGCCCTAAAATTTAGGGTTTGTAAGTTTGCCGAGTTTAACGCAAATCATGTAGGTTGTGGTGGATTAATGTTTAGGGGTGTGCTTGGGGTGTCTAGGAAGGTCTGGGTTCAAGCCCTGGCCTTTGCAAAATTTTGTTTCTCTCTTTGAAAGAACCTGAGCGTTGGCACTTGGGCCTTATGAATTGGTGTGGTCGTTTGTTATCAAAAAAAGCCTTGTGGCGTGATTTGAGAGGTGAGGAGACTGAGGTTCGAATCCTATAGTGGGGAAAAGGTGTTATTTTTGCTGCTTGGGACGGCAAGAGTTAGTAGTGGACTGAGACTCTGTCAGATGGGAGTTTGAATGAGTCTTGGAGGTTGTTGTGGAGTGATAAAGGGAGAAAATCTTGGCGATTTCATGGAATTTGATGTGGGAAGGAGTTGTAGCCATTTGGGAGTGTGTGAGGGTGCAATTTTGGCTAAGTGTTTGGGGAGTGTATTTTTGGCACTTGGGTAGTGAGTGAAAGTCGAAACCTCTTTTGCTGCTATTATTCTTTTCTCATTTTGGTCTTTTTGGGTCTTAATTCCTCTGCCGACTCCTTTAGGTACCTTTGAGGAAGAGCCAAATTCTTGTTTCACTCTATGCTGTTTGGTTAAAGCTTGTGCCTCTCTTTTCTATTCTCTTCTAAGTTCCTGACCGGACATTACCCCAGGTCTTACCCAACACTATGCCGAAATCCCATTCTTCTTCTTCTTCTTTTCCTACCCTCAAACCCTTCCGCTATCTCGTCTTCTTTGCGTTTCTACTTTTAGAACCTTAGCCAAATATCTTTTGTTCATCTAGATCATATTCTATATTAGCCGAATATCCCCTTTTCTCTTTTTGTTAAATCTTTTTATTCCTTTAGTTATCTTTTTGATCTCCGCGACTGACACCCTGTTAGTTTTGATTGAGTGAAATCGGTGCCTCTTTGTTGTGGTAAGAATATCGTGTAGCAATGGTTAATATTATTTCTTTTATTATTTACCTTCAGCCGAATATTCCTATTTTAAGTTTTCTGTGTTTGACGCATGGTGACCTTTATTCTTTGATGTATGTTCGCGGGGTTCAGCCATTACTGAGGGGCCGGATGCGCGTAACATTCTTGAGCTATCGGAACCCTGACTTCCAAAACTTGGGTAGGCCGATTATCCCTTAATTTAAGAATGTGATGTTTTGGGGCTTTAGGCTATTTTCATCAATTAGTTAAATTTGCTAAACTATTGTATGTGCAATTGAGGGCCAAGATATGCAAGGGTGTTCCGAGTAAATCTAGACACTGTTGATCACCTTCTCTTTGATCGAGGCTTTGAGTTCGTGGTGGTTTTCGTCGCTTTCGCAAAACCAGGTGTGTAACTGTACATCACCCTTAATACTGTCCAAATGCCGAAAGGTGTGTATTCACACCCCTGTTTTACTGCAGAGCGGCAAAAGTTCAAAATTTGAATCGTCAGTGTTTATGGACTCACGAGCGTGCGAATGCTCGTATGGTGAACCGAGCCCAAGTCATGGGCGACAGACTATAGAGGCCATCATGAGCGTCCTCGTGGGCTAGGGGTAAGTGAGTGTTGTGTGTACAACTCTTATATAATTGTTTCGGTATGACATACTGCATCTGCATGGGGTTGGGTATATGGTATGGAGGAAGTACTGTACTGATGACTATGTCACGATTATTATTACTGGTGGTTTACCACGCTTACTGTTACTGGCAGCTATGCTACGTTATTATTATTACTGGCAGCTTTGCTGCGATATGGGTGTGCTGGTTGGGTGGGTCGATTGATATCCCTACAAGTGTATTGGTTGGTACGGATGGTATGCTGACTGGTATGGGATGGGTTGCATTATGCATTTATACTAATACTGTATTGGGCTTAGGCCCATATTGCTACTGCTTAAGGGCTAAGGCCCAGACTGTACTGTTACTGAATAGGGCTTTGGGCCAGATTGAACTGCTATTGTGTTATTCACTGTTTGTTTGTTATTGGGATTACACACTGAGCTTTTGTAAACTCACCCCGTTTCTAACTGTGCAGGTAATCCTTGAGCTTAGATGGTTTGGAGCTGCGAGGGACTCGGAGATGGCCACACTACTACTTTCGTTTCCTTTAATTGCAATTAGATTTCATTTTGGGTTTTAATTTATGTAATAAGGCTGTTGGTGGGTTTTAAGTTTTAATTTGGATTGTGATTTCTTTTACCAAACTGCTAGTCTAGGAAAACTCGAGTTTTCAAAATAACACGATTTTCTAAGGAACACGAGCTTCCAACAACAAAGTTTTTAAAATGCTTCTGCAGTTTTAAATGAAGTAATATACCAAAGGAAAAAAAATTGGTAAAACGTTTTGACGAGAACTTTAGTTAAATAATAATAAAAGGATTTAGATTCAGTAATGGATTTTTACCGAAAAGATCAAATTTGAAAACCGATTTGATGTGACGCACCAGATTCGACCGTAACGTCTAGGCCAGGTTTGGGGTGTTAAAAGAACACATTGTTGGTGACTCATTGATGCCAGAAATGGCATCTTGTATAGCACCCAGGACTGTAGCAATATAAGACACTCGTCTATATGTTATGTATTGAGCTCTGTCGCCCAACAAAACTCATAGTACAACATTGCTAATACTACTGAAGCCTAACTGTACAAAAGGACAACTTAATAATCAGCCAAAAAAGGCAAATACATCAGCTGGACTTTATTATTATTTATGTCCGGCATGAGCATTCATTAGCTATAGTATATATATGTGTAGCCTCTCAAACCCAGCCTAGACGTTACAGCCAGATTTTGAAGGTTACATTAGCCACGGAAATGGCCTAGTAAAATTACCGAAGTTTTTAAAATAATCTTTTTCAAACATTTATTTACCTTTGAAGAAAAACTTAGCTTCATATCTCTTTTTCACAAAAACATACGAGTTTCAAAAACTATTTGATTTCAACATTTTCCTTATTATGGTGACTATTTTTGAAAACTTAATTGTTTTCCAATTTATTAACTTTTCAAATTCTCATTTACATAAATATTGCAGTGGAAAAGTGATATTTAACATAGATTTAATGAAAACCAGATTTTCATGCAAAATTAACTCAAATTCCAAGTTTCAATAGCCTAAAATCAATTTAAACGACATACATGGTTAATAAACCCTAAATTAAAAATATCATGCTATAGTTTATATAAGACAGTTCCAAAATAACAGAAATTATAATATTGTGTTTAAAATACTTTAACGAAAATAATCTTAGCCAAGTCCTTTGAATGTTAAGTATGTGTCTTAACCTTGGAAGTTGCCTGTGAAGATTGAAATAAGAGGGGTGCGCTTAAAGAGCTTAGTGTGCGTCTAAACACAAGGAAATCAGTGTAAAACAGTAGACATGGCATACAAAATAAAATTATCAAAACAATCGCAATCGTGTAGCAATATAGAATTTAACAGTTTGTTTGAGTATGCTTATAAATGTCAATGCAATTCATGTTTAACAAAAAAGGTTCCTACCCATACTCCGCTACACACCACAATAAGAGTTCCCTAGAACTCATCCATCCCTACACACCGTATTGTGGATAAACCACCAGCAATTGCAGATAAAATTTCAGTAATAAAAATAGTGGGTAAACCACCGTAGATTTTGGATAAAAAGATTACAGGTAAAGCTGTGGATAAACCACTTGAGTTTGTAGATTTAGAACTGTCAATACTTCCTCCTTTCATATCTTCCCAATCCCCATGTTGTGCAATATGGCATGTTAGTAATAGTATAATATAGAAATAGTAGTCATGCTTATCATTCAATCATTTTAACAGTAGTAGTACACATGTTGAACATGCAATTAGCAATACAGAAACAATAGTAACAGTAACAAATCATCAGATATACAATGACACTAGGCATGTATCATTTACATATCATACATTATAAGTAGCAATTCAGTCATTTAAGTCACAATTTTCAGAATATACATAATATCATGGTCACAATTGTAACATCCCAAAAATCGGGGTTAGTAAAATCAGGTTTGTGAATCAAGAGAGAGTGGTCATGCCTTAATTATTGAGACTATTTGTGTATTTTTTGGAAATGAATGAGGTATTCGTTTGTTGGTTAAGTTCAAATCCCTTCTCTCGCACCATTTATATTATTTTGCAAATTATGCATCGAACTCTAGTATATGACACGTCTTGTTTTTAAAATAAATATTGCAAAATTATTTCAAGAATGAGAAAATATCCTAGTGGTTAAAATAAATATTAGAAAGCATGAAAATTAAATTAAAGTCCTAAGTTCAAATCTTTTCCTTTGCAAAATAATTAAATTTTGCAAAATCCCTTGTTTTTTTATGTGTGTGCCATGCATACCCTCTTACACCTAGGTATAAATATTATTTTAAGACAAAATAATTAGCCTTTAGTCTCATTCTTCCCACCCTATCCGTCCCTCTCCTTCTCCTCTCCTCTTCTCTTTCAATTTTTTTTTCCTTTCTTCCTTGTTGTCGCCGCCCATAGCTTCTTGATCTACCATCTTTTTCTTTTCTTATTTCCACAAGATCTTGCACCATCTCCCCCTCCATATTACTTCCATTTTATCCTTAATTTTCTAGGCCCAAATTTAAAAATTTTGATCTCCAAGATCGATCCCCATTGTTACCAAGAAATGCCATTGCCGCCCCTATCACCTAGTTTGTGTAAGTTCTCTTTTTTATTTCTCAAGTTCTTGATGAATCTTAAGATTTCAGAACCTGAACTTCTAGATCTTGAATTTGGGGATTTTTAAAGGTTTAATGGGTATTTTTGCAGCCTCTAAGTGATCTTAACAGTGATTTTAAATCAACCCCAATTTGGCCACCGTTTATAGTGGTCATACGCTTATAGGTAAGAAAGAAGGTTGTTTTTCTTTAATTTCTTCTCATATTTTTCCAGAATTATCTTGGGTTCTTGAACCCCTCCTAATAGGTCTTCAATTTTGTGTTAATTAGGGAAAATTGATCTTGATCAGTCGGCAATTCAGGTCTGACAATTCTGGAAGCGTATGTGTGGTTAATTGTAAACTAGTTTATAGTTTCGGTTTAGATATTAGGGAATGATTGTTAATTGATTAAATAAATAATTTTAATAAATTATTAAATACTGATTTTATAGTACTTAAATGTGTTTGGTGCAGACTTATATGTCTCAAAATTAACAGTGAAGCCAAAAGATGTTCATGCATATGATTCGCATCTATTCAGTGTAAGAAATCTAACTAGTTTGGATTCAAAAAAATGTTATAATTATAATGGTTGGGATTTATCCCATAATTGGGTGTTTGGGGGCTGTTTAAGGAACATATTAATTGATTTTAATATAGATTTTTAATTTAGGTTAATTTTAAAGTTTATTAAAGAAACCGCAAGAATTACAAGTGTTACGAAAGAGTGTAAAATAAGGTGTGGGTCCTAACTGAAAAACTTGGATGTTAATAATGAATTTAATGATATAAATGATGATTTAGCTTGCTGATCGGGCTTGACTAATTAGCTAAGTAATTAAATTTGTGAATGGTCGAATTAGGTACATTTCGAGGCCTAACTATTTGGCATGGTAACGATGTTTCTAGTTTGACTGAATGATTGATATTGTCATAAATGTTTGGTTAATTTGATGTTTGACTGGTTGTATGTATAGCATGTTTTTGAATGAAAATAAGGCTTATGCATAATATATTTATAAAAGTGATTTGCTATGAAATGTTTGAAAGACTGCTATACATGCACACAGAAAAGTTGTAAATGTACATGAAATTGTAATTTATTAAATGATACCACCTTGATGGTAAATTGAAAGTTGGATCAATGATCCTATTCACTAAATGTATTTGATAATTGGGGGGCATGTTGAACATGCCAATAAATTTTGAAAGTATTGAATTATATGAGATTGTATGACATATTGCACGTACATTCAAGTGGATTAGTATTGTGGTTGACAGAGAAGTTCTATGGAGTACCGACGACATAGTATGTCAGCATTTATTTGTAGTCAGTGCACTGCACTTGGAGTATTGAAGAGATTGGCAATTTTATTGCATTATTCGTTATTTGGCAGATTTTCTACATTTATGTTTATTCGGTGGTTTTACCACATCGAGCTTTGCTCACATTCGTTTGGAGTTTGCAGACAGGTTCCGGTGAACTCGTGGTGTGTAGTGAATGGTTGGGGTAGGAACTTTTTTGCGTTGCATCATGCTCATGACATACTCGAATGTTATTGATTTATGCTATGTATTGTATTATTTTGTATTGAATGGTATCAAAATTAATGATTATTATTGGAATGAATGATGACCCATGCTCATACACCATTTGACATCCATTTTGATAATGGTTATGTAATGATATGAAATTACTATGATAGTTCTATGTATTTCTGTTAATGCTAATATTTTTTAAAATGTATTTGATATTTATGTCTGTTTAAATAACTGCTCGACTCACACTAAGCTTTCATAAACTCACCCCATAGTGTTTAACTTTTAAGGTAAACCTTGAAACTAGGAGCGAACCTGGCATTCAGAGAATCACCTTGGACCTCAGACAATTTTTAATAAGTATGATTAAGTCTCTATTAGTTTTGGGTTTGTAATTTTCAATTATTTATTGTTTGTGGCTTGGTAACTTTTCATCTGGGGAGTTTTGCATGTATGGATTGCTCAAGCATAATAACCAAAAAATGCATGATATCTGCTTTAAGTAAAATTTGACATTGATCCTTAACTTTTGCTGCATTGCAAAGAAATCGTTTTTGAAAAATATAAATCGATAAGGTGAATAGATTTCCAAAATGACTTGAATAATGGTTTTTTTTGTTGCATTAGTTAACATCAAGTTTTTACAAAGTAAAGTGAAAAATAAGAGATTTTTCTAAAGCAACACTGTCAACAATAAAATGAACCTTAAGGGCAAATGACTTAAGAAATGAATGTTTTTAAACAAACTCAAAGTACAACTATGATTTTTTTTTCTCTAAAATGAGTTTACTTAGGGTCTTCAAAAGTGTTGTAAGTTAGCTGAGCCATTTCTATGGCTAATGTAGTCTTCTCAATCTAGCCATAATGTTTAGGTTGAGTTAGGGAGGTACAAAAACTCTAAAAACATTTTAGGTACTATGCAAGTTCTAAACTAAACATATCAAAATTTTTTAGGTAAAGTTGTAAAATAGGGGACAGACGATCGTGTGACAGCTTGATATTTTGTGGAAAGGGTGCACGACTGTGTTTCCAAGCTGTATAATGGCCTAATATTATCTAACCAATAATAAAATTCCCTAAAGTAGGGACAAGGCCTTGTGGCAGACCGTGTAATAGGCTGAAGCTATGTGGTTCATGAACTACCCTAAGATTTACAAGAGCACATAGCCTTGTGATCCACCCATGTGGTCCACAATTACAATACTTCCACTTACATCCATGACATAGGCTAGATAGGCCTCACACCCTTTCCATACCAACTTTTTTGCCACTATTGCGAAGATTACATTAGACAAGTAATTTTGTCATTCACCAACAATGACGATCACATTATCTCCAATTGTTTTCAAAGTCACTCTCTTAGTGGAACAATCCAAACTAACGTGATGTTCAACAACCAATCTATTCCAAGAATTAAATCGAACTCGTTAAAAGAAAATTCCATTAGATCAACCGAAAACACTACACCCTGAACCTCTAACGAACACCTTTTAGAGATTTTGTTTACAACAACAGATTGTTGTAATGCCCATAACTTGACCCAATTCATCGTGTCCTAATCTCGGGTGTTACTATACACAATACTTAACAAAATCTCAAACCGTTGACAAATACTCCTTACTAAAAATATGTTTATAACTAAGAAAAAAATGAAAGTATTTAAAATAAAATAAAATAAAATAAAATATTACATTAGACTTGCTATAACTCATTACAGTGTAAAAGTTTGTTAAAGACAGACTCTTAAGGTGTAACCCTAAACTACGTAACTTTCCATTGTATGCATAATAACCCACTTCGCTACTATCTTGGTGTACTCCTAGCATCATCCCTCTTAGTGCGTACTCTTATCATAACACCTTAAACAAAAATAAACATTCTATGTTAAAGATAATTTAGTGAGCTTTATTACAAAATACCTTGGTGGATACTTTATATTGTTTGAGGAACATTTGTGTGCCAGCTATCCTTCTTAACCACTTACTTCTGTATTGAGCAGATACTATTACAATTTTAGCTTACTCCTATACTCCAATTATCATACTCTTAACATACCCATGTCTTTCTTACTTGACTAACTTAAGATCCTTCTAGATATTTCATTAATCTCTTCTTTCTCTTAACCACAAAAGTATTATTCAAAAGAATATACCTTCAGAGCCCATTTCACACTAACCATCTCTTCATATATACATATTCCAAAACAATTGTTCACATATACTAATCACCAATGGATACATACACGTTTCGTGGGTACTTACACAGATTTGAATACCATCAGTTTACTAATCGAATCAAATTCTTGTTTGATACCCTACAATAACAATAATTCAATTTCCATATGATTTCAAAATAAGATATAATACAACTCAAATATGGCGGATTCCAGATAACTAATATTCAACCATTACATTACATAGACGAACTCCCATTGACAATTTTTTATGTGCCTTATAACTACGAATACATCCATTTTCGATACTAATAGATTATCATAGTGGATATCATTCTTAACATACAAATACACATTTCTTTTCAAGAAATCCCTTAAGACTTATTCAAGTACATCATAGATCTTATTAAATCCCTTAACTTCAAACGTATCATAACCTTATCATAGCAATATCTATCACAAAGAAATCAAAATTTATCTAGAAATTACCATAAAGGTGCATATCATATTCTATTAGACAGACTTTATTGAGTATGCAACTACGACCAAATGTAACACCCTTAACCCATTTTCGTTATCGGGTTAGGGTTATGGAGTATTACGACACACATTCAATCCAATGACATCATAAAATTATTCAAATATTAATATCCAAATCACACACTAAGCATAGAATATATACACTAACAAGCCTTAAATTGAGCTTACGAGACCTTAAGAATAGTTTGGAAACAATCAAGGATTAATTTGAAACAAAACAAAAAATATGGAAAATTTTGAAAAATTTTAGAAATAAGGGTCACATTGCTGTGTGGCCAGGCCATGTGACAGAGCCTAGCTATGTGGCTCAGAAACATGGCCATATGGCTAAATTGCATACAATTTTAAATAAGGGTCACATGGTCGTGTCGTATTTTGTGCACTTGCTTGTGTACAATTCGAAATAAGGTTACATGGTCATGTGCCAGATTGTATAATAACCTATGATCATGTGTGATAAACTTGCACCAAAATTAAATAGTCCACACTGCCGTGTAGTGTGACCATGTGTGGCACATGGCCATGTGACATCGCATGTCCTAGGTCTTGTGCACCTAAAATAGCTTCCAAAGCAAGGCAAAACTAAACCAATAACTTAGGTGCTAAGCAAATTTAAAAACAAGCATTCATATACCTTCAAAACACATTCAAACAGGCATAAAAAATATCAAAACATACAACCTAAACGCCTAACCAATATGCCCTCAATGGCACCACATTTCATACTCCAATCAATTCACATTCAAAGTTCACAAGTACTTGCTTTAAACAAATACCAAACTTACACTTCATCCATACCATTCATATCTATTTTTACCATAACCTATTCACTCACAAATAGCTTAAACCAAAATGACCAAAATATATACATATGGATCTTTACAAGCCAAAAACCAAAGACATATACATAAGTGAGCCAAAATCAAGTTTACACATCTTCCAAGTATAATATGCATCATAAGTAATAAGTATAAAAAAATATACAAAACACATAATAATGCCATATAACCCAAAGATAAAAATGTCAAAATCTACCGATAAATATCTGGATAATGTGATCTTCAGGTTGATTCGACCGCCCGATTCCAGAAAATGTTTTCTATAAAGAAACAGGAAAAATGATACGAGTAAGCTTCAATAGAGTTTAGTAAGTTCAATTATTGAAATGATAAAACTTACCTTATAAACATAGCAATTATACATTAACAAGATTAATAAACAACAATCTTGTTAACCATAATTGTAACGCCCTGATTTTCTTATTTATGTTTTTGTAAGTTTTCGACAAAAATGTGTATCTGCTTCAGTGGTTAGGTGTTCTGGGTTTGTGTGAGAGGTCCCAAGTTCAAGCCCTACCTTTAGCAAATTTTGGTTATTTTAAATCTAAGCCTTATCCTTGGTCAGTTGGCTTATATTTAATTGCTTGTAAACTCATATCAGAATGAGCCTGCTAGTTCAGGTGGTAAGGGAGTGGTGTGTTGGAGGTCCTGTGTTCGAATTCCTGTGTTAGTTTGGGTAATTAATTTTTTTCGATTGCCGGAGGGAGTTTCGATTGAATTGAAAGTCCGAGGATATTGGATGTTAGTGGGTTAGTGGAAGAAAAAAGGGGGATTTGGGATAATTCTATTTTATTCTTTTTTTTAAAATTATTTTCAGAAAAAAACTGACGTTCTTTCTCTTCTCCTCTCTGCTGAAATACTGTCTCTCCCTTTCCCACTTCTTTTCGATTTCTTTTCTGAATTTGTCTCCTTCTTTTTGTGCAACTTTTGACTGCGCTCATTTTGGTAAGTTTGTATTGTTAGAATCTTAACGTTTTTCGACTAAGTGTTTAACGAAAGGGTTTGTTTGTTACTCTTGATTTAGGCGAAGGTCAAGGATCAGCTGATGTTCCTGCAGCGATTTAAGTTTTTGAGGTTGTTGTTCATTAGCGGTAAGTATTCACGTGCGTTGTTTAAAGTTGTAAGGTTTCGTTGTGAAATTGTCTCGGTGGAGATTTGTTGGTGTTACTAAATTCAGACTTTGGAAATGTCGATTCTAGGTTCTAGAAGGCTCGGGTGTGATCTCTCATCAAATCGATCCCAGGTATGCACCCAAAATGTAGAAATCGAGGTTTTGGAAAAAGCCAAAAAATAGTTCTGTTGACACCACACGGGCGTTCGGTCACCTATGTGGCAGGCTGTGTATGAGAACATGACTGTGTGGTTGATGAAAGCATGGCCGTGTGCAGTACACGACCGTGTGGTGGCTCAAGTGTGATCGTGTAGATTACACGGGTTAGGTTGAGTTGGGCGTGTAGGCCCATACGGGCATGACACACGAGCGCTTAGATTCTAGGCCAGGTCGTATGGGCCCACACAGGCAAGCCTTATGGGCATGTGGGCTTGAATTTCTGAAATTTCTCCTAGGGTCACACGGGTCGTCCCAATCGACTGTGGCCTATCGTAGGATCGGTAAGGGCTAACCTAACCCCAAAACTATAGATCTGATAGACTGATGATCTGTTCTGAGTATGATAATACCATGCATTTTTAATTATTCTGATATCCATACATAACATGTTAAGCATGTCTAGTAGGTTATTCTATATCTGTTCAGTATATGATTGTGGGGTGGGTTTTGTATTGATGGAAGAAGTGCTCTGTACGACAATCATCGCCTATTATTTGGCAGCTTGGCTGCACTATATCTGATATGTTTCGTAATGACACAACTTGGTGTGTAGGGATGGATGGGTGTTTTTAACCCCACATAATATGTTGGGACGGTCAGAGATAGTGTGTAGAGGATGAGGGTAGGATTTTAATTGTCTGATTCTGTTTACTGTATCTGTAACTGAAATGGGCTTCGCCTGAATCTATATCTGTATCTGTTTTCAACTGTGTACATGATTATGTATGATTGCATGCTTAACTCTGCTGGGTTATACACTGAGTTTATGTAAACTCACATTTGTTTGTATGTACTGTCAGGTAATCCATAGTTTTAGGTAGATCAGTGCGGCAGGGACTCGGCGGTGACCACTCTTCCGTAAAACTATTTAGATTTATTAATTTATGGTTTATTTAATAATTTGGGATATAATTCTGAGAGTTTGTAATTTTTGGGACTCTTTGGACTGTTTTGGTCTTTAACTTGATTTGGTTTGATATGTTCGATATGTTACATGCTTGATAAAATATTTCACAGAAACAGATTTTACGCTAAAAAGAGGTTTTGTAAAAGTATGAAATAGGTTTTTAAAATGTTTTGGTTTTGTTTAACTTCTGCTGTGACAAGTGTTTTGGCAAATGAACTGTTAAAATAATGTTTTCTGTAATAAACATGAAGGAAAGTGAGTTTTATTAATGGTTAGTTATTGGAGTCAACTTGTTTTCAGAACCCATTCTTTGTGACATATTCAAATTAGGCGATAACGTCTAGGCCGGGTTTAGGGTATTACATTTAGTGCTATCAGAGCCAGGTTGCAAAACTCGGCTGTGCATTTTGGGTTTGAAAATTGTGTTTGAAAAGAATTGGTTTTCAAATTTCTAAAATAATTTGATAGAGTATGTGGTACACCGAGTTTCTGGTGCCGATCCTGTAAATACTTCTGAAACTTATTTAGAACAGTTCTGAAACACTTAGTTAGTACTTTCTGAGACTGTACTGAAATAGTTAGAGACTGAAACCTCTGAAAACACTTCTGAACTTTTGATAATTTATGCATAAAAAATCTGTTAATAAAAAACTGGAACTGATGCATAAAACTTTGTAATGTAGATAAATTAAAATTACACTATGGGCACTCGTGGAACTCGCGGACGGGGTACTCATAGCCGTGGAAAGGGCCATAGGGGGCTTGAGCTGAGTCTTTCTTATTGGGTAGTATGCCACATCTGGATACGAGTGAGACGCCGATTTCGCCTGTTATTGAGACTGGGTCTGAGAGTCGCTCGGCTAGGCACAACGCACTGTCCTAGGCCATGCTGAGGATATTAGAGAGGGTCGTTGGACACCATTCTGGATCTGGGGGCTTGGGTCGGTGTAACGCATAGGTTTCTACAAATGTACACAGTCATTGTCAAGTAATAAGTAAGTATCGAGTTATCGTCTCCACGGGGATTGTATTTGTGTTAAGTCACTTAAATTGTAAAATTATATTCACAATTTGTAAATAAAAAAACAATATAGTTGAGAAGTGATGATTAAAATATATTAAACTAAATGCAATGATCCCTAATGAAAATTATCCTAAGTATGCAAACTATATGAATGAAATAGATTTTAGCAAAATTAAACACAATTTGCAACAATTATAACATAAATAAACTAGGACAATTACTTTAATTAAACTCAATTTATTATCAACATGCTTAATAACATTCGGAAAAACATTCCATGGAAACTCGATCTTTCATGAGTTTGCAAACCACATTAGGTCCTTTCGGAATCCTTTACTTAGCAAATACACATTTTATTAATCCTTATTTACTAAAGGTTTCGTAGTATTTGTGTGAGGTAACAGGGGCATGTTAAGTTTGAAACAATTTAATCACACAAATCTAAAAACTATTCAGATAATAGAGCTTGGTTAGAGTTGTTTTGCAACTTGCAATTTAATTGGGTTAGGATCTAAATTGAGCATGCACATTTCAATTATGCGTCCATTAGCCGTCCATTAGTAGTCGTCTGGTTAGGATGCTCAGCTAATTCAGGTGCATTTCAATCACGTATGAATGAAATACAGACTTGATTTTAATTGAAAACATGATCGATTGAGGCACAAACATTATAAGCATGAATCAAATAAATATTATTTAATCAAAGCAATCATCCTAGCTTAAATAAAATTAAGCTAACATTGTTGTAAACAAGAATAAAGAACACATAGCAAACATTTTTAGATTAAATTAAAGAAAGGAAAGATTAAACCCAAATCAAAGTGGATGTTACCCAAGACTCTGGCTGACTAGGCTCCTTCGCTTCTTTGCTTTGCTCATTTGCTGATGGCTTTCCAAGATGGCCAACCATGGGCTCTTTAAGAGGCTTAATTGCTAAAATCTCTATGAAGAGATGATGCTAGGCTTGGGGAATGGAAAAGGCTATGAGAATTTGGAGAGAAGAGAGAATGATGAATGATGAGGAATGATTGATGAAGGAATGAGAGGGTCTTATTTATAGGTGAGGAGAGGGGGATAGTTTGCTAAAAATAGGAGTTCCATCTCTTCAAGCATCTTCAAGGGGTGGCTGGCCATGAATTGAGGAAATTGAGTTGATTTTTTCTCAATTTAAGTGCCACAATAACTCAGGACTGAGACTCAGTCAAGTGCAAATCTTTAGGCAAATCTCTAATTTCTTGAACATTGCAAGGACTTGTGCAATTTAACCAAAAAGTGGTTTATGTGGACAGCTAAGTGTAGCAAAAAATTGGCTTGACTTGGTCTCCAATTTGGACGGTTTTTAATCCAACAAAGCTATTAGACCTGGCCAAAATAAATCAAATAGTTAAAGGACCAAAGAATAAAATTTATCCAATTTAATTAATTAATTAAAACCCAAATTATTAATGAAATATTTTAAAATGAATTATGAAATATAATTTTATATTTTATTGTTTAATTTAATCATGCATAACCCATTTTATGTCTTAAAAATATAATAAGCTCAAATCAATATAAAATATGTAACACCCCAAACCCGGCCCAGACATTATGACCGGATCTGACATGCCACATCGAAGCGTTTAAAACATTTTATATTGTTGATCCAGAAAAACTTACTTAGTGTTTTAAAAGATAATTTCATTATAGGTTAAAGTGAATGGAAGCTGTGCACCAGGTAGGAAACTAGAAAAGAGGTGGTGAGTCCATCGGACTGCTTAAGTACCAAGCTCCCTTTGGATCCAATCCTAGACATGCATACCGCCATTGCCACACCTTAACATCATGGGTATTTCTAGGAAACCGATTTGATTAAGTTATTTTTAGGAAAAGTGATTAATTTTGGAAAATACTTTCATTGCGGAAGCTTTGCTTGTTGTCGTGTTATTTTGAAATCAATTGTTGTTGTTTTTTTGAAAACGCGCCCTAAAGCTATCCAATTTCAATAGTTAAAATAAGTAATACCTATCTTAGTATTACATATTAAAACCATCAAAAATAATTAAGCGGTCTTATTACATTTAAAAACCCAAAACTTCAAACGTAAATAAAAGGATGTCCAGTTCACCAGAAGAAAATCAAACTTTTAGAACGGGTGGCCACTCTGAATTCCCTCACAGCTCCAAGCCCACTATGGTTGGGGATTACCTGCATGGATGAAAATAAAATGGGTGAGTTTGGGGAAACTCAGTGTGTAAATTAACCCAACCATAGCCTATATCAGCTCAAACCACAGAAATAGAATAAGTTGGCCTTAGCCCAGAACAGAATTTAGAATAAAGCCCATAGGCCCATAACAGAACAGAACAGATATTACATGTTTATGCAGAAACCCAACCCAGATTCATCCATAACACCCCCGTACCAGCCTTACACCATGTGGGGAGACTACTCGACCCACCCAACCGCTACTGTGACAACCCAAAATTGACCCTAGTCGGGAAGTGGTTTCGGGACCACAAAATCGAGTCATACTAATAATTAGCCATCATATTTGATGCTTATTATATGTATATATGCATGTGTGAAAATTTCATGCTTGAATTTTGTTAATTGTAAGTGAATTTTATTAAATAGGACTTATGTGAGAAAATTTAGAAATGTGCTAGGCAAATGTGAAGTGGCCTATTAATGCATGTTATGAAAATGATGGGTTTGCATGTCAAATTACCCAAAATTTGAGCTAGTGGCTGGCCATGCTATGGGTGGAAACATGTTGGGAACATGTTGGCTTAGTGTGTTATGTTAGAAAGAATAAATAAAAGGGTTAGTAATTAAGTAATGAAAAGGGAGGGGTGATGAAAACAAAGTTGTCTCATCCATCCCCCCCCATTTTGCCGTAACTAGACAAAGAAAAGAAAAAAAAAGAGAAAGGGTGTTCATCCTTTAACACCTTGGCTGAAAGTTTGAGTTCTACCTAGCCCATGGTCTAAATCTTGCTATGTGATGGAGATGATATTCGGCCATGGGTGTTGTCTTTCTTGGTTGGTGTTTTGATGTTGTGGTGATGAGGCATGAAGATGATTGAGCTTGAGTGTTTAATAAAAAGGTTTGGATGTGAGAGTGTGTGAGGAGTAGAAATGAGGGGTCTTAGCAACTTCATGAAGGTTCGGCCATGGTGCTTCAATATTGCACTTGTGTTTAACCCTAGGATTAATTAGTTATATGGTTAGTATGGGTATGGGTGACCGAATATGAGAGCATGAATAGATGGAGAGTTTGGTGAATTGATATGTGGTAAATGTTAAGTGTTAAATGAAATGGAGATGATAGATTAATGTTGCACATTCGGCTATAGTTAGGCATGTTGATGATCTTATCTTGACTTAGATAATTAGGCATAAAAGGGTGGTAATGAGGTTGAGGTTGTTGAATGGTTAGTTGGGTAACAAATGAAGCATTCGGCCATCACTTGGGAGCTTATGTGATGTTGAGTTTAAAATTAGCAAAGGTGATTACCGAATGTCCAAGTATGCATATGCATGTGTGATTAGATTATTGATAGTATGGTAATTGCATGAGGTTATTAGCCGAATAGCTAAGAACATAAAGTAGCAAGATGAAAATTTTACCATGTCGTTTCATATGTCATAAAATCATTAAAATGTGGATACCAATATATGTAGCAAAGCGGTTAAGTAAGTTAATTTATTTGTTTAAGCTCAAGACTCTAAAGGAGAGGCGTCCAACAAGGGAAAATCGAAGGTCATCGAATAGCCGCCGAAATTGTTCGACCACATCCGAGGTAAGTTTTAAGCGATTAAACGTTGAGTAAATTCAATTATAATAGGACATGATGAGTTGATTTAATAAGATATGATGTGGCCATGATATGTTCTAAGCTCAAATGGTAAGTTCTTAAGTGTTTGAGCTTGGGAATTCAAGGGTAATTTGAAATAGTCTGCTTAGGACAGCAGCAGTAACGTGACTTTAGAAAATCACCATAAATTTATGGATTTGAATTAGAGGCTGAATGAGACATGAAATTAAATCTTAATGAGTCTAGTTTCTTATAAAAGAAACCGTGTAAGAAAAGGAATTTCCGATAATGAGATATTTAAAGTTGTGTGAGACGGTGTCAGAATGACTCCGAAATCCCCTGTTCGGTTTTTAGAAAATCATTATAAATTGTACAAAAATGGTTATAAGATAAAATTTATATGCTTAGACTCCTTAATGAGTCTAGTTTCAAATTAAATCAAATACAACACATTTTGAATTCTGTAAAATGAGAAATTTGATTCTTAGTGAAGAGTGGTCAGATTAGTCAAACAGTGAAACAGGGGAAACTTTAAGAAAAATCTGGTATTGATTGGCCAAACCTAAAATTCTGAAAATTTTATGGATGGAAGATATACGAGTCTATATTCAGGAAAAATTAACGGAAAGTGATTTGGAGTTTTGTAGCTCCAGTTATAAATAATTTAGTGACTATTGCTCAGGAAAAACAGCTTGTGCTGAATTTGAGATTATGTTGTGAACCTTGATAAACTTGTTTTAGTTGCTCATAAGCTATTGATTAAACCCATACTTGAATTCTAAATCGTGATATTGTAAGTTATGAGTATTCGAATATGAAATGATAGTAAGGCCTAATGGCCGATGTGATGAATGTGAAAGTGTATATATGTGATAAGGCCTAATAGCCGACGTGATGAATGTGAAAGTGTATATGTGTGATAAGGCCTAATGGCCGATGTGATGAATGTGAAAGTGTATATATGTAATAAGGCCTAATGGCCGATGTGATGAATGTGAAAGTGTATATATGTGATAAGGCCTAATGGCCAATGTGTGAATGTGAAAGTGTATATATGTGACAGGGCCGAGTGGCCAACGTGATGGATGTGAAAGTGCATAAATGTGATAAGTCCCGAAGGGCATTTGTGTCAGCACTATATCCGGGTTAAAACCCCGCAGGCTTTATGCGAGAATATTATCACTGATTAATGTCCTTAAGCTTCGTGCTTGTACTATATCCGAGCTCTAAAGACCCGATGACTACGTGTGGGGATTTTGTCCGGGTAAGACCCGATAACTTCGTGTGGAGATTATGTCCAGGTAAGACTTCGTAATAAGAATTGCTTATAAATATATTCAATGCGAAAGGTTAAACAGGTATGTACTCCAAGTTTATATGTGAGCTTGATTTGCACTAAATCATAAGGTAGTTATGTGATGCATACGAGAGCAATCTATGAGACTATTCCTATGATTATGTGACATCGGATCAGTGTGAGAGGTGATGTGAAATCATACGATATATCTATGTCACATGAGCTCACTTTTATGTGAAAGTTTATCTGCTTATTGTATATGATGAGATGTGCATATTCGGTAAAGGGATGGGATGCCCGAAGGAAGAGTGAAATAAAAATACGAACAACTATGTTATAATTTGATTGTTATCTGTTGACACTGCTTAAAACTTACTAAGCATTGTAATGCTTACTCCGTTTACTCTGTTTTATAGATCTCATTGCGAAGCTACAGGCTCGGGGATCGTCAGCAACTAGTCACACTATCACTATCCACAGTTTGGTACTGCTACGTTTCGGATTGTCTTATGGCATGTATAAAATAGACTAGTGGCGGAAGAATATTTTGGTTAATGTATATAGCCATGCGAAAATGGCTTATATATATTTGAGCATAATGTTATAATCATTTGGTATGGAATGGTTAATCACTATCATAATTTGTGCTATTTATGCTAAAAGAGCTAGTTGAATTATGGAAACTATGAAATAGGTAAAGTCTACCTTAAAGGCAGATGCTGGCAGCAGCAGTGATGTAGATTTGGAAAATCACTAAAAATAGTAGGATTTGAATTAAATAATGAATAAATTATGTAAACGAACCTTGATGAACCTATTTTCATAGGAAAGTAACGAAACGATCATATGGACAGTATGTTAAGAGATATTCAGGTTCTCGTGAGACAGGGCCAGAACGGTTTTTGGATTCCCTGTTCCGACTTTGGAAATTCATTATAAATTAACCAGAGATAATTATTAGTCATTCCATATATGTATAGATTCCTCTCTGAGTCTAGTTTCTATAGAAACAAACGGCATCAGTATTGAAGCTCTGTGCAGGGAGATATCCAAGTCGTAATGCACAAAGGTCAGTGTAGTCGATCCCTGTAACATGGGAGACTTTGACTAATAAACTGTACTAATTGGCCCAACCTAAAATTCTAGAAAAAAATATGTAGATGGGCATATGAGTCTAGTTTTAGGGAAAATTTACGGAACTGGATTTCGAGTTTCAGAACTCAAGATATGATTTTTTAAGCGACTAGTACGCAGACTGGCAGCTTGTCTGGGAAATTTTTTTTAAGTGGTTTGAAGTCTGTTAACACCTCGTGTTCGACTCCGGCGACGGCCTCGGGTTCGGGGTGTTACAGCTACACACCGCAGAAATCGCAGCGAGGCTGCCAGATATTGTGACGAAGTCACCAGATACAGATATTGTGGCAGAGCCACCAAAACAGATATATGTGGCAGAGCCACCAGATCAGATAATCGTGGCATAGCCACCAGAACAGATATATGTGGCAGAGCCACCAGATTAGATAATTGTGGCATAGCCACCAGGACGCTTCCTCCATAATATAACCCATGTCCCCATGCAACAGATATATAATCATGGCATACATCATACAGAATCAGATCGTCATGCTTTTCAGTCAAAATTAACCCTAGGGGTATAACGGTAATTTTGCACCTAGGGGTATAACAGTAATTTTCCATACATAGGGGTACTATAGTAATTTAGCTGCTTTTAGGGTTTTCATGCATATCCTAACTATTTACGTACTATTAGAACACTTACCGCGCATACTTACCGAATTGGGCCCGTTGGCCCATAAACCCGATCTTTGGCCCATTAAGCCCAAATTATCAAAATGTACGAAATCGCGCGTACTGCAGTTTTATTACTTTAGATTACCAAATATACAAACCCAACTATCTTACGACCATTCGCACACTCGCAAATTCCCAAAATACCGACTTTTCGGCATTTCAGCTTTTCGGCTTTTGCCAATCTAGTCTATGAGAGGGTGTCAGTTACACACCTATTTGCGACGATATGTTGACGAGATCCACACACGAACCGCCTGCAATTGGATTACTAACACGTTAATCTAACTATTCAAATACAAACTACGTATTAACCCCTTACAATATTCGGCCAACCACACCTACAGATCATAGTAAGCTTATAAGAAATCAATAAGCAACTCATTAACAAATTTTCGTCAATGTTTACCACATAATCATAATTTCACTGCAAGCTGTCTTCCTGAGCAACAGTCACTAAATTATTTATAACTGGAGCTACGAAACTCTAAATCAAGTGCCGTTAATTTTCCCTGAAAATAGACTCATATATCTTCTATCCATAAAATTTTCAGAATTTTTGGTATGGCCAATCAATACCAGATTTTTCTTAAAGTTTCCCATGTTTCACTGGTTGACTAATCTGACCACTCTTCATTACGAATCAAATTTCTCATTGTACAGAATTCAAAATATGTTCTCGTTTATTCCATTTGAAACTAGACTCATTAAGCTTTAATTGAATATTTTATGCAGCTTCTAACTCATCTCCCACAATTTATGGTGATTCTCCAAAGTCACGTTACTGCTGCTGTCCCAAGCAGATTTATTACCAAATCACTCTTTCATACCTAACTTGCATGCTTGTTATTTAAACATGTATATCACCAATCAATCATCACATATCTATGATTTTAGTTAAGTATAATCTCCATTTCATCATTTTAAAGCACAACATGTTAGCCGATTTTTTCCCTTAGCATCTAAGGCACATGCATGCTCATTTGTTTGGCTCAACTTCACTTATCTTCCATTTTTCATGAAAAGAACATGAAACAACAACCATTTCCTTCATTTTAATTCATGACTAAATGCTCACAACACAACTAAAAACCAAAATATGCTTCAATAGTTAAGGTAGAATCAAGAAGAACTCATGAACATCATGATAGAAGCAAACTACCATGAACTTACCTTCAATTTTCTTCCCCAAGTGACTGAACATTCAAGAGCTTTCTCCTCTCATTTCTCTTCTCTAACTTTCGGCTATGATGAATAAAGATGGACAAAACTTTGTTCTTTTCACCCCTTTTTCTTTTAATAAAATTTCATATTTCATCCATTTAATTCTTTAATACAAAAGACATGAAATGCCCATCATGGAACATTTACCTAAACCATTATCATGGAACATTTACCTAACCCATTATCATGGAATATTTACCTAATCCATTATCATGGAACATTTACCTAACCCATTATCAATTTGTACCATGAATTATGGATATCAAGTGCTCATATTGTCTACAACAACATGATGGCTGGCCACTTCATGTAAAATGGGAGGTTTGTCATGCAAATCCTCCTATTTTGCACTCCTATTTATTTGGCCACTTCAATTTAGCCTATAGCATTTTCAAACATTTTCACATAGTTCCTATTTCATAATTTCACCCCCTTTTTCTTATGGAACAAAAATTAACTAAAATTGCCGGGTTCTATCTTAAGCTTGGGCCTTCTAGAGGCCCACTAACATAATTAAACCTATGCCAACATTCACAGAATTCCCGAAAGTTGGGGCGTTACAAAATAAGTCATTTTATGTATAAAAACTATATAATAAAGCATAAAATCACATTTTAATAATTTATATGTCCTAATTTCATATTTTCACATATTTCATTAATTTATTAAACAATTACTTAGTTTTAACAACGAATTTAAGTAAAAAGGTGATAAATTACATAGGAAAAATCCTATATATTTTTCAGTTTACACACCCCCAAACTTAAATCATTGCTCATCCCGAGTAATATTTATACACAGCAAAAGGTCTTGCTAAGGTAAAATTGCTAATTGTGTAAGCAGCATCAATCTTTGTCCTATAATCATGCATTAATAACTTCATGCTCATCAATCTTTTTTATTAACAAGTAATTCATATGCAAACATTCCTTAAGATTATATTAAGCTTCAAAATATGCCAACATGAATCATAGTTTGCATGTATGTCACAACCACAAATAGCATTCTTCATTCAACATAATTTCTTATCAATCAAGCAAATAATCATAAGGCTTATTTATGATCTTCATATGTTGAGCTTAGGTCTTCCTCTCTACTAATGTAGGTGACAAAGTCATCAAATCAATAGGTCTTTTATAAGGTTGTAATGGGGCTCGGTTAAAGGTAGGGATTTTAAGAGATGGGACATTTCAGTTTTAAAAATCTTAACCTTTAACGTTGTCTTGGTTTTCTCGTAATACAAACTTTCTCTTTAAGTGATCCTTTGGAACACCCCCAAACTTATTTTGAACTCAAGCTCATACATTTTTCCTTTTTGAAGGCTGAGCAAACTTTTCTTAGCTCTTCCTTGGTTTTTTTTAAGCATGAGCACATACATCTTTTTGAAAATTTCCTCAAATGTTGATTACCAAGACAACTTTAGTTAAGATGGGTGCACAAAATTAGGATAACTTTAAAAGATGGTAGTGTGGCTTATAATGTAGGTTCATTACAATAAATAGGCCTTTAAGCTCAAAATTACAGTTTCAAGGGTCTAATATCATAGGGTTGGCTTGAACAGGCTCAATTGATCCAAAGAAATAGTGCCTATATAATTTTATATTTTTATGTCCCCTAGGATTTCGCCTCAAGAAAGTTACTAAGTCAATTCTAAAGATATAAATCTTCATGCATGTCTAACCTCAAAAGAAACTAAGTTTTCATGGCAAACATTACTTTGGCTAAGATCATACAAGCATTTCATTCTTTATGATAACATACTTTCACTTAGATAAAATCATCATTCATATTTGTATACAAACTATCTCATTAACAAAAAAATGTCTCTAAACATTCATTTATTAAAACATACTTATAAAAGAAATGATTGAAACATACTTAAAAATTTTAAAAATTTGAGCAATTTATTTGCCTTACCCCCTTTAGAAAGAAGCAATGTCCTCATTGCAAGAACAAAGTAATTAATGAAAACTGAACACCAAGTAGGGTTGTAAAAAAAAAGAGGTAAGTCATTCAGATTGCTTAAATACCAAGTCTTTCCTAGTAACCCAATCCTAGACTTGTTCATTCCCATTACCACATCACTTAGTCTTTTTCTTTCTAAAAAAGTGTTATGTTTATTCATTCTTACTATGTCTTATTCAGTAGAAATTAAATCCTAATTATGAAAGAAATAAATTCCTAATAACTAAAAATAATTAAATAAATAACAAAATAAGAATCCCCCCTTTTATTTTTCTGACCCATTTAGCTCTATCTCCACTTGCATCGTCAATATCTTCCGTCCATGTCTCAAAGATAGCATCTGGGAACTTATGAACAAAAGTATTAGAGATATTATTAAAAGAATTTTGAATTGAGACATCTCTAATTTTTACATATTTCCAGTAAGTTTGTTGTTGATTGTGCGTAAACTTGCAGATATCCATCAAAACTGACAACTCCGATTTACTTGCGAAGTCGGTATTAGGAGTTGTAGGTTTAGGTTCAACACTTAGCCTGACTAGTTCTTCTTCTGGCTCAACCCTTGGTTTAGGGTTTTCAGATCCTTCAACTGGTTTAGGACTATTCGGTTCCTTTTCAGATTCTTCCTCTTTAGTGTTTGTAACTGAATTAGCTTCAGTCTCAGTTCCATTTGTTGACTCCTCAGTATCTGGTTTAGTTGGCTTTTCTTGCTCGCCTTGATTTAGCTCATGCACCCTCTCTACTAATTTTTCAAGATCATAATTTGTAATGCATCCTTGAACATATCACCCTTTCAGATTTGCTTGTGTTTTAACACGGGACCTTTAGCAAAGTGAAGTGATTAATGATGGGAAATAAACACTTCCTGCCTTCTTTTTAGCACAATCATGAATCTCCTTGAGAATAATTTTCCTAACATTAATGGACTTTCCTGTCAAGATTTCATATAACAAAAGCATCCATTCTATCGAGATGGTGGAACTATGTTAGATAGGCATAAAACTGTAGTGAACCAAATAAAACCATATCTTTGCTACTGGTTTTGTAACACCCCGAATTTGGGCCTAGAAGTATTGAGCCTTGAGTGTGGGTCCGTAAGGAGGTTATATATAGGTATTTAATTGTGCAATAAAATGACACAATTAAATGTCTACTTTAGTGGTTAATGGCCCTGAGAAGTGTTGGAGAAATCTTGGGTTCAAACCTGGGCTTTAGTAAAAATTTTGGCATTAAGTGAAAAAAAAACCTGGATGCTTGGATGAGGGCCTTTTAAATTATTGTGTTAAATAAATGACACAAGGAAGCATGTAGTCTAGTGGTTGGGGTGTCATTAAGGTTGTATGGGAGCCTGGGTTTAAGCCTTGGCTCTTGCAATTTATTCTGGTTTTTTTTAAGGGAACCTGGACTTTGGCCTTTAGACCTTGTAATTAATTGGGGATAAAATATGACACAAAAAGAGCTTGTGGTGAAGTGGCAAGGTGGCGTCATAGTGTTGCCAAGGAGGTCCAGGGTTCGAAACTCATGGCAATCAAAGAGCATTTATTTTGCTAACAGGGGGCGGCAAGAGTTGGTGTTGAATTTAAACTCTGATGTTAGAGGGATCCCACATTGGGAAGCTAACATAAGAGGGGATACGAAACTGGCTTTAAATAGAGATAACCATGAGGAGAGTAGAGGTACCTTTCTTGGCTGATCCCTTTCGCTTTATGGCGTGCTCGTTTGGGTTGGGCGTCGGCTAAGAGTGCTCGGAGCGTGGATTAACTCTAGTCTCCAATCAGGTGTGTATTTTCTCACTACTTTAGCTATAGGATGGCTACTTCGGGCCACGATGGGTTGAAAGGGGTCATGTGGGCCCAATGGGCCTACGGGCCCAATTGGATAAGTTGTTTGATTGTGTAGTAAATATTGGACTAGGCTAGGTGAATCTCATATTTGTGGCTAGATTTGGGCTAAGAGGGCCACACGAGCGTGTGGGCCTATTTGGGCCGAAAATAGGCTTTAGGCCCATTCGTATTGTTATCCCTGTTTAGAATACTTTAGTTTACCAAATTACTGAAATGCCTCAATTTGTAAAATTACCAAAGTACCCTCGATTTACAGAATTACTGTTTTACCCTTAATTTATAAGTTACCATTTTACCCTCGATTTCTAGAATTACCATTTTACCCTCGATTTACAGAATTACTGTTTTACCCTCAATTTATAGAATTACCGTTTTACCCTTGATTTATAAAATTATCGTTTTACCCTCAATTTACAGAATTACCGTTTTACCCTCAATTTACAGAATTACTGTTTTACCTCGATTTTCAAAATTACTAAAATACCCTTGGTTTAAAAAATTACCAAAATACCATTGATTAGTAAAATTACCAAAATACCCCTAGTTTGTAAAATTACTAAAATACCCCTGGTTTGTAAAATTACAAAAAAACCCCTGGCTTGTAAAATTACCAAAATACCCCTGATTTGTGAAATTATCGAAATACTCTCTATTTGTAAAATATCGAAATACCCCTGTAGGGTAGAATTACCAAGATACCATTGTGGGGTAAAATTACCATTTTGCCCCTAGGGTGTTAAATGACTGTTTTGCCCTTATGGGCAAGTGACTGACTTGGACTGTGTGGTTGACGGATTTGATTGTGAATATATGTTGGTGATATGAATGACTTGACCGTGATTGTTTGATTCAAATATGGGCATGACATTCTGCATACATGACATGTTGCATGGGTTGGGTTTTATAAATGGAGGAAGTGCTAAAAGGGCTATGCCCCAGTTTACCGAAAAGGGCTTTGCCCCAGTTTACCAAAACGGGCTTTGCCCCAGTTTACCAAAACGGGCTTTGCCCCAGTTTATCAAAAAGGGCTTTGCCCCAATTATTAAAAGAGGCTAGGCCTCCAGTTATATGATAAAGCAACTATGCTGCCAGTGGAGAGTTTGGTTGGGTGGGTTGAGTTATTCCCCACATGGAGAGCTTGGTTGGTACGGGTGGAGAGTAACGGATGGTGGGTTGAGTAGTCTCCCCAAATGGGCTTGCATACATTCATTGGTATTTCATGTGATAGTGAAATGGGCCTATGGGCCATATAGTTTACAGTAAAGGCTTCGGCCCAGTGATATGATTTATGAAAAGGCTTCGGCCCAGTAACCGTTAAACGAAAGGCTTCGGCCCAGTATATGTCGAGAATGAATATAGCTATGGCCCAGATTGTACTGATACCGTGTTATTCACTATTTGTTTGTTATTGGGATTACACACTAAGTTTTTGTAAACTCACCCCGTTTCTAACTGTGCAGGTAATCCATAAGCTTAGATGGTTTGGAGCTGCGAGGGACTCGGAGATGGCCACACTACTGTTTCTGTTTCTTTTAATTGCAATTAGATTTCATTTTGGGTTTTTAATTTATGTAATAATGCCGTTGGTGAGTATTAAGTTTTAATTTGGATTGTGATTTCTTACACTAAACTGCTAGTTTAGGAAAACTCGAGATTTCAAAATGGCATGATTCTTCTAAGGAACACGAGCTTCCAACAACAAAGTTTTCAAAATGCTTCCGCGATTTTAAATGAGCTAATATACCAAAAGCAAACAAATTGGTAAACGTTTTGATGAGAACTTTAGTTTAATAATAATAAAGGAATTTAGATTCAGTAATGGATTTTCACCGGAACGGTCAAATTTGAAAAATGGTTTGATGTGACATGCCAGATTCGGCCATAACGTCTAGGCCGGGTTTGGGGTGTTACAGGTTTTAATGTTCCCTTTGACAAGAATGGCTCCCATACTTTCTTATAATCCATTGGGATCCCAGATTTGTCACAACATTAAGCACTTGTTGAAGAAAATCCCAATTGATATTGTTCATCATAGGGTAGTACTCATCTTCTTCAACATCAGGTAAGTTAAACAAATCATTGATGGACTTAAAAGTAAGAGGTACCTTTTTCTTTCGAACAATGACTTCAATAGCATCTTGCGTAGTCAAACTAGCATAGAATTCTCAAAATAGTTCATCTTCGGGAAGTGAACAAGTATCACAAAATCGTTCCCACTTGAGAGCATTGATTTCCTTTCTAATCGGTATAGGAACAACCATCAAATCATTACTCTTCAAGTCAAAACCTTTTTCCGGCAACATTGGTTAATGCTTGAAGATTGAATCAAATCTCTCTTTCACTTTTTCATCAATCAAAATTTGGTTTTCAAGAGTAGTCTTTGAATATCTGATTCTTTTGCGAGACATGATATCTTTTCCCAAAACTTTCGACAAAATTTCTGCTCAAAGGGGGAAAAGAGAAATTGACAAGGTGGTGAAGACTTGCTACGGCAACAATCTTGCGACGACAAGAATAGTACGACAGCAACAACGGCGTGCGACAACAATTGTGGCGCTTCGACAATCTTCTTGCGGTGACAATAGGTGATTTCAGGCAAAAGGGAAGAGAAATAGGGTTTCTTTCGAGATTTGAGGTTGATGGCATAAAAGGGAGATTTAAGGATTTTTTAGGGTTTAAGCTAATTGCTTTGAGGGATATGAAAATTAGTAGAATGGAGAGGGGTTTATATAGGGAAAAATTAGGGCAACATGTAGCAAAAATTTAGCTACATTAGGGTTACTTGGGCAGTAAGTAATGGGTGTGATGGTAAGGCATGGATTTTTCCCTCGTTTTTACTATCTTGGGCCTCAAACTCAAACTGTCTTGTTTAAGAAAAAATTGATTAGTACTTGGGCCAAATTTGACCCCCTTTATTAACATAAAAATTTAAAATTTAAACAAAACATATGAAACTTAAAAATTTTAAATCTTAATTAGAAAATTTCTTATTAACAAATTACATTAAATTAATTCCCAAGAAAGGTTGGAGGGGTCACAGCGGTCCCGCTTAAGTTCCAATCTCCTTAGACATAATTAACTAAATGTAATATGTTATGAAAATAAGTTTTAATTATTTATTTACAAAATGAGTTCATGAAAAATCAAGAGTCTGTTAATTTGAACGAGGATTCAACTCGCTCAGCTTCACCATCTCAATAATGTTTGAGACGTTGACCATTAACTTTAAACGTACCTCTGTAATTGTCATATAATTCAATAGCTCCATAAGGATAAACTCGGTAGATGGTATACGGTCCTTTCCATTTGGATTTAAGCGTCCCAAGAAAGAACTTCAACCTTGAATTAAACAACAAAACCTTCTGACCTTCTTTAAAATCGCGAGGTTGCATATGACTATTATGCCATCTCTTTGATCTTTCTTTACACATTTTGGTATTCTCATAGGAAACCAACCTCAGCTCTTCCAACTTATCAAGTCGTAACATCCTTCTCTCACCGGCTTGCTTAGGATCAAAGTTTAACTGCTTCAAAGCCCAGTGAGCTCTATTCTCCAACTCTAATGGAAGATGACATGTCTTTCCAAAGACTAACCGATAAGGAGTCATTCCTAACAGTGACTTAAATGCTATTCGATAGGTCCATAATGCATTATCGAGCCCTCGAGACCAATCTTTTCTGCTAGGGCGTACTACTTTTTCAAGAATACCTTTGATTTCACAGTTCACTCTTTCAACTTGCCCATTAGACTGAGGGTGATAGACAGTAGCAATCTTATGCTTCACATCATATTTGTCAAGCAACCACTTAAGCCATTTGTTCACAAAGTGAGAACCTTCTCACTTTAATAGCTCTTAGTGTCCCAAATCATGTAAACACATACTTATGTAGGAATCACATGACTAACTTAGCATCATTTGTAGGGTATGCTTTAGCTTTAACCCACTTGGATACATAGTCCACTGCAACTAAGATGTATTTGTTCCCATACGAAGAAGGAAACGGGCCTAAGAAGTCAATGCCCCATACGTCGAATAATTCAATCTCCAAAATGTTTGTTAAGGGTATCTTATTCCTCCTTGATATATTTCCAGTCCTTTGGCATTCATCACAGTTCTTCTCATAAGCATAAGCGTCTTTAAATAACGTAGCCTAAAGAAACCTGCTTGCAAAATCTTAGCTACAGTATGTGAACCACCAAAGTATCCCCACTTGGAGATGAATGGCAATGATACAAGATCTCAGCAATCTCACTTTCAGCTACACACTTTCGGATTATATTATCTGCACACTATTTAAACAAAAATAGATCCTCCCAAATATAATATCGACTATCATGAAGGAATTTTTTCCTTTGTTGGTCTGTCATTTCTCGAGGAATTATTCTACATGCAAGGTAATTGGAAAAATCAGTAAACCAAGGTGTTTCATGAATTCGACTTACCTCAAATAAGTGTTCATCTAGGAAATTCTTGTTGATAGGCACACATGATCGAGTTACCTCATCTTGTTCCAACCTCGACAGATGATCAACTATTTAATTTTTGACACCTTTTCTGTCATGGATTTCAAGGTCAAATTCTTGGAGTAAAAGTATCCAATGAATTAGCCTTGGTTTTGCATCTTTCTTCATGAGCAAGTATTTAATGGCTACATGGTCAGTAAATACTATAACTTTGGTACCTATAAGATATGAGCGGAATTTGTCAAAAGTAAAAACTATAGCAAAGATTCCTTTTTAGTTACTGTATAATTGAGTTGGGCTCCCATCAAAGTTTTACTTGCATAGTAAAGAGGGTGAAACACTTTGTTTCTTCTTTGACCCATCACAGCTCAAACGGCATAATCACTTGCATCGCACATTAACTCAAAAGGTGAGCTCCAATCAGGTGTAATGATTATTGGGGCTGAGATTAACCCCTTTTTTTTAGATTTTTAAAATCTTCCAAACATGCTTTGCTGAAATCAAACTCTGTATCTTTCTCTAACAATAAACATAATGGTTTAGAAATTTTCTAGAAATCTTTGATAAACCTTCAGTAAAAACCAATATGGCCTAAGAAACTTTTGACTCCTTTCATATTAATTGGGGCCGGTAATCTTTGAATTATGTCCACCTTTGCTTTATCGATTTCAATTCCTCTTTTTGAGATTTTATGCCCTAAGACAATCCCTTCCTTAACCATAAAATGACATTTTTCCCAGTTAAGGACAAGACTCGTCTCTTTACATCTCTTCAGTACCTTAGCCAAATTACTCAAACAATTATCAAAAGTGTTACCAAAAACAGAAAAATCATCCATGAAAACCTCAACAAAATTTTCAACCATATTAGTGAATTTTGCCATCATGCATCGTTGAAATGTTACAAGTGCATTGCATAAACCAAAAGACATTTTCCTAAAAGCAAATGTACCATATGGACAAGTAAAGGTTGTTTTATATTGGTCCTCCGGAGCTACAACTATTTGGTTATATCCCGAATAGCCATCTAGAAAACAATAGAATTCATTACCTGCCAGTCGATCTAACATCTGATCCATAAAAAGGCAGCGAAAAATGGTCCTTCCGAGTGGCCTTATTCAATTTTTTGTTATCAATACAGATTCTCCAACCACTAATAGTTCTCATTGGAATCAACTTGTTATGCTCATTTTTAACAACCGTGATTCCACTTTTCTTAGGCACACACTGCACCGGACTTACCCACGAACTATCTGAGATAGGATAGATGATTCTTGCATCTAACCATTTGATCACTTCCTTTCTCACAACTTCTTTCATAATAGGATTGAGCCTCATTTGCCCATCAATTCGAGCTCTTTTAACTTCTTCTAAAATAACTTTATGCATGCAAAAAGAAGGGTTTATACCTCGAATATCAGCTATGGTCCAACCAATTTCTTTCTTAAATTTCTTTAGAACAACAATTAGTTGCTCCTCTTGATCTTTCGTCAGTTTTGCTAAAATAATCACAGGCAAAGTGGAACAGTCACCTAAATAAACGTATTTCAAATGGGAAGGAAGTACCTTTAGTTTGAGTTTAGGTTGTTCTTCAATTGACAACTTGGGTTGCACAAATTCTCTAACTTCTAACTTCAACGATTCAAACTGTGTGGATTGAATAAAATTTCTCGAATTGGCTTCCATCAAAGACATATTTTCTTCACCTTCTTTATCCTCCAAAGGGTCAAGATCTGAAGCTTTCTCCAGTGGATCTTCTTCAAAATTGCTTTCCATAGAAACCAAGGTTTCTATCTTTTCCATAACTGAACACTCTTCTGCTGGGTTGGGAAATTTCATTGCTTTAAAAATGTTAAATGTTACTTGATCGTCTTGAACTCGCATGGTGAGTTCACTTTTCTACACATCAATTAACGTTCTTCCCGTGGCTAAGAAAGGTCTCGCAAGGATGATCAGCACTTCCTTATCTGTATCAAAATTTAAGAGAATGAAACCATCAAGAAAAATAAATTTATCGACTATTTCCAAAACATCCTCGATCTTTCTTTCGGGATATGCTAAAGATCAATCCGCTAGCTGAAGCGTCACAGTTGTAGGTCTTACTTCACCTATCCCTAGCATCTTGAAAATAGACTTAGGCATCAAGTTGATACTCATTCTTAAGTCACACAAAGCTTTACCACAGTAAGATTCACCAATGTTACAGGTATAGTAAAGCTTTCTGGGTCTTTCAATTTTGGTGGCAGTTTGTTCTGCAAGAACGCATTGCATTCTTTTGTCAAAGCTTCAGTCTCATACTCACTTAATCATTTCTTTTTGGATAGTATATCCTTCATAAACTTTACATAATTCGACATTTGTTTTAAAGCCTCCACCAATAGAATATTGACGTGTAATTGCTTCAGAACATCTAAGAACTTCTTGAATTACACCTCATGTTTCTACTTGTGTTGCTGCAATCTTTGCGGATATGGAGGTGATGGAACTTTCGGTTGAATCGGATAATTCTTTTGAGTAGGTAAATATGCATCCAAAGAAGATGTTAAAGTATCTGAATTCACTAAGTTAGGATTTACCTTGTTAGTTATTGCAGATTCTGACTCTTTTAGTGTAGGAATTTAAATAGCTGGTTGATTCTTCTCAACGGGCTTATCTTCAACATCAACGGGGTTCCAAAATTTTACCACTTCGCAATGCCACTGCCTTGATATGTTCTTTACATAAATTTCTTGGATTCTTAGTATCGCTCAGCAAGGTTCCTGGTGGTCTATTACAAAGCTCTGTAGTGCTCTGTGGCTAACTGTCCCATTTGGTTATCTAAAATTTTCAATGTTGCTGTTTGGCTTTTGGATCAAAACGTCATTCTTTGCCATGTACGCTTTGAACAAGTTCTCCAAATTGTTTGATGCCTTAACTTGAGGTGGTTTTGGAGCTTGCTGATTAAACCCTTGAGATTGGTTGGGTCTATGTTGCAAAAAATTGTTGTTTGGTACATTTCCTTGGTTGCTCCAAGAAAAGTTAGGATGATTACACCATGAAGGATTGTATAAGTTGGACTGGGGTCCTTGTCCGCTCTTATTTTGATGTTGGTTCCCCACATAGTATACTGACTCAAGATTTGATGGACAATTCTCAAAAAAATGACCTTCCCCATAGTACATATAGGAAACTACTTCAAACGGACTTGGTGGCTGAGTTGCAAAATGATTAGCACTATTAGCGGTAAACTATTTTAACATAAAGGAAATAGACGATACCTGAGCTGATAACGAAGTGATGGCATCAACTTCATGAACTCCAGCTGCACGTCTTCCTGAAGCTGTTCAATTTGTTGGCCATTGATTTTTATTACTCGCGATCCTCTCAATGATCTCATAAGCCTCATTATAAGACTTGGACAAAATTGCACCATTTGCAGAAGCATTTACCATCAATCTTGTATGTGCATTGAGACCAGTATAGAATGTCTCCAACTAGATACAATGAGGAATCCCAAGATAAGGACACTCACGTAGTAACTCCATGAATAGCTCCCAAGCCTCATACAAAGGCTTGTCATCCAATTGTTGGAAAGTTTTGATCTCGTTCCTCAACTTAGTGTTTTTGCTAGGCAGGAAATACTTAACCAAAAATCTCTCTGCTAATTCTTGCCATTAAATATGGAACTTGGTGGCAATGAATTGAGCCATGCTCGTACTCGATCTCGCAACAAAAACAACTTCAACCCCAGTGCGTCTTCAGTCATACCGGCTATCTTGAATGAAGCACTCACCTCCATAAACAATCGAAGGTGGAGATGTGGATCTTACATGGGCATACCACTGAATTGGCCCACCGTTTGGAGCATTTGAAACATCACTAGTTTCAATTCAAATTGGGTTGCCTCAATAACTGGCTTTCTAATTCCTAGATTTAACTCACTGAAAAGTGGCACAGCATATTGTCTGATGCATCGATCCCTATCATTGACAATAAGGATGGGATTTCGTACATGATCGGCTTCATTACCTTGTTCCTGATTTTGATTTCCAAGTTCCATCTCGACTTGTCTTTGAGCTATTCGTTTACGTCTTCTTTTCTAAAAGTTCACTCAATTTCAGGGTCTATAAAGAGTAAATCGATAATTTGATCTATGCTCATAAACACCTGAAAAGAAAATCACAAAATTAAAAAGAATAAGTTAGTAATGTTAGAAATAAACCAAATTGGAAGTAAATAATTTCACAAGAAGAAATGATTTTGACAACATTAACAATCTCAAGCAACGTCGCCAAAAACTTGTAACGCGTAGGTTTGTGCAAGTGTACATAGTCATTATCAAGTAAAAAGTAAGTATCGAGTTATCATCTCCACAGGGATTGTATTTGTGCTAAGTCACTTAACTTGTAAAATTATATTAACAATTTGGTAAATAAAAGCACAATATAGTTGAGAAGTGATGATTAAAATATATTAAACTAAATGCAATGATCCCAAATGCAAATTATCCTAAGTGTGCAAACTATATGAATGAAATAGATTTTAGCAAAATTAAACACAATTTGCAACAATTATAACATAAATAATCTAGGACAATTAATTTAATTAAACTCAATTTGTTATCAACATGCTTAATAACATTCGGAAAAACATTCCATGAAAACTCGATCTTTCATGAGTTTGGAAACCACATTAGGTCCTTTCGAAATCCTTTACTTAGCAAATACACATTTTATTGATCCTTATTTACTAAGGGTTTCGTAGTATTCGTGTGAGGTAACAGGGGCGTGTTAAGTTTGAAACAATTTAATCACACAAATCTAAAAACTATGCAGATAACAGAGCTTGGTTAGAGTTGTTTTGCAACTTGCAATTTAATTGGGTTAGGATTTAAATTGAGCATGCACATTTCAATTATGCGTCCATTAGACATCGTCTGGATAGGATCGCTCAGCTAATTCAGGTGCATTTCAATCATGTATGAACGAAATACAAACTTGATTTTAATTGAAAACATGATCGATTGAGGCACAAACATTATAAGCATGAATCAAATAAATATTATTTAATCAAAGTAATCATCCTAGCTTAAATAAAATTAAGCTAACTTTGTTGTAAACAAGAACAAAGAACACATAGCAAACATTTTTAGATTAAATTAAAGAAATGAGTGATTAAACCCAAATCAAAGTGGCTGTCACCCAAGACTCTGACTGACTAAGCTCCTGAGCTTCTTCGTTTTGCTTCTTTGCTGATGGTCTCCAAGGTGGCCGACCAAGGGCTCTTTAAGAGGCTTAATTGCTAAAATCTCTATGAAGAGATGATGCTAGGCCTGGGGAATAGAAAAGGTTAAGAGAATTTTGAGAGAAGAGGGAATGATGATTGATGAAGGAATGAGAGGGTCTTATTTATAGGTGAGGAGAGGGGGATAGTTTGCAAAAAATAGGAGGTTCCATCTCTTCAAGCATATTCAAGGGGTGGCTGGCCATGAATAGAGGAAATTGAGTTGATTTTTGCTCAATTTAAGTGTCACAACAACTCAGGACTGAGACTCAGTCAAGTGCAAATCCTCAGGAAAATCTCTATTTCTTCAACATTGCAAGGACCTTGTGCAATTTAACCAAAAAGTGGTTTACGTGGATAGCCAAGTGTAGCCAGAAATTGGGTTGACTTGGTCTCCAATTTGGACGATTTTATAATCCAACAAAGCTATTAGACCTGTCCAAAATAAATCAAATAGTTAAAGGATCAAAGAATAAATTTTATCTAATTTAATTAATTAATTAAAACCCAAATTATTAATGAAATATTTTAAAATGAATTATTAAGTGTAATTTTATATTTTATTATTTAATTTAATCATGAATGGCCCATTTTATGTCTTAAAAATATAATAAGCTCAAATCAATATAAAATAAGCCATTTATGCATGAAAACTATATTATAAAGCTTAAAATCATATTTTAATAATTTCTATGTCCTAATTTCATATTTTGACATATTTAATTAATTTATTAAACAATTACTTAGTTTTAACAATTAATTTAAGTAAAAAGGTGATAGATTACATAGGAAAAATCCTATATATTTTTTAGTTCACGATCGATAACTGAACAACTCCAGTCTAATGGTACTGAGCTGTTTAAGGGTGTTACTGGAGTCGCCCCTAGTGTGGCTAAGTACTGGTTGGAGGCCACAGAGAGGATTATGAACAACTTAGACTGCATTCCTAAGCAGAAATTTATGGGTGTAGTCTCCTTGCTTCGCGACGAGGCGTACCGATGGTGGTTAATGGTTAAGGAGGGTGCTCAGCCTGATCGTCTAACTTGGGATTTCTTTAAGACCACTTTTTAGTGTAAGTATGTGAGAGCGAGCTATGTGGATGCTCATAGGCTTCATGAATCTCATGAAAGGGGATAAATAAGTGGTTGAGTATAAGGCCAAATTTCTGGGATTGGGCTGTTACGCTCGAGGTATAGTGGCATTTGAATATGAGAGGCGTGTTCTATTTGAGGATGGGTTAAGAGACAGTCTGAGGGTATTGATTTCTCCATAGCGGGAGCAAGAGTTTGCTGTTCTGGTAGAGAAGGCGAAGATCACCAAGGATGTTAACCGCGTGGAGTGCCAGAATAGGGATAGAGAGAGGCAAGAATAAGAGGGTTTTAGAGCCTTTTAGTTCTATGCAGAAGCCTAAAAAAAGGCCAGGTCTGATGGGCTGGCTTTTTGTTGCTCTTACTGGTATTCAGTCGTGCGGTGGCTGTGGTAGGCGCCATCCAGGTGAGTGTTGGAGAAGGATTGGGGTTTGCTTGAGGTGTAGGTCATTAGAGCACCATATTAAAGAATGTCCACAGCGGGCAGATCAGATGTAAGCTTAGCTCTGGGTTCTGTGTAGCCTCAGAGGGAAGTTCAGTAGCCACTTAAGGGCCGTGGAGTAGTTAAGGGTGATAATGGTTTGGTCCATGGGCAGAGAACACCGGGAAGAGGTGCTAATTAGACAGAAGTGAGGTAGCCTGCACTTGTCTATGCTGCTTGAAGCCGAGAGGATAGAGATGCTCTAGACGTCATCATCGGTACGTTCTTAATTTCTAATGTACCTTATACTGCTCTTATAGACATAAGTTCTACACACTCCTATGTTGCTAGCATTGTATATGAAAACTCGGGGGTTACCGTTGAGAGCACTTCTAGTGAGATCACTGTACTGAGTCCATTGGGGTAGTTTGTTTGGGTTAGTAAACTCTATATGGATGTTCTGTTAGAGGTGCAAGGGGTTGTTTTTTTGGTAGATCTGATGGAGCTTCTATTTGGGGAGTTCAATTTAATTCTGGGCATGGATTGGTTGGTCAAGCACTGAGTTAGTTTGGATTGCGCGACTAAGAGGGTCGTTCTGAGGACTGGGATGATAAGGAAATGGTCGTGATCGGCGAATGTTGAGATTATCTATCCAATGTGATCTTCGCTCTTATGGCTGAGAAATTGGTCGGAAAATGGTGTGAGGCATACTTGGCTTATGTCAGTGTTTCTGATTCTGGGGGCTCTTTTGTTGGGAATATTAGAACTGTAAGGGATTTTTTGGATGTTTTCCCTGAGGAGTTATCGAATTTACCTCCGAATCGAGGGGTTGAGTTTGGGATTGAGATTTTTTTGAGTATTGCTTCGGTGTCTATTACTCCCTACCGTATGGTATCGAAAGAGCTTACAGAGCTTAAGGCTCAACTTTAAGAACTTCTGGACTGTGGTTTCATCCGTCCTAGTGTGTCTCTGTATGGGGCACTAGTTCTGTTCGTTAAGAAAAAGGATAGGAGTATGAGGATGTCTATTGACTACCGACAGTTGAATAAGCTGACTGTGAAAAATAAATATCCACTTTAGAGGATCGACGACTTGTTTGATCAGTTTCGAGGAGCTTCAGTGTTCTCTAAGATTGATCTTTGATCTGGGTATCATCAGTGAGGGTTAAGGAAACTGATTTTTATAACACTGCATTTAGGACTTGATATAGACATTATGAGTTCCTAGTTATGCCTTTTGGACTGACAAATGCTCTGGCTATATTCATGGATCTGTTGAACCGAATGTTTCAGCCTTATCTAGATTAGTTCGTCGTAGTCTTCATCGATGACATTCTGGTTTACTCTAAGACTGAGGATGAGCATGATAAGCATCTTAGAGTTGTGCGTCAGATTCTCTAAGAAAAGCAACTCTACATTAAGTTGAGTAAGTGCGAGTTCTGGCTGTGAGAGGTAACATTCTTGGGGCATATGGTGTCTTCTGAGGGGATTCATGTAGATCTGAGGAAGATTGGGGCTGTACTAGATTGGAAACAGCCTAAGAATGTGTCATAGATCAGCAGCTTTCTGGGTTTGACGGGTTTTTATCGTTGGTTTGTCAAGGGATTCTCTCTAATTGCAGCTCCCTTGACTAAGTTTCTGTGTAAAGGTGTGTCGTTTGTCTAGACGAAGGCACAACAATCGAGCTTTGAGAAGCTCAAGTCTGTTTTGACTCAGGCTCCTGTTTTGATACAGCCTGAATCAGATAACGAGTTTGTGGTCTACAGTGATGCTTCGCACATTGGTTTGGGTTGCGTTTTGATGTAGGATGGTAAGGTTGTGGCTTATGCATTCTGTTGGCTTAAGACATACAAAGGGAACTATCCGACGCAAGATCTCACATTGGCTGCAGTAGTCTTTGCATTAAAAATCTGGAGGCATTATCTGTATGGTGAAAAATGTATTATCTACACTAATCATAAGTGCCTCAAGTACCTCCTTACTCAGAAGGAGTTGAATCTTAGGCAGTGTCGATGGATTGAAATGCTCAAAGACTATGATTGCACGATAGAGTATCACCCTAGTAAGGCCAATGTGGTGGCCGATGCTCTAAGCCGTAGAGCGATGACTGATTTGAAGGCGATGTTCGCTTACCTTTGTCTGTTTGATGATGGGAGTCTGTTAGCCGAGTTGTAAGTTAAGCTGACTTGGATTGAGCATATTCAAGATAAGCAGTTAGGGGATGAGACTCTGGGTTTATGGCTCTGTCAGATTGAGAGTGGCAGTACTTCAGATTTTGGGCTGAATAATGATGGTGTGCTATGATTTCGAGGTCGAATCTGCATGCCGATTGATTCTGATTTGAAGCAATTGATTCTGAGGGAGGCACATAGTAGCTCTTATGCTATGCATCCCAGTGGTAATAAGATGTATCAAGATCTCTGTGAATTGTACTGGTGGCCGAGTTTGAAGCGTGAGGTTACTGATTTCGTTGCTTGTTGTCCGACATGACAGCAAGTTAAAGTTGATCATCAGTTGCCCTCAGGTTTGCTCCAACCCGTTAAGATTCCTTTGTGGAAATGGGAATGAGTAATAATGGACTTCATTAGTGGGCTGCCTTTGACACCTACTAGGAAGAATTCTGTTTGGGTCATCATGGATCGTTTGACCAAGTCTGCTCACTTCATTCTGGTTCGGACAGACTACTCTCTGTGAAGTTAGCGAAGCTCTATATCTTCGAGATAGTTAGACTGCATGGGGTTCCTGTGTTGATTATTTCTGATAGGGATCATTGCTTCACATCTCAGTTTTGGAAAAAGTAGCATGAGGCTTTCAATTTGAGGTTGGACTTCAGTACTGCGTTCCATCCTCAGACATATAGTCAATTGGAGAGGGTGATTCAGATACTGGAGGACATGCTTCAAAGTTGCATGATTGATTTTTGAGGTAGTTGGGAAGATTATCTGCCGTTAGCAGAGTTCGCCTACAATAACAGCTTCTCGTCTAGCATTCAAATGGCACTTTACGAGGCATTATATGGTTGTAAGTGTCGTACTCTGTTGTGTTGGACTGAGTTGGGTGAACGTTGGGTTTTGGGTCTTGAGTTTGTTTTTGAGATCGAAGACAAGGTTAGGCTAATTCAAGATAGACTAAAGGTGGCTTCTGATATATGCGGATTTGAAGAGATGTGATATTGAGTACTTTATGAGGGATTTCATCTTTCTTACGGTTTCTCCGTGGAAGAAAGTTCTGAGATCCGGTCGTAAGGGCAAGTTGAGCCCTAGGTTCATTGGGCCGTATCAGATTCTGAAGCGTGTGGGACCGGTCGCTTATCAGTTAGAGCTACCTCTAGAGTTGGACCATATCCACGATGTCTTCCATGTTTTGATGTTGAGGCGGTATCGGTCTGACCCTTCTCATGTTGTTTCTGTTGAGGAGATCAAGGTTAGGCCAGATTTGACCTTTGAGGAGGAGTCAGTTCAGATTCTGGATCGTGACATCAAGGTTCTGAGGAGGAAGTCCATTCCGTTAGTAGAAGTTCTGTGGAGGAATCATGGTGCTGAGAAGGCCACATGGGAACCTGAGGAGTTGATCCGTCAGCAGTATGCCTATCTGTTCTGATTAGGTAAATTTCAAGGTCGAAATTTCTTTTAAGGGGTAGAGTTGTGACACCTTGATTTTCTTATTTCTGTTTTTGTAAGTTTTCGACAAAAAATGTGTATTTGCTTCAGTGGTTAAGTGTTTTGGGTGTGTGTGAGAGGTCCCAAGTTCAAGTCCTACCTTTAGCAAATTTTGGTTATTTTGAATCTAAGCCTTATCCTTCGTCAGCAAGCTTATATTTAATTGTCTGTAAACTCATATCAGAATGAGCCTGTTGGTTCAGGTGGTAAGGGAGTGGTGTGTTGGAGGTCCTGTGTTCAAATTCTTGCGTTAGTTTAGGTAATTATTTTTTGTTCGGTTGTCAGAAGGAGTTTTGGTTGAATTGAAAGTCTGAAGATGTTGGATGTTAGGGAGTTAGTGGGAGAAAAATGGGGATTTGGCATAATTTTGTTTTATTCTTTTTTTTTTCAAAATTGTTTCCAGAAAAAAAACTAACGTTCTTTCTCTTCTCCTCTTTGCCGAAATTCTGTCTCTCCCTTCCCCACTTCTTTTCAATTTCTTTTCTGAATCCATCTCGTTCTTTTTGTGCAATGTTTGACTGCGCTCGTTTTGGTAAGTTTGTATTGTTAGAATTTTAACATTTTTAGATTAAGTGTTTAACGAGAGGGTTTGTTTGTTACTCTTGATTTAGGCAAAGGTCAAGGATCGGCTGAGGTTCCTGCGGCGATTTAAGTTTTCAGGGTGCTGTTCATTAGCAGTAAGTATTCGCGTACATTGTTTAATGTTGTAAGGTTCCGTTGTGAAATTGTCTCGGTGGAGATTTGTGAGTGGTACTAAATTCAAACTTTGGAAATGTTGATTCTAGGTTCTGGAAGGCTCAGGTGTGATTTCGTATCAAATCAATCCTAGGTGTGTACCCAAAATACAAAAATCAAGGTTTCAGAAAAAGCCAAAACATAGTTCTGTCGATGCCACACGGGCGTGTGGTCACCGGTGTGGTAGGCCGTTTGCGAGAACACGACCGTACGGTCGACGAAGGCATGGCTGTGTGCAGCATATGACCGTGCAATGGATCGAGTGTCGCCGTGTGGACCACACGAGTTAGGCCGAGTTGGGCAATGTAGGCCTACACGAGCATGACACACGGGTGTGGATTCTGGGCCAGGCCGTGTGGGCCACACTGGCAAGGCAAATCTGGGTATGTAGGCCACATGGGCGTGTGGGCCTACACGGCAAGCCTCATGGGCATGTGGGCCGGAATTTCTGAAATTTCTCCTAGGGTCGCACAGGTCATCCCAATCGATAGTGGGCCTACCGTAGGATTGGTAAGGGCTAACGTAACCCCAAAACTGTAGATTTGATAGACTGATGATTTGTTCTGAGTATGATAATACCATGCATTTTTGATTATTCTGATATCTGTACATAACATGTTGAACATGTCTAGTAGGTTATTCTGTATCTGTTCAGTACATGATTGTGGGGTGGGTTTTGTATTGATGGAGGAAGTGTTATGCCTTGCAATCATTTCCTATTATCTAGCAGCTTGGCTGCACTATATCTGATACGTGTGGTAACGGCACAATCTGGTGTGTAGGGATAGGTGAGTGTTTTTAACCCCACATGGTATTTTGGAATGGTCGGAGATGGTGTGTAGAGGATGGGGGTAGGATTCTAATTGTCTAATTCTGTTTACTGTATCTGTAATTGAAATGGGCTTGAGCCCAAATCTGTATCTGTATCTGTTTTCAACTGTGTACATGATTCTGTATGATTGCATGCTTAACTCTGCTGGGTTACACACTGAGTTTACGCAAACTCACATCTATTTTTCTGTACTATCAAGTAATCCACAGTCTTAGGCGGATCAGTGCGGCAGGGACTCGACGGTGACCACTCTTCCATAAAGCTATTTAGATTTATTAATTTATGGTTTATTTAATAATTTGGGATATAATTATGAGAGATTGTAATTTTTGGGACTCTTTGGACTATTTTGGTTTTTAACTTGATTTGGTTTGATATGCTCGATATGTTACATGCTTGATAAAATATTTTACGGAAATGGATTTTAGGCTAAAAAGAGGTTTTCTAAAAGTACGAAATGGGTTTCTAAAATGTTCTGGTTTTGTTTAACTTCCGTTGTGACAAGTGTTTTGGAAAATGAACTGTTAAAATAATGTTTTCTGTAATAAACATGAAGGAATGTGAGTTTTATTAGTGATTAGTTAATGGAGTCAACTTGTTTTCAGAATTCTTTGTGACATCTCCAGATTCGGCCATAACGTCTAGGCGGGATTTGGGGTGTTACAATAATCATTCAACATGTGAGTTTATATATACATACACTAGTTTCATAATCTACTCAATCACACAAGATCATTCAACATCAAGTCACGATAATATCGAAAAATTGTGCAAAAATTTATATGATTCAGTAAAAAGTCATCTACCACTAGAAATTTTCCCAATCAACAATATAACAGATACAAGTATGTGGTTATCCACCCGAAACACACTAGAAAGCTCAAAGGAGCCAAACCAATCAAGAACATGCCTTGGCACCAAGTGCCTAGCCCATAGGCTAAGATCCTTCCGAAAATACGCCTCGGCACCAAGTGCCAAGCCTGAAGGCTTTACATTTGCCCCTGATAACACGCCATAATCACTATAAATATAACATGATAGTCTGCAATAAATGTTGAACTCTGGTATATCCAGTGGATAATAACAAGTGAGGAATCATCATCTCATCACAATTCAATCTCGTACAATGCACAATATAACAATTGACATGTCAATTGTACCCTATCCTACGTTCATCCGGGCTCAAAATATTTCATCGTTTTAAGAATATTCAAGTCAATTACTTTCTCAACTCACAACAGTTTATAACAAATCAATTATACCAAAAATATTCAGCAACTAAAATTCACAATCAATATAACATTTCAAATTATACTAAACTAAATCGAACAAACTAACCAACGTTAAACTGCAGAGATATTAAAAATTTTAGGGACTAGTTAGCAACTTTCCCTTTTCCAAGATTATCTACTTGTTCTAGATCTATAAAGTAGTTTATTTCAATTTATTTTCTTCAACATTAAATTATATTCAATTTAATGCATATGACTTCCTATTTACAATTTTTTACATTTGCCCCAAACTTTTACATCTTATTCAATTTGATCCTTAAGACCAAAATATGATTATTTTCACAATTAAACCTTATACCCATTGAACCTTATTCATAAACGTCCCAAATAAATCCTCATAAGTTAAAATTTCACAACAAAAACATGTCATTTTCATTATTTTCAATTAAATCCCTAAACTTAAAAATTATACAGAAATACTTTACAAAATAATTCTATTTAACAACCAAGCTTAATATTCTACCATTAAACTTCAAAATGACATCAAACTCATTAATGACATCTTCCAAAACATTTAACAGTTTTACAAATTAACCCATGGGTTAGATAGATTAAGCTAAAACGATTATAGAAACATAAAAATTACTAAAAATGGAACCAAAAATCACTTAATGCACCCAACCTAGCTTGGTCGAATCTTTTTCAACTAAGGTGTTTTCTCCTTTATATTTTTGGTGGTAAGCATGAAAATGCTGATAAATTATGTCTTATTTTTAGTTTATGTGTTCTTAATTATTAATTTACTATTTTACCCTTATAAATATAACTTTACAACTAACCAAGGTTTGTCCATATTTGTCCACTAACTTTTTATATAGTTTAATCAACTCACATTTCAATAGCCATTTAACACATTTAACTATTAGAAACTAACTTTGTAATTTTTTACTATTTAGTCCTTTTTCCTTAATTAACTATCTAAACATTACAACTTATTAACCAAATTTTTATATGACACTAATGACCTCGTAAGTAGTAAATAATTAACATTTATGGAATCACACGTCAAAATTGTGGTCCCAAAACCACTATTTTCGACACTATTAGAAAATAGGTTGTTACACAAACCTACAGATTCACATGTTTACTATCCCGATAGACTTTCACAGAAGATGCCATGGGTTTTATTCCTCATGGACTTTTTCCATAATTTCATGTATCGTGATCTGCCAATTTGATTTACACATTATCAATGCTACACCATGAACATACATAAGTATCTTGCCATAGGTCTCAACCACATGGACTTGCACACATTCATATATTGTAATCTGTTAATCCAGTCTTCATCTTACTGGAAGCTACACTATGAGTGTTTCCAAATCATATTAAGATGCCATGGGTCTCAACCTAATGATCTTACATTTGTTGTCATATTGTGATTTGACATTCTAGTTAGCAATATAACTGCACTAATAGAGGCATCACAGAGGAACACTTGCTCAACATTCACTTACCTAGATAATCACCTTTTTACTGGTTCATACATCTCATATATCAGACCTTACCTGTATGCTTACCAAACATTATTCTTTTTAACAGAACTATATACATACCATCATAGCATATCTCTCATCTTTACTGTACTCATACTCTTACAAATTTTTGTAGACATCATCACCCCATATATACATATGCTTATTATTTGAACAATTTGCATAAAAGAGTCAGTACAGAGACTCACCTGATACTCATCTAATACAATTCTAAGCTCCAAACTCAGACATCCTTTTCGAACCAGCAACAACAACTGCTTACAGAACATAAGACCACCATTAAAACTCATTTACATACAAATTACTATCATCTCAAACTCTGATAACCCCCATGCAAAAACTTATACTTACAACTTACTGTTCATATACATTTTACAAAATTGCTCATTCAAGACACCTAACATGCAGAGTTGTAATACTTACCTAGAGATGGAATAAGCACTGATTAGATCCAAAACTGTAGCTTCCAGTTTAATGACGAAAATGTGCCATTGAATTAAAGAAAAAGAACCAGAGGGTAGTGTATTCAAGAAAGGAAAAGCTTTTCACAGAACCCTTCTCATACATATAAATATGACCCATCTTACTCATAGTGGAACTTAACAAGTGTCACAAATTTTAGAACTTTCTATTTAGTTTCTGAGAGAGACTTAAATAAGAGTCTTGCATAATAAATATCAGACCGGTCTATCCAATTGATTCCTAACCAGGTTACTTTACAGGCTAACTAGCACTTTACTTCAAACAAATAGGGTGTACTATACCTTTGGCGATAACTCATACCATAATTACATTTTCTCTTAAGAAAACATTTTTCTTTAAATAGCAGAATAACCTGAAATGAAATCTTCACTTACTTATATGACCATTACTATACACCTACACATATGCCAAAAGAAACAATTTGGTGGATCACACTTCGCCGAACAAATTTTTTACTAGAATATTCCTAAATCTCAGACCCGCTAAACTTGGGATGTGACAACTCTCCTCCCCTTAACAAAATTTCATCCTCAAAATTTTTCTAACTTTAAGGAATTTCAATACATAACTGAAAGCTAACTGTTCATGCCAAACACATACTACTAATTTGGTGAACTCTCCTTCTTAATCAATATAGAATGGATGATAAAATTGCCTAGTATAACATCGGACGCATTTCTGTCCTAACGACCCTTAGAAGCATATACAAGAGTTGACTGCCTAGCTTCAGTTCTGTTCGCACCATGACCTAGTGCTTACTGACCCTGATTACCAGTCATAACAATATTTATGACCTTATTTTAACCTCGGCCCCTTGAAGGTAATTGACCCATTCTCTGATTCTGGGCCTAATTCTGAGTCAAAGCTTGTACATGATCGACCCGACAAGTATAATCTTTTATTCTATGCTCAGTTGACCCACATCTCAGACAAACACCTAGATTCTTTCAACACTCTCTCGAATGGCACTTATCAAAATACGCACAGTTGGGAGTCCTACCCTAAAACTAGCTACAACAAACCCTTTTTGTGGTCTAGCCTCTCAGGCCCATTTCAAGGGACTGGAAATTGAACTAGTGGGACTAGAATATCTCTTAATCAAGACTTTATTTTTCTCTTATTTTTAAGTTCCACACGCTTAATTTCTTTTACAGTCTTAATTTTCTCCACTAGAGTCTCAAATACCCTTTCCTAGTGTAAAGTAACCTCAATCTTGAGGTCATAACGCAGTCCATCAAACAAACCTTACACATTTATCATGCTCAGTAGCAACCATACCCTGAACATAGCGATTGAGCCTTAGAAATTTGGTCTCATATTCAACCAAAATATTATCTTCAGGTTTGAACTCAATGATCTCGAGTCAGTGGTCCTCCACATACCTCATGCCCACATACTTTTTCCGGAAAACTTCCTGAAAATATTCCTCGGTCAACTATTAAGCCTGTGTGCCCCGTACAATAGACTACCACCAGTGGTAGACCCCATCCCTTAACAAGGACACAGTACCCTTTAATTTCCATTCTAAAGTACAATCCAGGTCCTCCAGAATCCTCTCTATGGTACCCATCTAGTACTGCCACAGTAGGGGTCGTACCAGCAACATCCCTAAATAATTCAGCCCAATTAGACTAGAGCCTCTCAATAATAGATCCATGGTTCCTAGATCAAGTTTGGGCTCTAACAACCCTTTGAAGAACCCTTAGCATGACTTGCGATACTGCATCATCACCATTATCATACCATTAGTCACTAATGGCAAATAAATCCTCTATGTAATCTACCTCAGGAATTGGGCTTTCATCCTAAGTGATAAGCAGCTTAACAGGAGCAACCCTATGCGGCCTACCTCTACCACGTCTACCTCGGGTACTCATAATGAATTCCCAAAAATTTAAAGTCTAAAGTATATCTATAGTTTTCAAATAAAAGTTCAAGAATTAGTTATTTTCTTAAGTGTTTATATTCTAAAGTTTACAGTTTCTAGTCTAATGTTTGACTACAGTTTTAAGAAATAACAATAAATAAGTTAGGATTGGCATCGGAGTCTCGAATTTAATTTCTTTGAAGAAAAGCCTTTTTCAAAAGTTTGTGGCTTGGTTTTTCCAAAAATACCCCATTTTAAGACCCATTAGACCGGAGCCTCTCAATAATAGATCCATGGTTCCAAGATCAAGTTTGGGCTCCAACAACCTTTTGAAGAACCCTTAGCATCGCTTGCGATACTGCATCATCACCATTATCATACCATCTACCACCAATGGTAGATAAATCCTCTATGTAATCCACCTCAAGAATTGGGCTTTCATTCTAAGTGATAATTCGGCTCAACAGGAGCAACCCTATGCGGCCTACCTCTACCACGTCTGCCTCGGGTACTCATAATGAATTCCCAAAAATTTAGTGTCTAGAGTATATCTATAGTTTTCAAATAAAAGTTCAAGAATTAATTATTTTCTTGAGTGTTTATACTCTAAAGGTTACAATTTCTAGTCCAAAGTTTGACTATAGTTTTCAGAAATAATAGTAAATAAGTCAGGACTGGCATCGGAGTCTCGAATTTAATTTCTTTGAAGAAAATCCTTTTTCTAAAGTTTGTGGCTTGGTTTTTCCAAAAATACCCCATTTTTAAGACATTCATATAGACTCATTCAAAAATCTATGGTTCGAGTTTTGAACGTGACTCTGATACCACCAAATGTAACCTCTCTAACTCGACCTAGACTTTACGACTGAATTTTGAAGGCTAAGTTAGCCACTAAAATAGCCTAGTAAAATTACCAGAGTTTTTAAAACAGTCTTTTTAAAACACTTATTTACCTTTGAAGAAAAACTTAGCATCATATCTCTTTTTCACAAAAACTTATGACTTTTTAAAACAATTTGATTTCAACATTTTCCTTATTATGGTGACTATTTTTGAAAAGTTAATTGATTTCTAATTTATTTACTTTTCAAATTCTCATTTACATAATATCGCAATGGAAAATTGATATTTAACATAATTTTAATGAAAATCATATTTGCAATAAAAATTAACTCAAATCCATATTTCAACAGCCTAAAATCAATTTAAATGACATGCATGGTAAATAAACCCTAAATTAAAAATCCCATGCTATAATAAATATAGAAGACATTGTCGTTCCCAAATAACAAAAATTATAATATTATGTCTAAAATGCTTTAACAAAAATAATCTAAGCTGAGACCTTTCAATGCCAAGTCCATATCCTAACCTTGTGTATTGTTTGTGAAGAATGGGATCGTTAATAACACTATCGGTGAACTAACTGAGAAGAACGATGCTCTCAAGGCTATAGTGTTGGCCTTGAAGGAACAGATTGAAGAGCTCAAGAGGAGCTCAATATTTGCAAAGGTAATTTGGGTAATGGGGTGTTATCTGTAGCACCCAAGCCTAAGGTAGATGTCCTGAAGCCGAAAGAGTTCAATGGGATGAGGTTCGCAAAGAATATGGATAACTTTTTGTGGAGAATAGAGCAATCCTTTCGTGCCAAAGGCATCATGAATGATGTTGCCAATGTAGATACTGCTACCATGTATTTTTTTATGTTGCTTTGTTATAGTGGTGCCGTAGGTCCACAGATGAGAGACGAGGTGGTACCGTTATTGGGACTTGGGAAGAGTTCCATGGTGAATTCAAGGGGAAGTATTACTCAGAGTATTCTGGGGAGGAGGCTTGGGCTAATTTACATTGGCTTATGCAACAACGCACAATTAAGGAGTATCTATAATACCTCTCACCTAGTTCGACCGCCAGACCCGAGTAATAGGATGCTACGAACAAATACTAAGAAATTACAAGCAATTTATAATTTAAAATCTCAATTAATTTTCAAATAATTCATAAACAATCAAGTTAAAATACATTTCAATCAATTTCAATTTAATATCGAGGTTATGAAAGGTAAAAACTAAGCAAGCCTCATTAGGGATCAAATTGAAACAAATTCAAAAAAATAGGAAAAACTACATACAGGGGTCACATAGTCATGTCCCCTGGACGTGTGCAAAAGCTTAGCCCGTGTATGATGAACCACACGGTTGTGTCACTAAATCGTGTACAAGAGTCATGCTTGTGTGAGATAGGTCACATGGCCGTGTGGGTGGGTCACAACCATGTGAGGAAACCGTGTAACTTTCTATGCTCGTGTGAACCAAAATCACTTAAATTTTTACAGACCACGCAGTCGTGTCATGAGCCCATGTATGGCACACGGTCATTCCATGAGCCCATGTATGGCACACGGTCGTGGCTTAAGCCATGTGTAATTGGAAAATACCTTCCAAAACAAGCTACCATTTAAGCCACATTTCAACCTATTCATAAGCATTCAATTCAAGTCAAAATCATAATTTAAACAACCATCCTAAGTGCCTAACCAATATGCCAGAACTGGCACCTCAATCAATAATTCAAAACTAGCCAAATGACTACATTTATTCATGCCAATATACCTTTAATGGTACCTCAAATAATCAAGCCACACACATTTATACATTCGACAATCACATGTTTAAGTATCAAACTTACCAAAACATTTCCTAAACATAACCTAAGTATATCATCCATCATTCTGTATCCAAGCATAAATCAAAACACATTGCATAACATGATATTTTCTAATATATGAGGACATTAGGCATACGATTTAAGCAACCTAACAATCATCACCAACATGACTATTGTCATACTAGTTATACACATTTATACATAGCCTTAAAAATACCAACAACAAAACAAAAATAATCAGTATAAGCATAGAAACATCCCTAGGTACATGCCAAGAGTAAAAGAACAATTCACCAACACTTGAATTCGGGATTGTCGTTGGATGCTGAGTCGATGATTGAATCACTAAGTACCTAACCTGCACACAGAAAATCAAAATCATACGTTGGGTATAACTCGGTGGTATTTTTATAATCCAAACATTTAAAAAATAATATAAGTTATAATGATGCCTAAACCTAATAAAGATGACTTGCAATATGTAAATTCAATAGGCCAACATGCTTATTTTTCCAATATTAAGACATGACAATCACATTTCATAAGTCATTTTCAAATTCAACTAATGTAATGACACATTTCATTTCAATTCATCATTTCAAGTGTTCATTGAACAAACACAATCAATATTCATAGTTCAATCCACCATTTCATATTTCATTTCACATATCACTTCCATTTCTCAACATTTTTCCATTTCAATATCAAATATCTCGATTTTACCATTTGTTTCCCTATTAACACGACTCGGACTCAGATGGATACACAGATCCAACCAACACACCAAATTGGCAACCAGTGCCTTTTCAGATAAATTTGAAGCCAATAGTTGTGCCCAATGCTATAAATAAGTTTGACACCCAATGTCTCATCAGTTAAACCGAAGTAAATTGGAACCCAGTGTCTCATCGGTTAAACTAGAGCAAATTGGAACCCATTGCCTCATCGACTCATAGTCGAAGTAACCCTAAACTCTTTCTATCTGATGGAATGCCAACTATATCTGACTCTACCTGAACAGTGGGTTCCCATTTCGTATTCCATTAGCTTCAAATATCTGATTTCACGTTTATTTCCATTATAAACATATAATTTTACATATAACAGCATTATACCATCACACTACATACTCAATTTCATATTTGAATAATATATATACATTTTTCATAAACATTCAATTTAGTCATTAAATATATCAATTAATTCAATTCATCCCAAATCATTTCTTCATCGCAAATGAATCAACTAGTATTATTACCATACACAAACATTTCAAAATGAAATAATTTACAAAGAGTTTGAATTATAGAAACACAAATCATAAACTCTGAGCTATTCGTCGACAACTGTAACAACCCATTTTTCAGTGGTGTTGGAAATAGTGATTTTGGGGCCACAAATCTGATGACTGGATTTATAAATATTATTATTTAATATTGACAAGTAAAATATAATATTATAATAAATTTTGATTTGATAAATTATGTTATTTGAAATAGTAATTTGGTTCAAGTGGTAAATCCTTAAAGTTAAGTAGTTTTAGAAAATGAGGTATCAGACCTTGTTTCTATAAATTGAGCCGGTAAATATTTCTATTAAATATTTACAGGAGGTTATTAGGGTGGTATTAAAATTTAGTTAAGAAATTTTAAGGTTTAAATAGTTAATTAAGTAAAAAAGGCTAAATTGAAAAATGTACAAATGTTAAAATCTAATAGTTAAAGGGGTTAAATTGTTAAATTACTAAATTTTTAAGCTTTTATGTGGTTATTATTCCATAATTTCATGTTAGGTACGGTTGGTGCCTTAATTTGATTTATTTTATATGTTAAAATAAATGAAAATAAAGTAAAGTAATATATTAAGAAACAAAAAGGTAAAATCTCTATTATTTTGTTTATGTTCATCTTCTAGGTGCTGAAAAACCACCATTTCTTAGCTTGTGAGGTTCAGCCAAGCTCTCCCTTGCGCATGGTTATATTTTTTAGGATAGTTTTTAGTAATTTTTGTATTTTGAGCTCATATTAGTTTAATCTAGCTAACCCCTAGGTTAAATTGTAAAATTGTTAAACGTTATAAATTGTGTCATGGATGAATTTAATATGTTTTTGAAGTTTTATGATGATTGTTAAGTTTGGTTGTTAAATGAACATATTTTGTTAAGTAATTTTGATGATTTAAAGGTTTAGGGACTTATTTATGAAAATGGTAAAATTCAAGGAAAATATTATAAATTGTTGATAAATATGGGCTATTATAAGATTGGGTAAAAATTGGCTAGCATGATTTATGGTTAAAAATGGTGAAATTACAAGTTTCGAGTTTAGGGACTAAATTACATAAAAGGTAAAATTTGACTACTAATTTTCTTATAAGTTAAATTAATTGTTTTGAATGCTGGAATGAGACTAATTGAATAAAAATATTTATCTAGATCAAGAAACGACTCAAATGGACACTAATCACGGGAAAACCAAAATAGCAGATTAGTCGTTAGATCACGTTAGGGCATCGTTTTGGTACAAGTAAGTTCGTATAAAGTTAAATTATTTTTAATATGATGTTTTAAATGAGTTACTATAAATAATTATGTAAATTAAAATCTTGTTTTGTAAGGTTAGTTTATGTAAAGCTTGTAATTGAAAAATGTGTAAATCATGATGATATACGGGAATGTTATAATGTAATGGAAGTAAAGGATTTAATATGTAAAAGTCTCGTTTGAACCTTAAGAATTCTTAGGATACAAATGACATGTTATTAAGGTTTATACGATTTTGAGTGTTGGTCTTGAATGTCCTACCAATGGCTGAGGTCTTACATTTGTTACGGATTCTCCACAACTAGTGTGAGCAGCACCGTATAGCTAAAATTCCACCCCACGGCTCATGTGAGCAGGCCCATTTTACAGCTCATGTGAGCACTATTGAAAGGGAAAGGTTATGATTACATGAAAAGACATGCTATGTGTGAACATTCTGGAGTATCCGATGAAATTCTAGATGGTTCAATTGGTAAGTGCAGGTTAATGGAAAGACATGTATAAAAACTTAATGCACTAATGTTTATATGAAATTGAAAGATGGATATGCACATATGCAATGAAAAGGATGAGAATTTATCATGTGACGGATGACATAAGCCTAAAATTTATTTCTTAATATATGTTATGTTTACTTATTATCTACTAACTATGTGGACTCAAATGTGTAGAATGTGAAATGGATATATATATGTGTGATGGATGATATATAAAACCTAAATGCTTATTAGGTATATGTCATAATTTACTATGCTATATTATGTATGATATATGAAATTTGAGGTGTGAAAGGTAATGAAAATGAAAGTACATAGTATATGATGTAAGTGATTGATGATTTGAAAAGCTTGAGATGTTATATGCCTTATTTCGTTTAATTTATATGTGCATTTCTTCACCTACTAATCTTGTGAGGTGTTGTGTATAGGAAAAGGAAATTTGGGCTATGGCTAAATGGAATCATTTATAGTTGTTTAATTATTGCACTTGGTAGGTTTAAGTTCTATTATACAAACTTACTAAGCATTAGTTGCTTACCTAGTTTATTTCTCTATTTCTGCAGGTCATCAGAAAGCTCGACCGGTTGGAATCTTCATCGGAGCACAGTCACACTATCTATTGACTATTTCGGTAGCTTTTGATTAAGTTGGACTAATGGTCATAAATGGTATGTATAGGGTTGTATGTTAGTTTGTTATGTTTTGAGCCTATTCCTAACATACCTGCATATATATATGTGTGTGTGTTCTGAAATAAGTTGGTATAGGCTTGTGTTAATAGGTGAGTTTGGTCTCTTATGAGTGTCTTGTGAAGGAATGTGACTAAGTGGTATAATTTAAGAATGAAGTAACTAACTGGTGAGTGTGTGACATGTGTTTGGCATGCATAAGGCTTGAATGCATATGCTAGTTTGCTACTTGTTAAATTGATATATATCGATTGATGCCAAACTTATGTATACGTTTATTTTTGGCCTTGTAAAATGCTTCAGTTAATATGTGTATTTGGTCATTTGAAGGTCAGGTAAATAGAGGACATATTTATAGCATTGAAGCATGTCAATTTTGTGTTTGTATGGTATATGCTCAAGGGTATGAAAATGGCTTGAAATGTGTTGAATCAATGTTTGAGTTGTGGTGCCTTTGAATGGCATATTGGTTAGAACAATTAGGATGATTGAATGACATGTTTTGCAGGTGTTTAAGATGTGTTTTTGGTCACATATATGTCTTGGAAGAAAGGTGTCTTGGAATGCAAGCATAGGCTTTGAGTTGTCTTGTTTTAGGGGTTAATTTTGGAGCACATGGCCTGGGACACGGGTTATCAAATAGTTGTATGCCACACACGGTCACCATACACAGCTGTGTGTTATTTTATATTCAGGTGTAGTTTTCACACAGCCTTTGACACGATATGTGACCCAAGTCAGTGATTTACACGGTTTGACACATGGGCTGGGACACAGTCGTGTTTCCCATAGTTCGAATGTCCACACGGCTTGGGCTAAGTCACACGACCGTGTAACCCCTATTTCCTAAATTTTCATGTTTTTCCAAAAATTTTTTATTTGTTTCGAATTAGTTCGTGATTGTTCCCAAAATATTTTTAAGGTCTCTTAGGCTCAATTTAAGGCCGTAAAATTAATTTTACTATAAATAAATTATGTTATCTAATGTTAATATATAATTGTATGTTAGTTTCTGTTTCGATGATAAATGTTCTGAATTGCATAGTAATGCTTTATCACCTTAATCCGACAACGGAGTAAGGTAGGGTGTTACAATGACATTGTCTTTTCCTTTCTTTTTCGAGGAATTCGGGTTGACGTTACCTAAAAATTAAAAATAATACATAAAAATATCAATAAACACCCATTTTCACATTCAATTTCTAATTTGTGTAACATTTGCATTTTATTCAATTTAGTCCCTAAAATAGGGGCTAACATAATTTTCACATTTAACCCTTCAAACTTAATGTTGAATTCTTTAGAGTCATTATAGGACTTCCTACTTATCAATTGCACCCCAAATTTCAGAATTTGTGCATTTTAATCCTTATTGCATAAAATCATCAATTCGCTTCACAATTTAGTCCTTTTTTCAATTCTAAACTTAAAATCTATCTAAATACCACCAAAAACTTCAACTATCCAACAATGTTAAAACTCACAATCTTTAACAATACCAAAAATTATGTCATGGGTCGGCTATCAGGATTCCGAAAACATAAAAATTACGAGAAAAGGACTAAATAGAACTAACCAAATTGAAGCTTAAAATTTTAATGCCATAACTGTTCATCTTCTTCTTCTCCTCTTCTTTGTTTAGAAATTTCTAAAATGAAAAGAGAATGGTTACATTTTCTTTCAATACACTAATTAACATCTTTTCCTTCATTTTGTTTTTATTTTATTTTTATTTTAACATTAATTTAAGTAAAGTTTTATAATGTATAACATATATGATATTAAGCCATAATCGACCACATATAATCATATAATGGTTTATTTACTTTATAAGTCCTATATATTCAATTCTAACTATAATTCCTTAATAATTCTTACTTTTATCATTTACACGATTTAATCCTTGTACTCAAATTAAACACTACTTCCACGAAATTCCATATACAAAATTCAATTCACTTTAATTATAACTCAATAAATATTTAATAAAAAATATCTACGAGTCTAATTTACATAAACAAGATTCCAAAACCACACTTTTTGGCATTACTAACTTTTAGGTCGTTACAATATGTGAAGGAGTTCAATGAACTTGTACTCCAAATTTCTGATCTGGGTGAAAATGAGGTATTTTTCTCCCTCATGGAAGGGCTAAAGCCTGGACGAAGCAAGAGTTGCAACGTCAAGGGGTCAAGGAACTTTCTAAAACAATGTTCATAACGAAGTCCTTAATTGAGCTTGTTTCAAGGAAAAACAAGCTTGATTTTTTTGAGCCCAAGGACAAGGGAAATGGTGAGGGACAGTCTGAAATAATCCATGCGTTCTATCATTGAAGGGGATGATGAGCCAAAAAGAGCACCGTTGAAGCTTGGTTCAATCATGCATTCTATCAAAGCCAAGTGTGTCGAAGAGAGTGAAAAGAAGCAAATGGAGTGTTTTTTATGTTGTGGTCTACATAAGATGCGAAACTATTCAGAGTGATCCAAGAAATCCGCGAACAGTAAAGGAAATGAATCGAAGGTAAAGAGTGAGACTTTAAAGCTTAGGTCACTGATACTCAATTCTACAAAAGTGAAGAGATATCGCAAGCAAAAAGGGTTGATGTTTGTGAACATCGACATCATAGGTAAAAAATGAGTCCTATTGTTGATAGATGGGCATTAGACTTGTTCATATTGAAGGAAGTCATGAGTAAACTTGGTCTCTCAGTTAGCAAATCAAACAAGAAGATAAAGACTGCAAATTCCAAAAAGGCCCCAATTGTGGGAGGAGTACAAGGAGTTGAGCTACAAATCGGTCAATATAAAGGCAAGGAAGACTTCTAGGTAATTTACTTGGATAATTATGACCTTGTTCTTGGCTTCAATTTCCTTGACAAGATTAATTCTCTATTGTTCCCTTTTGCTGATTTTTTATGCATCTTAGATACTTGACAACAACAATGCATTGTGTTAGTGAGTCGAAACATGAGAGATAGAACCAAAGTATTGTTGGTAATCAAGCTAGCCAAGGATATTTCTTGTAGTGAGATTATTGACTTGGTAGATGTGCTACACTGAAACCCTTAAAAATGCTAGAGGTATAGAAAACTGATATGTAGCCTGTCGAGTTATCAGTAGGGTAGTCACCTATGAGAAAGGTGGGTTGTCCATTGGAATTTGAGGGGGAGTAGTAATACAAACTAAACAGTTGGAAAAAGTAAATGCTATGAGAAAAACTTATCTAATGTTTCATATTTTGACTTACCATTGGCTTGGAAAAGACACAAGGGCCCTTTTAGAGTTTTGAAATGGATAATGTAAGGGACTTACAAACAAAAGTTAGCGACAACACTCAAGGTTAACCTGGTGTTCAATGTGTGGGTGTCGAAGCCTATTTGTAAGGATTAAGGGAATCCTTGTAGAGGCAAGTCATGATGGGGGCAAGAAAGAATGGTGGGATCTTGTGAACAAGATGCACAAAAGAGAGACACGATTTGAATTAGGCGACGACAGAAACATAAGCCAAGGAAAATGTTCCAAGGGGCAAAACTATTCGATAGAGAGACTAGTTGGGAATCAAATGAGGCATTGAGGTAGTTCTAAGACGAGTCAAACTAGTGTCCTTCTGAGGTTGTGATGAGGATGCCGGAAGAATGGATGAGGGAAAATGTCACAAGTCGCAGATAAAAGCCCATGACCATTGTGCACAGAATGTCCTATAAAGGTCAACTAATTAAATTGCGCATATTTGATCCACTTGAACTGGCCTGATTCGTGGAACCTATGAATAAGCCCATATAGTTAATGCCTTGGTGGCACAATGAAACGCACCAATAAAACTAGAGTTATCATGGTCATTAATAAAAATCCTAAAGGATAAATATGTATATAGCTTAAAACCCTTAATACTATCATCTTGTAGATAAGCACTAATGATGCAAGTCTCAAAGCCCAATTTCAGACCAATGAATGTGATGGGCTCACACTACCTCAAGGCCCAAAAAAATGTCAAAGGCCAAGCAAATCAAAACAGATTTGATCAAAGATAAGATTCGAGGATGAAACTTTTCGAGGAAAGTGGGAATGATACATGCACGGATGGAGTAAAATTTATTAAATTCCATTCATTGAAGCTTCCAATTTTCAAGCTTGGAAAATCAATAGACTTGCAATGAATTATTGGATGGGATCTAGCCATTTTTGGGTTGAGATGTCTTCATAGTGTTCAAATATCTATCTCTTAGCTTCGAAACACACATTGAATCACTCAATTTTGAGTTTGGGAACTCAAGTTATGACTGTTTTAATAAAGGCTACGTGAGTAGAATTTCTAGACATGATTATGACGGGAATTACGAGTTTTAGGCTTTTAATTCGAGTTTAAATCATATTGGGTTCGGGTTTTGGGCTTAATTTTTATTATATATGAGCCCAATATTGTATTTATTAGCTCTTATTATTTTATTATTCTGAATTTTTAATAATTATTAAGTAGTTTAAGTTATTTAAGAGTTTTATGTCAACAAAAAAGTTTAGTTTGAAACTATTTCTATTTTAGATTAATTAGATTTCTAGTATACTTAATAGTTTTATTTAGATTTAATTATCTAGCTTATATATAGGCCATTGCATTGCATACAAATTACACAATTCATTATTATTCAAGAATTTCTCTTAAGTTTCTTTAAAAGAGTTTTAACAATGTTTTTAGATTGTAAGGATCATCTTCAAACTATTTCTTGCCAAGTTTTATTTCTTGGAGGGGAAATTAAAGCTGCTTGAAAGGGGTTGTGGATTCTTCGTATTTCCAAGGCTTCTTAGGATTTCTACATGCCACGTTCTATCTTTCCATCTATTTTCTTTATTTTATTCCTTATTGTTCTAATTGTAGATTTATTATTATATTTTAATTATCTTAGTTATTTATTTTAATTGTTTTATCTAACTTAGATTTCATTGCATTTCAGGTTGTGTCGAAATCTAACTTTCTTTCCCAATGTCTAAAGCCCTAAGTCAAATCTGCGACTTCAACAAACTTTGTGATTCGCTTCCATATCATCAACATCATTCCATTATACAAATGATAATGAATGCATGCAGAACAGGATCATAGCTTGTCTAAGTTACGGATGTATCCTAGATCTCTAGATGAATGAAAAGGAAACAAGAAACAACGAAAAGAGATTAGTTGTCGCCAAGAAGAATCAAATGAAATTAAAACAAAAGAAAGATGAATTGATTGGTAAGGAGTCCAATAGAGAGTGAATCTGGGATTCTTAGATGGAAAGAAACCGTCATTGCACCTCAAGAATGTAACACCCCTTACCGAAGTCCGAGACTAGAGCTAGGCACGAGGCATTACCTAACTTAAACGCATGCATTCAATCTTTTCTGAAATGTAAAAACTAGGTCAAATTAAAACTTTCCTTTCATAGGTCGTTGATTCCTAATATGGGCCTACGAGGCCCAATTCATGCTTTGGAAACGGTCTGACATTAATTCGATTGCTTATGAAAACTTTGGAAAATATCACTTGAAACAAGGCACACGCCCATGTGGAAGGGCAACACGCCTGTGTGGTCATTATAACATGGCCGTGTTAATGGCCTGTGTGACATACACAGGTGAATTAAATTCTAAATGTGAACCTATAGGGGTTTTCACATAGCCTGACACACCCCCGTGTCTATAGCCTGTGTCCCTCACATGGCTATGACATGCTCGTGTCTAAAAGCCATGGCATTCTATTTTTGACGTCAGTACCCAATTTGAGGCACACGGCCAAGGCACACGCCCGTGGCTAGAGACCGTGTCCTCCACACGGGTGAGACACACGGTCGTGTCTCTGCCCGTGTGTTTACTACCATGCATTCTGACTTGCAAATTTTACGTTCAGTAGACACACATCGGAACAACATGCCCGTGGGCTGACCGTGTGTCACACATGGCCTAGACACATGCTCGTGTGTCTACCCGTGTGGACAATATAAAACTATCTACCAAGCCTTTGCCACCCTGAAACAAAATTTAACATCAACCAACACATCAAAGATTAACTTAATATAATTTCTCAACCAAACAACCATAGTTAAGACCCTTATACATTACATATAATCAACTATTCTAACAAGTTCACATTCATGAAAGGCTAGCTTGCATTCACATAATAACTTTCTATATTAGCCATTTTCCATGGCCTTATACAAAATGAATCAAATGCTAAAGTAAGCCAACATATTTGGCAAATTAACAATGACACAAAACTCAAAAGTTGAGGTCCTATACATGCCATAATCAAAATAAAAGATCTAACTATAACAAGTGCTTCAGATGATAGTGTGACTGGCTTCTCCGACATAGAGATGATCTTCGAGCTACTATGGCGGCACTATAAGAAAATGGAAAGAGAAATAGGGTAAGCATAGAGCTTAGTAAGTTGCATAAAAATAAACAACAACTATTTATCGTAAGGTAATATGCTCATAACCTTTCATAGATTATTCATGAATACCATAAATAAACGCAAGTACAACTTACTCATCACCATCCAATACAACTCATATTGCATACATTGAACCCCTGTCTCATACATTTCAATTAGGTAGATGAACCACTCACCACATGATCATGACTTTTCTCATTTAGATATAAATCATAAACCTTTTGTTGAACCATTTGGAATGCTACCGGATACTCAATAGCCCTAACATGGGTTAAAATGTTGACGCCATGTCCCAAACACGGTCTTACACTGACACACTACAAGCTGACGCCATGTCCCAAATAGGTCTTACACTAGCTTGTGTATCGCGAGGCCGATGCATGTCCTAGACATGTCTTACACTAGCTCTCGTCTCAATGCCAATGCATGTCCCAGACATGTCTTACACTAGCTTAAATATCTCGAGACTGATGCATGCACCAGACATGTCTTACACTAGCTCACATATCACCCATTATCATAGTACAAATATCAAAGTCTATTCCAAAGGTTCAACGAAAGTCTTTACTACGTAAGTTTCCCAACATGTATTCTCATATTCCAAAATCGAGACAATTTATGCCATATCAACTCAAATACACATTATAAAGATATAGTTGCATTATTGACATACAACTTATCTCGGATTACAAAATGTAGGCGGCTAGACGATTTACTCAACTTGCTTGGTCTTCCCACGGTCCAAGTTTGGTTTTCGTGTTTCTTGATCTAAAGTAATAAAAATTCACTCATTTAACCTCTAAAAAAATTTAAGCAATCATAAATTCACATTTTTTGCAAACTGACCATTTTGCCCTTATACTTTCACAAAATGACTATTTTACCCCTAGGCTCAAAAATTAATTTTTATCGAATTTCTTCAAATATTAAGCCTAGACGAACTCTTATTACTCTTATAGTGACCCAAAATCTCCTTTGTTTCACAACATTACCATCCATTTTACAAACTTTACAAAATGGTCCTTTTTACGGTTTTCATGAGAAGTTCTTTCACAAAAGTTGTTCACTACACCCCTAAGATTCATTTTATTCCACAAAAACTCAGCAAACATCATAAACCCTTTCATGTAAAAACCCTAGAATATTAACCATTTTGCAAAATGGTCCCCTCATTAGCTAGCTCATGCTATAAGGGTTCCAAAAGTACAAAAATTATCAAAAATAACCTCCAAATTGACTTACTTGCAAGAGGATAGTTTGGCTAAAATTTTTGAAGCTTAAAACCCCCTCTTTTGCTGGTATGAACGGTGGGAAGAAGATAAGATAAAATAAAATATCATTCTCTCCTTATTCAATTTTATTTTTAACCAATTTAGTCACCAAAACCCACCTAAACTTGTCAACTTCGTCAAATCTTGTCCATATGGCCGGCCAAGCTTCTTTTAAATGTCTAATTGCACTTTAAAGGCCTCCAATTATGGATCTCTATCTATTTAGTATATCTTTCAAGTAAAATAGAACTTTTACCCTTTATGCGATTTAGTCCTTTTTCAAAATTAAGCTTCCAAAGCTAAAATTAATTCACCAAATTTTTCATACACCTATATAAACATGCTATAACTCTAATATATTAATAAAATAATTTCTCAAACTTTGAATTGGTGGTCCCGAAACTATCGTTCCAACTGAGCCCAAGATCGGGCTGTTACAAAGAAAATGCCCCAACCAGATCTAGAAAAACAAAACACAAAACATATTTGTTAGAAGTGATTTTAAAGACAAAAGCAGATTGTTTTGTGCAAGAATATTTGAAACAATAAGAAAAGATTAAAACTCCTAATTTTTGTGTGTTTCTTGATAGAACAAGATAGGATAATGTCTCTCTTGAAGAAATTTCAACCTAGAATAAAAACCAATAAAATCAGCAAATGAAAACAGTAAGAGCTAAATTGGAATAATCAAGAAACAATCAATTAAGGATAGAATAGAGAAGATGGTGTCCTATGAAGCCTTGGAAACATGAAGAATCCACAACCCACTTCAAGAAGCTCTAATTTCCCCTCCAAAAAAGAAAACTTGGCAAGAAAAAGTTTGAAGATGATCCCTACAAATTGAAAAGATTGTTAAAACTCTTTTAAAAGAAATTCAATAGAAATTCTTAAAAAAAAAACTCAAAGAGAATTTATAAACTCAAAAGAGAAGTTAAATAATAATGAATTGTGTGATTTATGTACAATGCAAAGGCCTATATATAGGCTAGCTAAATAAATCTAAATAAAACTCTTAAATATAGTAGAAATCTAATTGATCTAAATAAATCTAAAAAAAACTCTCTTGTTAATATAAAACTCTTAAATAACTTAAACTACGTAATAATTATTAAAAATTCATAATAATAAAATAATAAGAGCTGATAAATACAATATTGGGCTCATTTATATAAAAAATTAAGCACAAAACTTGAACCCAATATGACTTAAACTCGAATTGAAAGTCTAAACTCATAATTCCCATCATAATCATGTTTAGAAATTCTACTCGCATAGTCTTTATTAAAACGACCATAACTTGAGCTCTCAAACTCAAAATTGAGTGATTCAAAGTGAGTGTCAAATCTAAGAGATAAATCGCCGAATGCCATGAAGACATCTCAACCCAAAAATTCCTGGATCCCATCCAAAAATTCATTGCAAGTCTTCTGATTTTCCAAGCTTGAAAATTGTTAACTTTGATGAATGGGATTTAATAAATTTCACTCCAACCGTGCATGTATCATTCCCCATTTCCTTGAAAAGATTCATTCTCGAATCTTGTCTTTGATTGAATCTTGGTTTGATTTGTTTGGCCTTTGACATTATTATTAGGCCTTGAGGTAGTGTGAGCCCATCACATTCATGGGTCTAAAATTGGGCTTTGAGACTCACATCTTTCCCACCTTCCTCAAGAAGATTCGTCTCTGAATCTTTAGCTACACAAAAAGAAAAAAGGATTAGAATAAATAACAATAAAATGAAAAAAAAACTTACCTAAGCTTTCTTGTGTGCCAAAACTATCTCCAGGATGATCTCCCAAATTAGCATGGATCAAATATCTATCCTTAAAAAACAAAGAAACATATTTTTGTTTGGTTGAACTTTTTTCCAAAGCGAGCAGCTAAATATGTTGGACAGATGCAAGGCTGCCACATTTGGAGGGAGGACGTACTGAAAGAAATTAAGAAGGCTATAGCACAAGCAAACTGTATAAATCTAGTGTGTCACTTACATGAAGACCTATGGTTATGGGTTGTGGATTTTGATAGATCGGACCAAGGTATTGTTGGGGGAGCATACCGGGTAGACATAAGACAATGGACCTGCGATTGTGGGAGATTTGACACACTTTGTTTTCCATATGCTCATGCAATTGTAGCATGTGGAAAATCTACATTTGGATCACATCACCTTTTTGGACGAAGTGTACAAACTAGAACACATGTATAACATGTGGAGAAATGTATTCCCACTGATCCCAGATGAACATATGTGGTCATCTATATCAACCACTCCATTCAATTTGTTACCTAATCAATCATTGTGTCGCAAACCAAAAGGTCATCCGACATTGACTCGGATACGTGACAACATGGACATTTGGGAGAAGTCAAATCACTCAAGGTTATGCGAGTGGTGTAGGAACCCAAGGCATACAATGTCTTTATGTCCACATCGACGAGATGATATAAGGACAACACCTCATTAACAAATTTATTAATTTTTTAACCTATTTATTAATTTATTAATTGCAATCTATTTGTTAATTTTTTTTCATTCCTACACATATTTTGTTGTAATTTGTAAACACGTTTTTTTAATAAAACTTTGTTCCATTGTTCCCATACATACTTGATTTAATGATATGAAATGACAATGACAACCAATTTTGATGCAAAAATGATATTTATTTAAAACCATAAGGATGTACAACATTGATACAATAAAAACATTGCGTATTTATTTTTAAAAATTACATGACAAGTACAAAAATAAAATAAATCACTCCAATCCCCGGTTAGAATGTGTGCCACATCACCGTGGTCGACAGTTGCGAGCCGAATTCTTTTTTGGTTCAACTTCCAATACAGGTTGTGGTGTTTGCCTCTCATCTTCTTACCTTCATCTGTATTTGATTACGATTGGTTGCTTCTCAATTGCCATCATGTAACCTCTGATCTAGGAATAGATGGTTACGAAGATAGTCCACCTTGGTAGAATAATGACCCGAAGGTGTTTGGACACCATTAGCATAAGGGTATAACTATATTGTGTCTCATACACTGGTGGCATAGTGATCAGACTCCCGGTCGGTGCACCAAACATAGATGACCTATATGTCGTCATTAGCATTGTAGTCTTCAGAAATTTTGATGGCATCGACGTGTAATATTTTAGGGATGGGGGTTTATAAGCAAAAACTAATATCAAAGTAGAAGTAGAAAAATGTGGTGCAATGTGTAGAGCTTGTGTAAAAAAGAAGGGGTAAGTATAAGCATCAAAATAAGTCGAGTAAACTAATCAAAGGGTTGTACGACCATCGATGTCGAGTCTTACATCGATGTAGACAATCGACCCGCCTCGTCAGCTCTATCGTGGCCTCCTTGCCTTAGATTCCTACGCGCCTGTCGTAGCCTCCTCGTATGTGGTGGCTTGCCTCTCTACTCTTCACCTAACAGATATAGCTTGCCATGGACCCTAAACCATGACATGTACTCCGAATAGCAAGCTAAATCATGAATAAAAATGGCCTCAGAAGTAGGTAAAAACTCGTACCTATTGTTCCACATGTTGATATATTAGGTGTGGAATGTAGTCCAATTCTCATTTGTCCTTCCTCGCAAGTTGACAGGATGCAGATCATTGAGGTCTTGGGGTGCCACTGGAATCGATTGCCTGAACTCAAATTGTTGCAACACTCTATCTGACTTGTGCATCTCTAGGGTAATGTACACTACCAATGGCACCTTCATGTGCCAAATGTTGGGATTGACCAAGAATTTCGAATTGTCGTATCGGAGTAAGGCGTCTATTCAAACTATATTAAAATAATAAAAATATAGTTATCTATATACGACTAATTTTTAAATGAACTATGTTAATATTATATAATTCAAATTTAAAAAATACATACCTCCACTTCTAATTGTTGGTCTAACAGAAGCCACATATCTCGAAGCTCATCAGGTAGTCCCATGTAACTCAACCTATGGTTCCACCTATTGAAATAATATGTTAACACAATAATTTAAATATCAAATAATTATATTATGGTAAATATATTGACTAATGAATTTTACCTTGTTATGAGTGGGAATGTATAAGGTAGTCGGCTTGAAGACAAAAATATGGCAGTCGGTATCGCACCTATGATTTTAGTAGAAGAATGCAACTACTAATTTTTTTCTTGGTTCAGTCGCTCGATACAATTCCCGATACAACATTTTCAACACGGCTGACCCCTAGCTAAGTTCATCTGCTTCTCTAAAGTTGACGTGTTTTAGAATCCACCTTAGATGGACAAGACTTGTGACTTATCGTGCATTAGGAAACCCCCGATAATCATAAGGATGTACCCCCGAGCATGTTGTTCTCTTTGGACTTCAGTCGAATCCTCATCAAACCCACTAAAATTTCTTCTTAGCCAATTCATATCTATTTGAGCTCCAAAAATGGTTTCTAGAACCCACCCCAAAAGTTATTTGCATATGTCTCTCAAATTGGCTATGTGAACCGACCCAATCACTATTGACCAATCCATCGATAACCCAAGCTGTAACTACATGTCCACCAGAGTGATAGTGCACTCATCGCATGAAAGGTGGAATATGTGCATCTTAGGTCTCCACGTTTCAACCAACACGCTTACAAGTGTGGGATCGAATTTACACCCCCGACCAATAAAGGCCATTTAGCAGCCCATTTTTTAGTGAAATCGGAACAGTGGTTTCGGGAACACAAATTCGACCCAAAATAAGGTTTATTTTTATTTTATTATATGGTCCATATTATAATAGGCATGTCATGTGAAAATGTTAATACGAAAATTTTATCGATTAAGTGTCTAATTATGAGAAGGACTAAATCGCATAAAATACAAAAGTTGAATTCTAGTAGCTATAAGGATCAAATAGCTATGGGAATCAAAACTAGAGGTCCTTATATGGTAATTAGACCATTAAGAAAAGTATGCAGATTTTTCTTGGTGACTCATCTATGGAATTATAGAAAAAGGGCATGGACTAAATAGGAAATAGCAAAATACTTAATTAATTAAAAAGATGATAAAAGATATCATTTTATTTTATGTCATCTTCAACCTAAAACACATGGAAACCCTAGGTGAGAGAAAAGAAACTTTCAAGGCATAATTGAGTAAGTTTTTTGTCCTGTTTTTAGTAATTTTGGTATTTTTGAAACCGGGATAGCTTAATCTCTCTGTTTGATGATTAAATTGAAAAGTTATCAAAGTATGAAAAATGGGTCATGGATGTATATGCTGGAAACTAGATATTTATGGTAGAAAATGAAAGATTATTGATAGATAAACAACTTTTACAAAGTGCTTTTTGATGAAAATATGATTTAGGGACTAAAATGAGAACTTGTAAAATTTGATAAAAAATTCTGAAATTTTATGAAAACATGTACTGGAAAATTTGTAATGGGGCTTTGGTTAGGCTTGGAATAGGGAGTAATTTGCACGAGTTTCATTTTCAAAGCCTAAGGAAAATCAAAATTTATGGAAAAGTTAGGGGCAAAATGGTAATTTTGCATAGGACATAAATTGAGTCCATTTAAATATGAAATGTGTGAAATTGATAGTTAAATTCATTTATATAGATCTGGAAAACACTAATTCAAGGTTAGATTGAGGAAAAGAAAAGGTTACGGATTACTAGACTTTTTACGCGAACAAGTGTCGAGGTAAGTTCGTGTAACTTAATCGAGTATGTAATTATGTTAATTGAATGTTATGCTTGTATGTAATGTGTATTATATTGAAATGCATTACTTGAATGCTATAATGGACAATTTAATACATGCTTGAAATGGAGAAAAAATGGGTTAAGTCCTGATTGAATACTGAATTCTGATGAATATATGTGCTTTCCCAAAATGGATGAGGTCCTGCATTTGTTAAGTTATATAAAGGATTTAGCTTGGACTGGTAATCCTGTTATACGATATGTGGCTCGAGAGAGTGTTTCTTGGTTAAGTGCCCTAATGGGTACCTTTGAATAAGAAATTGACGGATTATTGAATCGTACACTTCGAATGTACTACTTGAGCCCCCATCGGAATTCGATGATTCAACGGACATATAACTCTAGACATGGCATAAAAATCTTGAGATGAAATGATAATGAATTGAATGAATATTGTTTGATAAGCTCATCTATGTTTACTTAATTGTTATGAAGATTTTGGTGACTAACATGTTTGATTGAATGTATGTGATTAGGTAATTTAGCCAAATGGATGGAAATATGACATTGTATGCTTAGATTAACTAAACAAGATTGGTCAGTTTAACTTTAGTTATACGAACTTACTAAGGATGTAATGCTTACTCCGTTTATTTTTCCCCTATTTTATAGTACTTGGAAGCTCGCAAAGGTTAGAGATCGTAGAGCATCATCACACTATCAACTAGTCATTTTGGGTATAATTAGTAAAAATTATTTTAGTATAATGGCATGTATAGGACAACCTGGCCAATAATGGCTTGAAATGTTATTTTGTAACCTAGCCATTGGAATGGCTAGTAATGGTTTATTTTGGTATGACTAAGTAGATTATTATGATATATATATTTACACATGAGTTATGTTAAGAATATGTGATCAATGTTATGTATGCCTAAGTTAAACTAAGGTAAGGTTGTGATCATGTATGCTTGTAGTGATATGCCTTGTGAATGATGAAATTTGTTGAAGTTGTATTGGTTGGTATTGGACATGTGTCTCAAGTGCAGATCTTGGGTGAAATTTTTGGTGAGAAATGAAGCTAGAAATGGCTTCATTTTGTCCACAAGGGCAGACACACGGGCGTGTGTCTAAACTGTGTGTGACACACAACCTAGTAACATGGGCATGTGGTTAGGCCGTGTGTCCCCTGCACCTTAATTTTGAGAAATAGAATGCTCAGAATTGGGCACACTGGTAGAGACACGGGCGTGTGTTTCAGCCGTATGTGCCACACTGCCTAGAACACAGGCATGTGTCTTAGCCGTGTGAAACGTGCACCTCATTTCGAATTGAATTAATTAACCACACGGCCTAGCACATAGGCGTGTGGCGTGGCTTTATGTACAAGTTAGAGAGTTACACGAGGTCAAACACGGCCTCAAACACGAGGTCAAGCACATAGCCCTGCACCTTGGAAAAAATTTGTAATTTTGCTAAAAATTCTTAAAGGTCCCGATTAAGTTCAAATTTGATACTAATGTTTAGAATTAGGCACACAGGTAGAGACATGGGCGTATGTCTCAGCCGTGTGAAACCTGCACCTAATTTTGAATTGAATTAATTAACCACACGGCCTAGCACATAGGTGTGTGGCATGGCCATGTGTACAAGTCAGAGAGTTACACAGGGTCAAACACAACCTCCAACACGGGCGTGTCCCAGAGTCACACGGGCATGTCCCTTGGACCACATCGGCATGTGAGCCCTGCACCTTAGAAAGATTTTGTAATTTCACAAAAAATTCTTAGAGGTCCCAATTAAGTATACTAATGACCTCGGTAAATAAATAGTAATTTACGTAGATTAATGGAAAAATGTTTTGAATGTTCTGATAATGCTCTGAAACCTTGTTTCGGCGGCAAGTACAGGTTAAGGGTGTTACATTTTATGGTATCAGAGCTACGATTTAGCCGATTTTTAGATTTGAATTAGCAAACAAGAGTTTAGCTACACATGCCATTATATAAATTGTGATAGTGTGATGACTCCTGATCATTTTAAATGTGTTTTTCATATAGTAATATCATCCAACGAGCTAGAGCTGAATCTGAGGAAGCTGAGAGCAATGCTTCAGCTTCAATTCAAAAAGTCGCATGTGCGTCTTGTAATGAAAGGCTCATGTCTTAGGGCTGAAGTGGGGAGGCAAAACAAGTCTTTTTTCAAATGATGAGTAAATGGTTTACATAGTACTTGAGAACAAACCTTGTTGTACAATGACCTCCCCCACCTATTCCCCAACCAATTCCTGAGGTACCACAGGGTTTCGAACCTGTTAGCATCGATAAGCCTTTGATAAATAAAATCTGCAAGCATGGGGTGGAATAATTTAGAGCTACTGCAGATGATGATCCAAAAAGGGCTGAGTTTTGGCTAGAGAATACTATCCGGGTTTTTGATGTACTATCCTACACACCTACCAAATGTCTAAAATGTGTAGTATCCTTACTGAAAGATACAGCTTATCATTGGTGGAATACCATAACTTCAGTGGTACCGAGAGAAAATATTACATGGGAATTCTTCCTGGCTGAATTCAGGAAGAAGTATGTTAGTCAGAGGTTCATGGATCAGAAAAAGAAAGAATTTCTAGAGCTCAAACAAGGAAACATGACTGTATCCAAATATGAATGGGAATTTGTTCAGTTGAGCAAGTATGCCAGGGAATGGGTTCTAACCGAGGCTGAAATGTGTAAATGCTTTGAAGAAGGTTTAAATGAAGACATCAAATTGTTGATTGGAATTCTTGAGATAAGGGAATTTGCAGTGTTAGCTGATCGAGCACACAAAATTGAGGAATTAAGTAAAGAAAAGAAACAAGCTGAAAAAGAGGCTCGGATTTATGGGAAAAGAACCATGAGTGAGTCACAATCATTTGTTTCTAAGAAATTAAAGAAGTATTATGATCGTGTTACCACCTCTACAGGATATTCTAGAAGAGACCGGGGCTCTCAACGTTCTAACCTGAGGTCTTCATCTCCATTTGTGGCTAGTGTGAGTAGTGTTGGTAACCCCAAACCGAAATGTAAACATTGTAATCAATTTTAACATGGGTAATGTTAGCCTAAAAGTGGTGTTTGTTTTGGATGTGGTTCACTTGAGCATTTTCTCAGAGATTGTCCAGAAAGAGTTGAAAAGGAGATAGAACTAGCTCCAAAGCCGAGTAATCCTGTCTCGAGGGGCAGACCACCTCGTCATCTCGGTAATGTTAGTGGTAGTCGAGGTACTAACAAGGATACAGTAATTAGATATGAGGCATGAGCACCTGCAAGGACATATGCTATTCGTGCTAGAGAATGTGCCTCTTTACCAAACATCATTACTGGTACATTTTCTCTACTTGATACTGATATTACTGCATTGACTGATCCTGGTTCCACACATTCATACATATGCACGAACTTAGTGACTGTTAAAAACTTGTTGAATTCACTAAATTTGTGGTTAAAAGTTTCAAACCCCCTGGGCTAGTATGTTATGGTGGATAAAGTTTATAAGAATTTTCCATTGATGGTAAAAGGTTATTGTTTTTCTCCTAACTTGATGATATTGCCATTTGATGAATTTGATATGATTTTAGGAATGGATTGGTTAACTCGATATGATACAGTGGTGGATTGTAAACATAAATATATTGTATTGAAAAGTGAGAATGATGAATTACTTCATGGTGAATCTAATAAACTGGATGGATTACCTAATGTGATTTCAGCAATATCAGCATAGAAATATGTCTAAAAGGGTTATGATGCTTACCTTGCATATATGTTGGATACTAAAGTATCTAAGTCAAAGATTCAGTCAGTGTCGGTAGTATGTGAATTTCCTGATGTATTCCCAAAAGAATTACCTAGTTTACCACTGGATAGAGAAGTGGAATTCTCTATAGGTCTTGTTTCGGGGACGACAACGATACCCATAGCACCTTACAGAATGGCTCCTACTAAATTGAAAGAGCTGAAAGTACAGTTGCAAGAATTGATTGACAGAGGTTTTGCTCGACCTAGTTTCTCACCTTGGGGTGCACCGGTTCTGTTTATAAAGAAGAAGGATGGATCATTGAGGTTCTGTATTGATTACAGATAGCTCAACAAAGTTACAATAAAGAACAAGTACCCATTGCCTCGTATTGATGACTTGTTTAACCAGTTAAATGTGCCACTGTATTTTGGAAGATTGATCTTTGTTCCGGCTATTATCAATTATGGGTAAAAGATTCAGATTTGCCAAAGACAGCTTTAGAACCAAGTATGGACACTATGAATTTCTTATGATGCCATTCGGCTTGACAAATGCACCTGCAGTGTTTATGGATTTGATGAACAGAATTTTCAGCCTGTATTTGAAGAGGTTTGTGGTGGTATTTATAGATGATATTTTGTTTTACTCTCGGAATAAAAATGAGTATGCTGAGCATTTCAGAATAGTGTTACAAACTCTACGAGAGAACCAATTGTATGCCAAATTTAGTAAATATGAATTTGGCTACGGGAAGTTAGTTTTCTTGGGCATATAGTATCTGCTGAAGGTGTCAAAGTAGACCCGAATAAAATTTCAGCCATTGTTAATTGGAAGCCACCGAAGAATGTGTCTGAAGTCTGAAGTTTTCTGGGACTAGCTAGTTATTATCGAATATTTGTAAAATGTTTTTCAATGATAGTTTCTCTGATAACTCGTTTGCCACATAAAGATGTAAGGTTCTAGTGGACTGATAAATGCGAGTAGAGTTTTGATAGATTAAAAGCTTTATTGATAGAAGCACCAGTGGTATTTCAGCCAGAATCGGGTAAGGAATTTATAGTTTACAGTGATGCATCACTAAATGGTTGAGGCTGTGTTTTGATGCAAGATGGTAAAGTAGTAGCCTATGATTCACGATAGCTAAAGCCATATGAAAAGAACTACCCGACACATGATCTTGAATTGGTGGCCATAGTGTTTGCATTGAAAATCTGGCGGCATTACTTATTTGGTGAAAAACGTCACATATTCACTGATCATAAAAGTCTGAAATACTTGATGTCATAGAAAGATTTAAATTTGAGACAGCACAGATGGCTCGAGTTATTGAAAGATTATGATCTTGTTATTGACTACCATCTAGGAAAAGCCAATATAGTGGCGGATACTTTGAGCAGAAAATCCTTGTATACATTGCAAGGATTGAACACCCAGTTGTCATTGTCTGATGATGGTTCAATCATAGCTGAGCTAAAAGCTAGACCAATTTTTTTGCAATAGATTTCTGAAGCTCAGAAAAATGATAGTAAGTTACAAGCAAGATGGGTACAAAGCGAATCGACTCTTAATTTAAAATTTCAAATTGGGCCTGATGGTTGTTTGTTATTCAGAGGCAGAATATGTGTACCGAAAAGTTCAGAATTGGTACAGAAAGATTTTGAATGAAGCTCGCAACGGTAACATGCCTATACATCCTGGTAGTTATAAAATGTATAATGATCTGAAAAAGAATGGAACGAGATATTTTTGTGTTCGTGTCTAAGTGTTTAATATGTTAGCAAGTAAAAGGTGAACATCAGTTGCCTTCTGGACTATTAGAGCCGATTACAATACCAAAATGAAAATGGGAAGGAATTACTATGGACTTTGTAACGGGATTACTCTTGTCTCCAATGAAGAAAGATGTCATTTGGGTAATTGTTGATCGGTTGACAAAGTCTACACACTTTATTCTGGTATGTATGGATTATTCCTTGGATAGATTGGCTAAATTATCTGTTTTTGAAATTATCATATTGCATGGAGTGCATGTCTCTATTATTTTAGATAGAGATCCTCAGTTTACTACTCGATTCTAGAGTAAATTGCAAGAAGCTCTGGGTACCCAGTTACACTTTAGCACTACATTTCATCCCCAGATAGATGGTCAATCTGAATGGGTAATACAGATCTTGAAAGATATGCTTTGGTGTTGTATACTAGAGTTTAAAGGTAACTGGGAAAGGGATTTGCCTCTGGTCGAATTTTCTTATAATCACAATTATCAGTCTAGTATTAAAATGGCTCCGTATGAAGCCTTATGTAACAATCCGATTTTAGGCCTAGTCGGAACAGTAGTTTCGAAACCACTAACCCAAGGTCAGAGAAATTATTTTTTTATTATTTTATGTGTTGTAGCATGATTATATGGGTGCATGCAAATTTTGGTGAAATAATTTTAGCGATTGCATGCTCAATTGCAAAAAAGGACCAAATCACATAAGGGATTAAAGTTTTATTTCATTAGCTAAAGGTTTCAAATAGCTAAAGAACCAAAATTAAGAGTCTTTAAAGAGCAAATAGGCCTTTATTCATGGCATGGCCATCCAAGTTAGAGAAGATCCATGATGTTTTCCATGTGTCGATGTTGCGCCGTTACTGATCTGACCCTTTGCACGTTCTTTCGCCAACAGAGGTTGAGATTCGATCAGACATGACTTATGGCGAAGAACTAGTTAAGATCTTAACCCGAGAGGTCAAACAATTGAGAAATAAAAGTATAGCACTCATGAAAGTACTGTGGCATCGACATGGGGTTGAAGAGTCCACATGGGAACCCGAGGAGACTATGAGAGATCAATACCCTAACTTTTTCACCGGTAAGATTTTCAGGGACGAAAATCCCTAAGGGGGAGAATTGTAACAACCTGATTTTAGGCCTAGTCAGAACAGTGGTTTTGAAACCACTAACCCGAGTTCAGAGAAATTATTTTTAATATTATTTTGTGTTGTAGCATGATTATATGGGTGCATGAAAATTTTGGTGAAATAATTTTAGCGATTGCATGCTCAATTGCGAAAAAGGACTAAATTGCATAAGGAACAAAAGGTTTATTTCATTAGCTAAAGGTGCCAAATAGTTAGAGAACCAAAATTAAGGGTCTTTAAAGAGCAAATAGGCCTTTATTAATGGCATGGTCGGCCATAGGGACAAAGAAAATCAAATAGTCAAAATTAGGTGAAATTTGGTAACCAATTTGACTAGAATAAAGTAAAATAAGGAAAAGCTATCATCTTTTTTCTCTTCTTCTTTTCTCTACCGAAATTTTTAGCAAGAAAGGGGTCTTGAAAGCTTCAAATTTTCAGCCATTAAGTTCTCTTATAAGTAAGTGATCTTGATGACTTTTCTTGATAATTTTTGTACTTTTGGAACCCTTGTAACATAATCTAACTAATGAGGGGACTATTTTGCAAAATGGTTGAGGGTCTAGGGTTTTTCCATGAGAGTATTCATGTTTTTTGTTGAATTTTTATGGAAGAAAATGAATCTTGGTTGTTAAACAAACAACTTTTGTGAAATAGTTTTCATAGAAACCCCACCTAAGAACCATTTTGCATAAGTTATAAATTATGAGGTAAATGTGTGAAATAATGAGAATTGTGGGTTGCTTCTAGTATAAAAAGAATTCGGCTAGACTTGGGTAGTGAGAAAATTTGATAAAAATCAATTTATGAGCCTAGGGGTAAAATAGTAATTTTGTAATAGTCTAGGGGTAAAATGGTCATTTTTCCAAAATAAGAATTATGTTATGCATTGATTAAAATGATGATTAAATTAGTAAATTTTTATCATTTTAGATCAAGAAATACGAAATCTAGACCTAGACCGGGGGAAGGCCAAGCAAGTAGACTAAATCCAAATAGTCGTCCACTTTTTGTATACCGAGGTAAGTTGTATGTAAGTAAGGCAACTTTATCATTATTATGTGTTGCATGATTAATTTTGTGTAATATGGTTGAAATTTTCTTTTGAATAATGCATGATGAAATTCAATGTAGTAGAGTCCCGAATGATCCTAGGAATAGATTGGATATTCCATGCTATGACATTTGGGTGATCTATGTGCCAGTGTAAGACCATGTCTGGGACATGGCATCGGCCACAACATGAGAGCCAGTGTAAAACCATGTATGGGACATGGCATCGTCATTGATATGTGCACTAGTGTAAGACCATGTCTGGGACATGGCATCGGCCACAACATGAAAGCCAATGTAAGACCATGTCTAGGACATGGCATCGGCATTGATATGTGCGCTAGTGTAAAACCATGTCTAGGACATGGCATCGACAATGAGACGAGAGCTAGTGTACGACCATGTCTAGGACATGGCATCAACCTCGACATGTGAGGCAATGTAAGACCATGTTTTGAACATAGCATCGGCAATTCACCCTCTTGTGTTAAGCTTATCGATATCCTTTAGTATTTCAAATGGTTTCACGGGTTATTTTAAAAGCTTATGACAATGATATGGAATGATATAATCATGTTGTAAATGGTACAGGTTCTTATTTGAAACTCATGAGATATGAGTCTAGTTATGTTGCCTTGATGTTAAGAATGACATGAGTAAGTTCTAGCTATGAAAATGATCTTGGAATGATATTGAAATCTTTGGTTTATGCTCGCAATATATATAAGCATGTAATGATATTTACACGTGTTCACTCAAGAATGTTGTGTTGATTTATAATATTCATAGTTGATGTTGTTACTTATTTATATACAACTTACTAAGTTTTATGCTTACTCCCTTTCATTTCCATTTTCTTATAGTGCCACCAAGCTAGTATCGGGGATCAAGGGACGTCAGAAGCATCAATCACACTATCATCTGAAGCTTTCATATAGCTAGTTTAACATTTGATTTTGGCATGTGTAGGGACATGAATCTTTTGTTTAGTGTCTTGTTAGTTTAACCACAAGGGTTGGCTCATATGATGGATATGATATTCATTTTGTATAGGCCATTAATGTTGGCTAATATTGATCATTATTAAATGCATTTGATGCAAATTTCTCATGGTTGTGGTTGATTTAGTTATATGTGTTATGCTTGGATTGCTTTTGGTTGATATTGTGTAGGTTGGTGCAAGTAAGGGCGGCAAAAAATTTTGGTAAATAGCCTTATTTTTGTCCACACGAGCAGACACACGGGCGTGTGTCTAGACAGTGTGTGACACACGGTCTGCCCTACGGGCGTGTAGTCTGACCGTGTGTCTCTTACACCTTAATTTTACAAGTCAGCATGCATGGTAGTAAACACACAGGCAGAGACATGGTCGTGTGTCTCAACCGTGTGGAGGACACGGCCTAACACACGGGGGGTGTGTCTTGGCCGTGTGCCTTTAGTTGGTTGCTGATGTCAGAAACAGAATGTCAAGGTTTTTGTACACGGGCTGAGACACGGGCGTGTCATGGCTGTGTGAAGAACACGGGCTATGGATACGGGCGTGTGCCAGGCAGTGTGAAAACCCCTATAGGTTCAAATCGAAAAATAAATTCGCACGAGCTAGGGACATGGGCGTGTCCCGATATGCTCAGGCCGTGTGAGTTACACGAGCTTCAACATGGCCATGTTAAATAGGTGCACAGGCGTGTTGCCCTTCCACACAAGCGTGTGCCCCTGTCAGCTTGAAATTTTACAAAGTTTTCTAGATTGCACAGATTAATCCCGAATCTATTCCAAAGTGTGTTTGGGGCCTTGTAAGCCCATAGTAGGGACATTAAGGTATTGTAAAAAGTTTTAATTTGGAGTGAAATTTCATATCTAAGAGATGTATGTTTGTATTTGTTTAAGTCAAGTAACATCTCGTATCCTATTCCAGTGTTGAACTTGGGTGAGGGGTGTTACACCTTGTATGGTCGCAAATGTAGAACTCCATTGTATTGGACAGAACTCAGCGAGAAAAAGTTACACGAAGTTGATTTAGTCTGAGAGACCGAGGAAAAAATGAAAGTAATTCATGACAGTTTGAAAGTAGCCTCTAATCTTCAAAAGTCTTATGCTGATCTGACAAGAAAAGACATAGAATTTTAAGTCGGTGACAAAGTATTCTTGAAAGTGTCACCTTGGAAGAAAGTTTTCTGGTTTGGTCGCAAAGGAAAACTAAGTCGATGGTTCATTAGACCATATGAGATTACTGAAAGAATTGGACCTGTTGCATATTAGTTAGCTTTACCACCAGAACTTAATCTAATTCATAATGTTTTTCATGTATCTATGCTATGGCAGTATCGATCCGATCCTTCACATGTTATCTCTCCGACAGAGGTAGAGATTCAGCCTGATATGACATATGGTGAAGAACCAATCAAAATCTTAGTTCGGAAAACAAAAGAGTTAAAAAGTAAAAAGGTACCTTTAGTAAAAGTTCTTTGGCAACGACATGGTATAGAAAAGGCTACCTAGGAGCTGGAGGATACTATGAAGAAGCAATACTCGAATCTTTTTACTGGTAAGATTTTCGAGGACGAAAATCCCTAAAGATGGGAGAGTTGTAATAGCCCGTTTTTCAGTGAATTCGAAATAGTGGTTTCGGGACCACAAATTTGACCCAAAAATAAGGCTTATTCTTATTTCATCATATGGTCCGTATTATAATAGGCCTGTCATGTGAAAATGTTGATACGAAAATTTTATCGATTAAGTGTCTAATTACGAGGACTAAATCGCATAAAATGCAAAAAATTCTAGTAGGTATAAGGATCAAATAGCTATGGGAATCAAAACTAGAGGTCCTTATATGGTAATTAGACCGTTAAGAAAAGTGTGTACATTTTTCTTGGTGACTCATCCATGAAATTATAGAAAAAGGGCAAGGACTAAATTGAAAATATTAAAATACTTAATTAATTAAAAAGATGATAAAAGATATCATCTTATTTTATGTCATCTTCAACCTAAAACACATGGAAACCCTAGGTGAGAGAAAAGAAACTTTCAAGGTCTAATTGGGTAAGTTTTCTTGTCCCGTTTTTAGTAAATTTGGTATTTTTGAAACCAAGATAGCTTAATCTATCTATTTAAGGGATTAATTTGAAAAGTTATCAAGGTATGAAAAATGGGTCGTGGATGTATATGCTAGAAATTAGAAAGTTATGGTAGAAAATGAAAGATTATTGATAGATAAACAACTTTTACAAAGTGATTTTTGATGAAAACATGATTTAGGGACTAAAATGAAAAGTTGTAAAATTTGATGAAAAATTATGAAATTTTATGAATACATGTTCTGGAAAATTTGTAATGGGGCTTTGGTTAGGCTTGGAATAGGGAGTAATTTGCACAAGTTTCATTTTCCTAGCCTAAGGACAAAATCAAAATTTATGGAAAAGTTAGGGGCAAAATGGTATTTTACCTAGGACATAAATTGAGTCCATTTAAATATGAAATATGTGAAATTGATAGCTAAATTCATTTATATAGATCCGGACAACACTAATTTGAGGTTAGATTGAGGAAAAGAAAAGGTTACGAATTACTAGACTTTTCACGCGAACAAGTGTCGAGGTAAGTTCGTGTAACTTAATCGAGTATGTAATTATGTTAATTGAATGTTATTCTTGTATGTAATATGACTTATATTGGAATGCATTACTCGAATGCTATAATGGACAATTTAATTCATGCTTGAAATGAAGAAAAAGGGGTTAACTCCCGATTGAATATTGAATTCCGATGAATATATGTGCTTTCCTAAAATGGATGAGGTCCTGCATTTGTTGCGGATGGGACTTAACTCGAACGAGTAATCCCATTGACCTTGTTCTAGAAAGGATTTAGCCCGGACGGGTAATCCCGATATAGTACCTCTCGAGCATACGGTATGATTAGGATTTAGCCTGGACTGGTAATCCTGTTATAGGATACATGGCTCGAGAGAGTGTTTCTTAGTTAAGTGCCCTAATGGGTACCTTTGAATAAGAAATTGACGGATTATTGAATCGTACACTTCGAGTGTACTACTTGAGCCTCCATCGGAATTCGATGATTCAATAGACATATAACTCTAGACATGGCATGAAAATCTTCAGATGAAATGATAATGACTTGAAAGAATATTGTTTGATAAGCTTATTTATGTTTACTTAATTGTTATGAAGATTTTGGTGACTAACATGTTTGATTGAATGTATGTGATTAGGCAATTTAGCCAAATGGATGAAAAAATGACATTGTATGCTTAGATTAAATAAACAGAATTGGTTAGTTTAGTTTCCGTTATACGAACTTACTAAGCATGTAATGCTTGCTCCGTTTATTTTTCCCCTATTTTATAGTGCTCGGAAGCTCGCGAAGGTTGGAGATCATGGAGCATCGTCACACTATCAACTAGTCATTTTGGGTATAATTAGTAAAAATCATTTTGGTATAATGGCATGTATAAGACAACTTGGCCAATAGTGGCTTGAAATGTTATTTTGTAACCTAGCCATTGGAATAGCTAGTAATGGTATTTTTTGGTATGACTAAGTAGATTATTATGATATATATATTTACACATGAGTTATGTTAAGAATTTGTGATCAATGTTGTATATGCCTAAGTTAAACTAAGGTAAGGTTGTGATCATGTATGCTTATAGTGATATGCCTTGTGAATGATGAAATTTGCTTAAGTTGGATGCTTGTATTGGTTGGTATTAGATGTGTGTTTCAAGTGCAGGTCTTGGGTGAAATTTTGGATGAGAAATGAAGATAGAAATGGCTTCATTTTGTCCACAAGGGCGTGTGTCTAGAACGTGTGTGACACACGGGCTGGTAACATGGCCATGTGGTTAGGTTTTGTGTCCCCTGCACCTTAATTTTAAGAAATAGAATGCTCAGAATTGGGCACACGGGCAGAGACACGGGCATGTGTCTTGGCCGTGTGAAACCTGCACTTAATTTCAAATTGAATTAATTAACCACACGACCTAGCACACAAGCGTGTGGCATGGCCATGTGTACAAGTCAGAGAGTTACACGGGGTCAAACACGGCCTCCAACACAGGCGTGTCCCAGGGTCACACGGGCATGTCCCTTAGACCACATGAGCTTGTGAGCCCTCCACATTGGAAAAATTTTGTAATTTCGCGAAAAATTCTTAGAGGTCCCAATTAAGTCCCGATTCAATCCTAATGCTCAGGCCCGATCAAGGGACGTTATAGATGACCTCGATAAATGAATAGTAATTTGCATAGATTAATGGAAAAATATTCTGAATGTTCTGGTAATGCTTCGAAACCCTACTCTAGCGGCGGGTACGGGTTAGGGATGTTATAGGCCACGTGCAAAAATCTGACATCACTTAAGTACAGTTCGATTAAGGGTGATGGAGAAGTGGGTAAATTACGAATATAAATCTCCAAAATTCGATCTTTCGCTTATATATAAAAAGAACATACAAAATATTAAATTCCAATATAATAATAAAATATTTAAATTAAATTACATTATTTATAATAAAAAATTCTTACCATTTGCAATTGATCAACGAAAATGTACTTCTCATCCAAACGAATTAGAGATGGTGCCATTGTTGATTTCGAAAAACAAGAAATAAATTGTAATATAAAAAATATTTTATGATAAGACAATTTCTTAAAAAAATTAAGTTGGGAAAGATATAAATTTTTAGTGAGAAATTATGAGGGAATTGAGAGAAATTTAAGAGAAATTTGGGAATGTGTGAGAGAGAGAGAGTTGAGATTAAATTGAATAGAAAAATGAAATGGGAGTATTATATAGAAATGAAATGATGACAGTTGACCGGGGGGAGTTATTGGTCCTAACGACTAATTAAATAGTTGTTGGGATAGTTGACCGTTAGGGAAAAGCACTTCCAACTGGATGCGCTTTTCTGCATTTCACCTCAAAACGCTTCCACCTAGAAGCATTTTCGTAAAATCGATTTATTCCTGTCATTTTCTAAAAAAATGACCTAAACATGTAAAAAAAATTAATTTTCGACATTTTTGATAATTCACTCTAGATGTTAAGTTTGATATTAAATGTCATCCTCAACTATTTCAAAAATTAAATTATTTTATTATAGCTTAAACTTTAAATATTTCATAAGAAACTCATAAGTTAAGAATGTTAAAATATTTAATCATTTCATAATATTTAAAAATTATTATATTTAAGTAAAGAAATCTAGAAAGTCATATGTAACAAAAATTATAGAAAACAGACCCAAGATAAGCATTTAGCTATATATGGACACTAAACTACATTATGCACGTTATTATATTTATTTTAGCAACAATTCATGATATATTAATGACCTGATTTAAAACATATACAAACTCTTTAAAAAAAACAAAAATAAAAAGAATATTAGCTGTATAAGAAAGAAGAAAAGGCAACTGATATATACAAGGCAATATAAAAGGACAACCCATAACATTAACTTTTATGTCATTGTCACGTCATACATATTAATTAACAGAAGCACTATTTTTCTTTTATTTTTAAGTTTTGGATTCGTAATAATGTATAATAACCAGCCATTTATTTTAGTACTAAATTTTCAATCGGTTCAATAAATTTGACCGACGAAGTGGACATCAACTATCACTGAATCAAAGGATTTTTTTAATATGCTTTTTTCCGTCAATATTTTTGGACAATTTCTAGTGACAAGTCTAATGTACTTTAGCTCTTATGTTGTCTTGTTCCGTTTTATTTTTTTAACTTTAACCGCGAATCTCGACTTGTTTAGTTTAATATTTTCATTAATTTTTATTACTTTTATTTCCCTTTTTCTGAAATAAAACAATATTTAATACTTCAATTTCACAATATTTCTTAACTTTATCCTTAAGTTTTTTATTCACTTTAGTTTCGAAATTTAACTTAAAAAAATCTCAAAAGAACGGAAAACAAATCCCATGTTAAGCCTAATGGTTGCTTGAACCAACGCCCCTATTATTTTTTCAAAGTCTATCCGTAGTTTTAAAGTTTTTCCTCGAGAAAATTATAAAACAATTAATGCTGTTAGAATTAAGTGAGTCAAATCCTTATTTAAATAAAATACAGTAGTAAAATAAAATAAAAGTAAAATTCTTATAGAACTACAATTTTTTATTTTATTTTAGAATAAGGTTTTTTAAACCTTATTAAACTCCATCTATTTGAAATTGATTAGAATAAGGTGTTTCAATCTTACTACACTCCTATTAGAATATGGTTTTACAAGCCTATAAATAGACATAGTCTATTCCTCTTATAATTATTCAAATTCGATATAGTGAATTTTCTTCTCCTCTGCCCGTGATTTTTTCCCGAAAGGGTTTCCAAGTAAAATTTTGTGTGTTCTTTATTTTTATTTCTCTTTTTTTTTGTGATATGTTGTTATTATCGACGTTCTATTTTCTTACAAATTGGTATCAAAGCTTCCGGGTTATTCATCTCGATCATAGTAATAACGTTTTTGAAGTATGAAATTCTGCTATTGGATCGCAACACCAAATTTATGTTGTAGCAAATTAAGATGCAAGCAGTTCTTGCGCAGATGGATCTGGAGGATGCCCTGCTAGGGATAGATAAGATGCTTTCGACATTAACAATTGAAGAGAAGAAGCATAAAGATCGAAAGGCATTAACACAATTACATCTATATTTGTCTAAAGAAATTTTGCAGGATGTGATGAAGGAGAAGACAGTCGCTACATTATTGAAGAGGCTGGAACAAATATATGTTGAAAACTCTAACCAACAAGTTCCATATAAAATAGTGTATTTATGCTCATCGTTTGGAGAAAGGTGCGCCTGTGTATGAACATTTAACTGTGTTTAAAGAAATTTTCTCAAACTTGGAGGCCATGGAGGTTCAGTATGATAAGAAAGATCTAGGGTTAATTCTACTTTGTTCGTTGTCCCAGTCTTATTCAACCTTTAGAGGCACAATTTTATATAGCTGCGAGTCTCCACAGTTGATGAGGTTTATGATTCTTTGACAATGTATGATAAGATGAAGCATCTTGTGGTTAAAATCGGCTCTTAGGGAGAGGGTCTCATTATTCGTGGGAGACAAGATCGGAATGCTGATAAAGATCGTGGAAGGACACAATAACAAAATCCTCGCGATAAATATATTGTAGATCGAAGTCTTCAAACAAAGGTAAAACTTGTAACTTCTGCAAGAAGAAAAGGCACATTAAATCTAAATGTTATAAGCTACAAAACAAGATCAAAAGAGTGTAATACCCCGAATTAGGGCCTAATTGAAATAGTGGTTTTGGGACCACAAATCTGAGATAGAAATAATTATTTTATTATCATTTTAAGGTCTATGGCATGATTTCATGATTGTGTGAAAATTTCGTTTAGAAATTTTATCGATAGAGGGGTCCAATTTGATATTTAGGACTAAATTGCAAAAGTTTTAAAATGTGTGTTCTAGTTCACAAAGGTACTAAGTACTTGTGAGTAATGGGTTTTTAAATTGGAGGTCCTTGGATAGTAATTAGACCATTATACTAGTTTGGACAAAAATACCTAGAGGAAGATAAAATACCATAGTTTTTAATTAAGGGCATTTTGGTCATTTAGTTATTAAAATGAATTAAAAACAAAATTAAAAGCCAAATTTTGTCCATCTTCAACCCCTTGGCCGAATTTCACATGAGGAAGACATAGCTAGGGTTTTTCAAGCTTCCAAGCTCGATTGTAAGTCCATTTTAGCCTCGTTTTTAATGTTCTTTATATTTTTAGAGTCCCGGTAACTTAATTAAGCTTATTCTAGCAATAATTTAACCTAGGGTTTATATTTGGAAAAATACCCATAGGTGAAATGTGTTCATTTTGATGTTTTATGGTAGAATATGAAGCTTGAAATTGTGTTAAAAAACTTTTACTAAGCGATTTTACGTGAAAACGAGTAAAACAACATAATGAGTAAAAATACCTAATGTTCATAAGTTCATGATAGAGTGAGAATTTGATGTTTCCATAGAAGGCATAAATGATTAGCATGTTATAAAACATAATAAAATAGGATGAAGTTTAATTTTCGAGCCTTGGGGAAAAAGTGTAAATATGTAAAAGTTTAGGGGTAAAAATATAATTTTTCCAAAGTTTGAGTCAAGGATTGTTTTAATAAATGTGAGTATTAAATAAGCTAAATTTGTTATTTTAGATCAAGAGAAACAAGATTCGAGTCGTGATCGAGGGAAAAATAAAGTTTACTAAGAATAGGCTCGATTTCTAACATTTTGTACCGAGGTAAGTTTATGTGTAAATGTAGTAACATAATTGTCATTTTAAGTAATTTAATGTTATTTATATGATATGATGACTATTATCATGAAATATTATGCTTTGTGGATTATTATTTAGTAATATGCAAATTATGTGAGCTACTTGATAAATATGAAATGCTATCAAGTATCGGTTCCGACATTCCGTGGAAGACAGCAAAGATGTGTGATTAAGCAAAATCTCATTTGAACCTTGGGAATAGATTAGGATACAAGTGATATGTCACTAGGATATTTGAGTTCCGAGCTTGTTGAGTTGAGTCCGAGTTCGCTTATGGGCGGGTTACATGGTAGCTTGGCTACATAATTTCCGTAGGCTATTGAGTTTGTCTAGCTACGGGTATGGTACTTATGTGCATGCTATCCGTGTATCCAAATTATATTCCGATGTGTTCAACGGGTGAATCTTAAATGAATAAGGAGAATACTTAAGACGAAGGTGACATGTTGGTAAGTGTGGTGAATGAGAAAATTTGGACAGGTATGCGCTTAAACCCTCGGGTTGGGAACTTGGTATGATAAAATCGTGGTAAGATAGTAAATGCAAATGTAACATGAATGTTTTGGTGATATTTATACAAATTATGTTTTATGTTGGATTGCATGATTATGTTACTTGCTATTTACATGTGAACTTACTAAGCATTTATGCTTACTCCCTCCTTTCCATTCTTTGTAGTTTTGACAAGCCAGCTCGGAAATTGGGAATGGTCGGAGGCTCGCTCACACTATCCGTGGACCATTTTGGTATAGTGGCTTGCATATTTTGAGTATGACATGTATAACATTATAATCATTTTGTGTATATAATCTTATGATATGACTATTGGGTGGAAAGGAAATGTTTGGTAATGATTAGCCATTGGAATGGCTAATCAAGATCATATTTGGTGTTATGTATACTTAATGTGCTATCTAATCCATGGAAATTCATAAAAAGGTGAAATTTGCTATAAAACAGTATCATACAACAGGAATTATGTGAGTTTGAAAAATCACTAAAAATAGTAGAAACAGAATTAGATGATGAATAAAATATGAAATTGAAGATTGTTGAGTGTATTTTCATATGGAAGAAACAAAATAGGTAAATAAGTTGTATTTTATGAGAAATTTGAGTTTTTATGAAACAGGGTCAGAGCAATTTTTGAATCCCCTTATTTGAATTTATAAATTCACTAAAAATTGTACAAAAATAATTAGAAGTCATAATTTATATATATTGAGTCTACTTTTAATAAAAACAAATGGCATAGTCATCTGAATTTTGTACAGAGAGAATAGTGATTCGTAGTGAATAGAGATCAGAGCAGTCAAACACCAAAACAGGGGAAACTTTAACTAATAAACTGTACTAATTGGCCTGACCAAAAATTTTGGAAACAAATTAGTAAATAGATATATGAGTCTAGTTTTAGGAAAAATTTACGGATTTCAATTTTGAGTTTCTTAACCCAAGATATGGTTTACAACTTACGAAACAGTGTCTGAAGGTGTTGTTTTGATGGGAAATAATGCTTCGTGTAAATTTCTAGGTGTTGGAACTGTTAAAGTTAAGATGTTTGACGGAGTTGTCAAAACACTTACTGACATGCGACATGTTCCAGAATTAAAGAGAAATTTAATTTTGAAGAGTATCCTTGATTCAATAGGGTACAGATACACAACTGAAAGTGGGGTTTTGAAGATTTCCAAAGGTTCCCTTATTGTGATGAAAGGGCAGAGAAAGACTGTCAAGTTATATGTTTTCCAGGGTTCTACTGTTACTAGTGATGTAGCTGTCACTTCCTCTTCCTTGTCAGATGATAATATTACTAAACTTTGGCAAATAGACTAGGGCATATGTGTGAGAATGACATGGTAGAATTGAGCAAAAAAGAACTTCTTGATGGGCAAGGAATTTGCAAACTAAAGTTCTGGGAGCGTTGCATTTTTTGGAAGCAAAAGAGAGTTCGATTCACTAGAGGAATCCATAACACGAAGGGAGCATTGGAGTATATTCATTCTGATCCGTGGGGGCCATCCAAAGTGCCTTCGAGAGGTGGAGCTAAATATATGCTAACTTTTATTGATGATTTTTCTAAAAAAATTTAGGCGTTTTTCCTGAAGTAGAAAAATGATGTGTTTTCTGCATTTAAGTCTTGGAAAACTATGATTGACAAACAGACGGGAAAACAAATAAAATACCTCTGCACAGACAATGGCTTAGAGTTCTGTTCTGATGCATTTAATAAACTGTGCAAGTTAGAAGGGATCGTGAGACACTTGACAGTTCGTCATACTTCACAGCAAAACGACGTTGCAAAATGAATGAACAGAACAATAGAGAAGGTTCGATGTATGTTGTCAAATGTCAACTTACCAAAGTCGTTTCAACTTACCAAAGTCGTTTTGGGCCGAAGCAGCCTCTACTACATTTTTTGATCAATTGATCTCCATCCATTGCCATTGAGAAAAAGACTCCACAAGAGGTATGGTCTGGTAATCCTGCTGACTATTCTGATTTAAATATCTTTGGGTATCCTCTGATGCTCATGTTAATAATGGAAAATTGGAACCGAGATTCATTAAATGTGTTTTTCTTGGTTATAAAGCTGGTGTAAAAGGATATAAGTTATGGTCTCTTAAAAATAGAAAAGTTGTGATTAGCAGATATGTTGTTTTTATGAAACTACTGTGCTACCTAACTTATCTCTTAAAGACTCTTCCAATAAAGAAAATCAAAAGTAGGTGGAGCATCAGATTAATCCAGAATCTAAAACAGAGTCGACTCCTTAAGCAAGTACAGAAATTTAGAATAGAGTTGCTTCTTCACCACAATACTCTATCGCCAAAAGCAGAACTAGAAGAGAAATTAAACCTCCAAAGAAGTATCCTGAGGCTGATCTAGTTGCTTATGCTTTAAATTGGCTGAAGATATAGATGCAAACTAAGAGCCATCTACTTATTCTAAGGCAGTTAGTTGTGAAGACTCATAAAAGTGGATGTATGCTATGCAAGAGGAGATGGAATCACTCCACAAAAACAGAATATGGGATCTTGCGAAACTTCCTAAATGTAAAAAGGTTATTCATTGTAAAATGGGTGTTTAAAAAGAAAAAAAAGGGACTCCAGGAGTTGAAGAACCTAGATATAAAGCAAGGTTTGTTGCAAAGGGTTACAGTAATTCTAGGAGTGGACTTCACATATGTGTTCTCCCTAGTCGTGAAGCCTAGTTCAATTCGAGCTTTACTTGGTATTGTGGCCATGCATGATTTAGAGCTTGAGCAGTGAAATGTAAAAACTGCATTTTTGTATGGAGAACTTGAGGAGGATATTTACATGCAACAACTAGAGGGTTTTACAGTCTCAGAAAAAAAGGACTATGTTTGCTTGCTGAAAAAGTCCCTTTACAGTTTGAAACAGTCACCAAGACAGTGGTACAAAAGGTTTGATTCCTTTATGACTTCTCATGATTTCAAAAGAAGTAGCTTTGACAGTTGTGTTTACTTTAGGAAAAACTGTGTGTCTACTCCTTTATGTTAATGACATGTTGATAGCAGCAAAAGATAAAAGAGAGAAAAGAAAGGTTAAAGCCCAACTAAGTGAAGAATTTGAGATGAAATATTTGGGACCAGCAAAAAAGAAACTTTGTATGGAGATTCTCAAAGATAAAAAAGCAAGTAAATTGTACCTAAGTCAGAAAGGGTACATTGAGAAAGTTCTTTGCAGGTTCAATATGCAGAGTGCTAAGCCTGTTAGTACTCCTTCAGTAGCCCATTTCAGACTTTCATCGGCTTTATCTCCACAATCAGATGATGAGATTAAGTACATGTCACATGTTCCATACTTTAGTGTAATGGGATCTCTCATGTATGCTATGGTTTGTTCACGTCCAGATTTATCATATGCAGTCAGTGCAGTTAGCAGATACATGGCAAATCCCAGTAAAGAACACTAGAAAGTAGTTCAGTGAATTTTAAGATACTTATAAGGTACTACTGATGTTTGCTTACAATTTGGAAGAACTAGAGATGGAGTCATTGGGTATGTTGGTGCTGATTTTGCTAGAGACCTTGATAGAAGAAGATCTCTCACAGGTCATGTCTTTTCAATCAGAGGTTATGCAATCAGTTGGAAAGTCACTTTGCAAACTGCAGTCGCTTTGTCTACCATTGAAGCTGAGTTCATGGCGATTATTAAGGCTTGTAAAGAAGCTATTTAGTTGAAGGGACTCTTTAGTGAACTCAATGAAGACCTTCAAATCAATATAATATTTTGTGGCAGTCACAGTGCCATCTTCCTTACAAAAGATCAAATGTTTTATGAGAGAACAAAACACATTGATGTTCGATATCATTTTGTTCGTGATATTATTTCTTGTGGTGATATTGTTATGAGCAAAATTAGTAGTCATGAAAATCCTACAGATATGATGACTAAGTCACTTCCTATAACCAAGTTTGAGCATTGCTTATACTTGGTTGGTATTCATTGTTGGAGTTAAACCCTTAAGGGGTTTTATGGAATAGTTGGAGAACTTGTTCGTTGAGAGTTCACGGTGAAGAACTTGTTCATTGAGAATTCGTGTCAAGGTGGAGATTGTTAGAATTAAGTGACCTGAATCCTTATTTAAATAAAATACAGTGGTAAAATAAAATAAAAGTAAAATCCCTATAGAACTACACTTCTTTTATTTTATTTTAGAATAAGGTTTTTTTAAACCTTATTAAACTCCTTCTATTTGATATTGATTAGAATAAGGTTTTTCAATCTTACTACACTTATATTAGAATATGGTTTTACAAGCCTATAAATAGACATAGTCTATTCCTGTAACACTTCTAATCCGTATCCGAAACTAAAATAGGGTTACGAGGCATTACTGGATTATATACCTCGTTCACATACATTTATACATTCATAATAAAAATCCATTCAAATTATTCACAATGTCCCTTATAAGGCTCTTTGAGACCTTAAAACATGCTTAGAATTGGTTCGGGACTAAACTGATAACATTTAAAAACTTTAAGAAACTTAGAAAATTTTCTTTGATTTAAGGGTCACACGCCTGTGTGAACAGGCCATGTGCCTCACACGGCCACCAGGCACGCCCGTGTCATAAGCCGTGTGAAAATAGGGCATACATACTGACTTGTACCACACAGTCGAGGACACGCTCGTGTGCCATGGCCGTGAAAAAATAGAGAGGTTGCTGACTTGGGTCACACTGCCGACGACATGCCCATGTGCCAGCTTGTGTGCCATACACTACCAATAGACACACCCGTGTGTCTAGGCCATGTCAAAACAATAGGGTATACTGATTTAATTCGAAAGGATACCTCAGAGGATACACGGCCGTGTAACATGACCGTTTGTCGCACACGGCTAAGACACACACCCTTGCCTCTGCTCGTATGGACAAAAATAGGCCATTTGCAAAGCCAATTTGCCACCCTATTTCTCATGCACATAAAGCAACCAAATTATATCATTTCAATACATATATAGGCAGCCAAAACATGCCAATTCATAGACATATTATACCATCTATCCTCATCCATTTCAACTACTCAATTTCATATTCAAAACATACCAAATTATTATACCAAAATCATCAAACTCATATAACTTCTATATGTATTTTCATCACTTTACCATCAACTAAATTATGTCTCTCAAACATATCAATTCATCATCTATGAATCATACCATAATATACCATTCCTCAGACATTAAAAACTAACCAAATGAGTAACCGTTTAGTCATATCAATAACCATGGCAAACAAGCCAACACATAAGGCATTATATACATCCCATATATATATATATAACTTATCAAAGACAATTCAAGCCAACTTAAATGACCATACATACCAACATTTACAGCAAAAGTAAGCCAAATCTCATGGCTATACCATATCTCAAAACATATTAAGATGACACTAGCCTATACATGCCATATACCATATATATAAAGCTTCCAAAAGTACCAACGAGATGATCGATAGTGTGATGACGTTTCCTGACAAACTCTGAGTTCAAGCTAGCTTCGATAATCTATAAAACATAGACAAATAACACACAGTAAGCTTCATAGCTTAGTAAGTTCATACTAAATATACTCAACAGTTCATAATATACAAATCACCAATTCATACTAATTGATATCTAATTCTTGGTGTCCAACAAACTTTTCTCATACTTACTCAAGTGTTTATGAACAAGCTCATAACTTCTTCTATTTGGATTTCATGCTTTATATGTACATACCTGTACAAATTCATATCGAACTCATACCTTTACGTGATACTATTGAATACTCAATATCTCGCACACTAAGTGCCAAAGCATAGCTGAAGCTATTATAATCTCGCACATTAAATGCCTTTCATAGCCGAAGCTATCTCATTCTCACACACTAAGTGCCATATATATAGCCGAAGCTATTCCGATTCGCACACTAAGTGCTATATATATATAGCCAAAGCTATCTCGAAATGCACACTAAGTGCCAAACATAGTCGATTTGTCGTCATACGTAATCATAGTTGCATATATACAATTTATGCAATATTAAAACATTAAAAACATAATTGTAACAATGTTCATCAGGTACGAACTTACCTCATACTCGGATTGACAATTCAGATCGATTACTCGATAACCTTCGATTTTCCCCGATCTAAATCTGAATTCTGTCTTTCTTGATCTATATACAATCAAATTTAACTCTTTTATTCATAAACATATTCAATTTAGTCCACAAACACATATTTGAGCATTTTTTCACTTTAGCCCTTAAAGTTTCACTTTTTAAAATTTAGTCCCTATTTCATAAATACACAAAATTCACAAAATTCAATATGACCCATGCTTAGCCGAATTCTCTATAGCTTCATAACAGCCTATATTTTTCATTTATTTCACACTTTTAACCACAACATTTATCATTTTTACTCAAAATCGCTTTACAAAACATGTATATCAAATATCAAGCTTTCATATTTCATCATCAAACATTCAAAAATACATGAATTCATCAATGACAACTTTCAAAATCATCAACACTTTCAAAAATTGTGGTATGGACTAGCTAGTACTCAAAGCAACGATCACAATAACATAGAAATTATAAAAAACCGAACAAAATACATACCTTAATCAAAGATTAAAAGGGCCGAACCCTAAAATGCATAAAAGCTTTCTTTTTCTTCTTTGTATTTTCGGCTAAATGATGATATTAATGGCCACCATATTGTTTGTTTTAATTAATATTAACTTATTAATCAATTTACCATTTTAACCCTTAATTAAAACATTCAAAATCACATAACTCAAGGCCATTTATGTCCATCTCCACTATCAATGGTCTAATATCAACATAAGGACCTTTCATTTAATAAGCCATGACAACTAACCACTTTAAACAAGTAGAATGAAACTTTTGCATTTTACGCAATTTAGTCCTTTTTATCAAATTGAGCTATTAAACGATAAAATTAGCTCACGAAATTTTCACACATATATATTCGCATGCTATAAACACTAAACATAATATTAAAATAATTTTCTGACCTCGAATTTGTGGTTCTAAAATCACTGTTCTAATTTAGCTAAAATCGGGCTATTACAATTCCTCTTTTAATTATTCGAATTTGACACAGTGAATTTTCTTCTCCTTTGCCCGTGGTTTTTTTTCTGAAAGGGTTTCCACGTAAAAATCTGTGTATTCTTTATTTTTATTTCTCTTTTCTTTGCTATATATTGTCATTATCGACGTTTTATTTTTTTACAGATGCCAAGGAAAAGAAAAGAAAGAAAAAAAATCATTCTAAATGAGGAATTGCACCTTTTGCTTTCCTCAAAGTTTTTAACTGGTTAGCTACTCCAGAGCTTCTAGGCTTTTTACACCAAGAAATTTATAAAACCTGTTTATTCACATAGTGGAAATTAGATTTATTCTCCATGATCTTAAACACAAGATACGAAGATTTGTAGGAATTTTTTTAAAAATATTTTATATTTAGTTTAATTTTAATTTTAAGTCATGATTATATATACTTGATTTTTGAAAATTCCTTGGTTTGCATTTAAAAATTAGTTTCGTTTTAACTACCGTTAGAACAAAAACAAACATAAAGATTGAATGCAAAGTAATGCAATGAGTAAAGTAACGCGAAAAATTAACACATAGTATTTGTTAACGTAGTTTAAACACAATAATCCTGTGTCTGCAGAGCCAACCTGGTGAATGATTTTATTCAACAATCATTCGGGTCACCAAGAAGTAATTACAACCCCAATACCGACCCCAATTGTTAGAAATAAATCACTCAAATACCTCTCAATAAAATCAATAAAACTCTCAAAAGAATACTTAAAAGAGTGTTACAAACTAACCACAAGAAAACACAACAAAGCTGTCGGCAAAGACATTCCAAAATTGCTCCCTAAAGAGAAGCCACAAGCAACCTATTTATATAGGCTAATACAAGAGTCCATCTAATAGAGTTTTGATAAGTTTTAAACTCTTATTTAAAAGTTTAAATTATCCCATTAATAATACTGAGTATTTATCAAATAAAAGTATTCATAAATCAGCCTACCAACTGCTCCAAAACACTCTCAAGAGATAAGGTTATCATTGCCTTCACTTTAAACTTCTCAATATGACCAATTAAAGAGCTGGAGAGTCCTAAACAAACTCTAACCATTGTTTTGTTGAACATGCCACACCTTAGTGAGCCAAAACAATATCAAACACCCATGAGATTGAAAAAGCCCACAGCTTATGTAGAAAATTTATTTTCGTTCTAACAAAACATGGAACGAGCCGGTCAACCCCTCAACAATTTTATTAACTTGTTTTATTTTTATCTTTTCGAGATGATGAAAGATTTGATCTCAACATTGATTTTGGTTTTTGATCTTGGATTTATCAAGCAAAATTTAGATTGGTAAAGAGCTTCGACATTTTTTTTAATTAAGGTATGATTATGATTTTTTTTACTTGTTTTAAATCTAGTCAAACTATTGAGTTAGATTAGTAAATATTGATGGGTTCAAAAGGTTTACTAATGAACGTTTGTGGTATATTATTTTTAAATGATTGTCTAATGTCATATAATACTTGAACAAAAGAAATCATATAGTAATATTGTAATACCCTGAAATCTCAAATTTGAATGTGGTGTTATGCTAGTGACGAATAAGTGAATTTATAAGAAAATTTGGAAAATGAGCCAAAAAAATGATTATTATTAAAAATAAAGTTGATTTTGGATATGAGAATTAGTGAAAAGAATTTTACAAGTGAAACTAGACAAAATGACTAAATTAAAAAATTTAGGGACTAAAGTGCAAACTTGAAAAATATGGGGAAAAGGAACTATCATTGATTATTTGGCATGAGAATGTATTGGGTTATATGTTTACTTTTAGACTAAATTGAAAGAAATTCACAAGTATAAGGAAAAATTATAAAATTTTCATTTATGTTGAAAAAAGGGTAATAGTGTAATATTCAATATTTAAGGATTTGTGTTAAGTGTTAAGTGTTGTATGAGATTTATGGGATTTTGGTTGATTAATAACTATTTGTTATGAAGAAATTGTGCTTTAAGGCTTAAAGGGACAAAGAGTAATTTGATCCCAAAAAGGTATTTTTATCATTTCATAATAATTTAATATTAGGAATATTAATTGGATGAGATATTAGATTATTGGATAAATTTTGGACCTTGGGCCTATGAAATAAAAAGTGGACCATTTAACTTGTTTGTAACACCCCATACCCGGTTTAATTACTGAATGACTGTTCATGCACTGCGCATTAAAACGAATGATTTTGGAAAAAACTATTTTAAAGAGCGATTTTAACTACAAGCATACAGTGTCAATTGTAATATTTATAGTTTCGATGGAACACGTAGTATTCCAAGGGGTCGAACTTAAATAAGATGGCGATTGACTAATAAACTGCCTTCCCTTTAGAGTCTAAGTGGCTACTAGTATGATTTTATAATATGACAATTCATAAGAAGAAAATATTGCAAGGAAATTAAATATGCTACTCTAAGGAACAAATTGTAAAGTGTACAAGACTACGAAATTAACCAACAAATGTCTAACGATGGTTGGTTGACTTCGATATGGTTCGTCGATATTCAAATAAGGAACTTAAATTGCTTAAATTACTAAAGTGGCTCAATTTTATATCTCAATCTCAATTTTACTAAATTAGACAAATTAGTCTGGGTTATCTTTCGATCTCACAGGGTAATCGGGGACTAACGGATTGCTACACAACAAGATTACCTTTCAGTCTCATTTGTCTAGATGTTCCCTTAGGGGCGTCAATCTGAATTTTTTAGGTTCATTTAAATTAATCCAATTTGGTCCTTCATCCAAAAATCAACTCACCATATCCCCATCAACCAACCCTCATAAAGGTTTAGCCACTCATGTTGAAAATACAACTAATAACCATAGAAATGAAAAGCAAAGAAGTCATTAAAGTAAAGCTTAAGAAAAATATAAAAGTTGAGATTTTTATGCAAGAAGGCTTAAAGAACATGAAACAAAAAGCATTCAACAAGAAAATCTGAAGCAAAACATAAAAGTAACAAATTTTAATAGATTAAAAGTAAAAGAAATTGAAATGCATCAAACTAAAGTTAAAAATGTCATTACAACCAAAGTACAAAGACTGAAAGTGTAAATAAACCTAGGCTATAGTGATAACTAACTTAACTAACTACAAAAGCACTAAAAACAAAAACAAAGTGTAGTAAAATGAACTCTAAAACTGAAGAGAAGAGAAAATAAAAACCATAAAAAAATTGCTGAAAAACTAAGAGAAAACCTAGAGAAACTAAGACCAAACTAAGCTAATGTGTATCTCATCTCTTCTAAGCCAAAATTGACTATTTTAGGCTACTAACTGATGAAATTTTGTTGCCAAAATTGCCCTTATACAGGCCTTCTGTGATTTGTGCATCAGGTGGACAAAGGCTACCCTTTTTGTCTAGTTTTGTCCCCCTTATGATATCGATATCGCGATACCCAAAAAAGAGGATATTGCGATACCCCAATTAGTTTTGAACTTAGGGGTCTTCTTGGAAGGTGAATATTGTGATACCCAGAGTGGATATCATGATATCACTAAAGGGTGGTCTCCAATCTTCAAGTCTATTGGAGGTATCGCGATTCCAAGGTTTGGATATCATGATACCTTCTCCTTTGGTGTCGTTGTCACTCGTTTTCAACCTCCAATACGTCCCTACATAACTCAACCACATGTTAGGGCCCCTAATGGCAAAATTGGCCAAATTAGGTCTCAAAATGAATAAAAATAAGGCATTTACACTTATTAACTTAAAATCTAAAAGTTATAAAAAAAACTACGAAAAAGACGCTACTTTGGTTGAGAATAAACTCTTTAAGTATACCGGGAAAGCCTAATTTTTCATATCAAATTATAGCAGATCAAACTTCCCTACACTTAACTCTTTTCTTATCATAAAGCAAACACATTAAACATGCAAAAAAACAAAACTCTTAGACAAAATCAGGAAACTAAGTTACAAAGCGGTAAAACATCAAACTCGAATGAGAACTACCTTACATGCAACTTAAGAGTGATATCTAGCTAACTTGTTTATTCCTAATGCAAACATAGTTAGTTTACTAAGTTAAAATGTCAATAGATGTAGAGGAAATGGAAGTTATTTCACTAAGTTAAAATTTCAATAGATGTAGAGGCAATGGAAATGAACATATGTACAAGTGTTATCCATCAAAATAAATTACACAAATTGCTCATAGATATTTAAAAAGAATTGATCATATTCATTCAAACAAATGAAAGCTATTCACGAATTATTGTGTCGGTGACTTAGTTGGGCCCCTATGGTCTTCTAAGCTTGTAACATTCTAAGGCTTAGGATGGTTTGGAATTCAAACAATGGGCACTCAAAACAGGTTCAAACACTAAAAACAATTAAGCACATGACATCATTCCCTACTCACCACCAATTTGTTCACGAGCTAAACTCCTTATTTCTCGTTCCCTCACCTATCTGATTTCTCCAAAATGTTAAAAGGTATTACGTGAGATTAGTACGTACAAAATTTTGTAATTATGAACCAAAATATTTTCATTTTTAAGCTTAATGTTGATTTAGCTCTCTTTTTCTTTATTTTGCACTCTTTCATTCACCCTGTTTTTTTACATACTAATGATCCAATGGACACTTCCGCAAAATGCCACCTACGGAAAACAAAACAAAGTAAACTATAAGTAAGCTTAGTAAGTTCACAGGTTAAAATATATGTAAACTTGCCTCAAATCAGAAATATGCAATAAAATAATTAACATAATACTACAAACCTGACATAACAATTCATAAAAGACAGGTGAGTTCATCACATTACCAGATAATAGAAAATTTCAACATTTGTCATGTTATTCAATTTAATCCATTCACATAGATACAATACTTTCATTTATATCATTTACCATTTATACTCAATTCAGATTAGCCCAATGAACTATTGTAAGCAAGTTCGAATACTTGGATACCTACACCTAACAGAGAGTATTGTAATGCTATACAAAGGCACTATAGTGCAAATAGAGGCACCAAAGTGCAATCCCGTACAAGCGCACAACTAACCTTATTGACATGCCAATTGTCAACTATGTTCAAACGGGCATTTATACAAAAATTTAAAACATTCTGTAACAGCCCGATTTTGGGCCAAGTCGAACAGTGGTTTCAGGACCACTAATCCGAGGTCAGAGAAATTATTTCTAATATTATTCTATGTGTTGTGGCATGATTATATGAGAGTATGAAAATTTTGGTGAATTAATTTTAGCGACTTCATGCTTAATTGTGAAAAATGACTAAATCACATAAAGTGCAAAAGTCCTATTTTGATAGCTAAAGGTGTCAAATTTTTAGAGAACCTAAATTGGGTCTTTAAAGTAAATTTTGGCCATTAAATAAGTGATGCCCGACCATAAGACAAAGAAAATAAAATAGTCAAAGTGCTAGGTATTTGATGATCTAATGTGTGATAAAATAATACCCTAAAGCCTAGCCCTCATCTTTTTCATTCATCCTTTCTTCTTGACAGAAAATATCAGCCATAGGAGGGTTTTGGAAGCTTGAAAAATATTAGCCTCTTAATCTCCCTACAAGTAAGTGGTTTTGATGACTTTTCTTGATAATTTTTGTATTTTTAGACCCCTTGTAACTTGAGTTTTCTAATAAGGGGACTATTTTGCAAAATGGTTGAAAGTCTAGGGTTTTACCATGAGAGTTTCCATGGTGTTTTCTGAAATTTTATGAAAGAATATGAGTTAGGTGTGTGTAATAAACAACTTTTGTGAAGTAGTTTTCATGGAAACCCTAACTAGGGGCCATTTTGCATAAGTTGAAAATTAGATGATAAATGTGTGAAATAATGATAATTGTGGGCTGCTCCTAGTATAAAAAGTATTTGGCTAGGCTTGATAAAGAGGAAATGTGATAAAAATCGATTTTTGGGGCTAGAAGTAAAATGGTCATTTTGTGAAAATCTAATGGCAAAATGGTCATTTTGCCCAATTATGAATTGTTGAGTACCTAAATCAATAAAATGATTAAATTTGTGAATTTTTATCATTATAGATCAGGAATTACAAAATCCGGGCCTAGACTGGGGAAAAGCAAAACAAGTGGACTAAGCCGAACTAGTCGTCTACATTTTGTAAACTGAGGTAAGTTGTATATAAATAATACACCTACATTGTTTTTATATGTGTTTGAATTGATATAGCATAAATTTCTTGTTTGTGGAAATGATTATATATGATGAATATTGAGATAATAAAACTCACGTTTGAACTTTAGGGAATAAATAGGATATTCATGCCATGACATTCGGGTTATTTGTGTGCTAGTGTAAGACATGTCTGGAACATGCATCGTCCACATTATGAGAGCTAGTGTAAGACCATGTCTGGGACATGGCATTGGCATTGAGACGAGAGCTAGTGTAAGACATTTCTGGGACATGCATCGGCCTCGAGATGTAATAGTGTAAGACCATGTCTGGGACATAGCATCGGCACGGATATGTGAGAGCCAGTGTAAGACCATGTTTGGGACATGGCGTCAGCCTCGATTTCGATAGCCAGTGTAAGACCATGTCTAAGACATGGCATCGACTTGATGGATGAGCCAGTATAAGACCATGTCTGAGACATGGCATCGGCATTATACCCTATGTTTAAGGTTTAGTGAATATTTGATAGCATTCCAAATGGTTCAACGGTGAGAGTTATACTTCAAGTTAAACAAGAAAAGTATAACCATGTTGTGAGTGGTACAGGTACCTATTTGAAGTGTATGAGGTGATCTCAATATATGCTATGTGAATTGTATTGGATAGTGATGAGTAAGTTGTGCTTATGTCTACTTTTTCATTATGAGCATAATGATGAATGGTAAAGTTGTTGTTATATTTATTTGCATGAAAATTACTAAGCTTTATGCTTACTCCCTCTTATTTCCATTTTCTTATAGTTCCGCCTAATTAGCTCGAGGATCATCAGACGTCAGAGGCATCGATCACACTATTAAACGAAGCACTTAGTATAGTTGGTTTTATTATTTTGAATATGGTATGTATAGGACCCTGACTTTTGAGTTTGTGTCATTGTTAATTGGCCAAATGTGTTGGTTTACTTTAGCTTTTAATTCATTTGTATAAGGTCATGGAAAATGGCTAATATTGAAAGTTATTATGTGAATGTAAGTTAATCTTTCATGAATGTGGAATTGTTGGCATGGTTGAATAAATGTAATGTATATAGGTCTTAACTATGGTTGTTTGGTTGAGAAATCATATTAAGTTAAACTTTGATATGTTGGTTGATGTTAGATTATGTTTCAAGGTGGCAAAGGCTTGGTAGATAGCCTTATATTGTCCACAAAGGTAGACATACGGGCGTGTGTCTAGGCCGTGTGTGACACACGGTTAGCCCTATGGGCGTGTTGCTTCACCGTGTGTCCCCTGCACGTAAAATTTGCAAGTCAGTATGCATGGTAGTAAACACACGGGCAGAGACACGGCTGTGTGTCTCAGCCGTGTAGAGGACACGGCCTATGGCCACGGGCGTGTGCCTTGGCCGTGTGCCTTAAATTGGATGCTGATGTCAGAAACAGAATGTCAAGGTTTTTAGACACGGGCGTGTCATGGCGTGTAAGGGACACCGGCGTAAGTCAAGCTGTGTGAAAACCCCTATAGGTTCGAATTTAGAATTTAATTCGCACGGGCTCAGGGCACGGGCATGTCACCTTATGCTTTGGCCGTGTGAACCATACGGGACATCAGCACGGCCGTGTCATAATGGCCACATTGGGCGTGTTACCCTTCCACATGGGCGTGTGCCTTGTTTCAAGGGTCATTTTTTATTAAGTCATTTTAAGGACCCGAGTTGGTTCCAAATGGTTTCCAATGAAAGTTTGAGACCTCGTAGGCCCATATTAAGAAGATTAAACAAAGTTAGAAAAAGTTTTAAATTTGATCATGTCTTAGTGACTCAGAAACGTTTGAATGCATGTGTTTAAGTCTAGTAAGGCCTCATATTCTGTCCCGGCATAGGGCATGGGTGTGGGGTGTTACACATTCACACAACCAAAGGATTTCCATGAGTTAGAACCTATATCGTAACCATATCTTATTCATTCATTATTCTATATAGGTTGTAATAATCACATACACAAAACTTTACGATTTAATCCAAGCTCACCTTTCGTACCATTTTACAAATATTTAAAGTTACATTAAACATATAGACATTTACAATACAAGTAAATAACATATAAACATACATACACCATATGAACTTACCCAATATGATCAGCTAGAGAGTTGGATCGAAGAGACTATTTTGCAATTTTCCCCTTTCCTTGATTATCCTCAGCTTGGTTCAATCCTTCATCAATATGATAATTAAGTTCAAATTTTAATTTTAAAATACCTTATAATACTCAAATACATGCATATGACCTTTTAATTTCATTTTACAAAATTCCTCAAAAGTTTTACATTTTATTCAATTAGTCCCTAAAACCGAAACAACTATAACTTTCACATTTAAGCTTCTTTTTTCAATATATTTTCAATTTCATTCTTCTATAACCTTATAAACTCAAAAATTACAAAAATTACATGTTAAATTTGACATAATTACAATTTGATTCTTAAACTCAAAACTAACAAAATCCAATTTACAAATTGGTCCTACATAACATCTAAGTTTAACATGAAACCATTTAACACAAAAAACTTCAAAAATCATCTATGGAAAATTTTAAAATCTTTAACAATTTTACAAATTAGTCCCTAGGCTAGTTAAATCAAGCTTCTGATATTCCAAAAACATAAGAATTATAAGAAACGGGTAAAATTTGACTCACCAAATTGAAGAACAAGCTTGGCCAAAGTTTATGTCTTCTTCTTCCTTGAAGAATTAGTTTTTGGGTAAGAAAATGGGTAAGTGTTAAAAAAATGGGTGAGTGTTTCTTTTTTTTCTTTTTATTTTAAGTATAAAACATATTGATAAAGAATGAGATGAATGAATGTGGAAGCAGATCATAAAGTTTGTTAAAGCTGCGGATTTATCCTAGATCTCTAGACGAACATAAAATGAAATGAGAAACAACGAAAACATATTAGTTGTCACAAAAAAGAGTCAAACGAAATTAAAACAAAAGAAAGAAGAATCGACTGTAAAAAGTCCAAAAAAATGAATTAGGGTTTCTTGGATGGAAAGAAACTATCCTTGGACCTCAAGAAATGCCCCCAACCTAATTTTTTTATGTGTTTCTTGATGGAACAAGATAGGAGAATGTCTCTCTTGAAGCAACTTTAACCTAGAATGAAAATCAATAAAATCAGCAAGCCAAAATAGCATGAACTAACTGAAATAAGTAAGAAACAATAAATTAAGGATAGAAAAGAGAAGATGACACCTTAAGAAGCCTTGGAAATATTAAGAATCCACAACTCCTTTCAATGGCTCTAATTCTCCCTCCAAGAAAGACATTTTGACAAGAAAAAGCTTGAAGATGAGTCCCACTATCTTAAAGATTGTTAAAATAGCTTCTAAAAGAAACTCAAGAGCAATTCTTGAAAAAAAAAACTCAAAGGGAATTATTATTAACTCAAAAAAACAAAAATAAATTGTGTGTATAAGGGTGGACGGTCATGCTACTTATAGGCCCCCAAAATAAGCTTTCCTAACCTTAATGGAATAACTAACTCAAATAAAAAAATAATAATTCTAAGTGTGGACTTTTAATGAGAATTTAGCCAAATGAATTAAATGGGCTCATTAGGTTGAATTCTTACATGATGATCCACATATTAAAATAAAATTGGACCTATAGTTTAAATATTTTACAATTTAGGTCACTTTGATAATTTGGTCTGATATTCAATTAAATTATTTTTCAAACTTCAAGATGGGCTTGTAGACATCTTAATGAGCCATTTTTTCAAGAACTTGCTCTTGTGATTTGTTTGCTTTCAAAGTTGGCTCATTCAAGCTCGTACATGAAATCCAATATTCCTTAGCTACAAGATTCGATTTCTTAGACCAAGATTTCCAGTTTTGAAATCTTAATTTTCTTGATTCTTGGAATTGTTCGGAACAACAAAATTAGACCAAGATTCGGTTTCTTGATTTTCTTGAAAACAAGAAAGTGAATCTTGATTTTCTTTTCCGGTCGTGTGCACATATAAGGCCTTGGTAACAGAGTCTTGGATGGTCCTGTTCAATCTTGCTCGGATTTGCTTGGCCTTCGACCTCGTTATTGGGCCTTGAGGAATTTGAGCCTATCACATTCATGAGCCTAATTTTAGGCCTTGAGACTCACATCATTCCCCCCTTCCTTAAGAATATTCATCCTTGGATCATGAGCTGCACAAAAAGAAAAAGGATTAGAATAAATAACAATAAAATAAAAAAAATACTTACCTAGCTTTTTTGTGCGCCAAAACTATCTCCAAGATCAAAGACATTATTTTAATCCTTCAAATTAGCTTCAATCATGGACGTCTCCTATAAAAACAAGGTATCAACACTAAAAAAAGAAATATTAGGTACATGAGTGTTCAAGTAAAAAGTAAATTGTAACTTTCTTTGAATATGCATGGTCATCCATAAGAATTTCCAAAGATTAGTCAATAATTTCACATAATAATCAAAATTCATAAGTTTAATATTATTATTTAAAAATTCTTACTTAAAGTCTAAGATAGAAAATTTGTTGCAGGATCAAATGCATAAAGTTCTTTAATAAACCAATCGAATGTAAAAAAGTAACCTTGGCATCCCTAGATAAACCCATAAAATCAATTGAACTTTTAGACCAAGGTTTAATAAAATTTGACCAATGAGAAAATATGTTGGAAAGAAATATTTTACAAACAAAATCAGTAGCATACTTATAAAAAAACATTCAATGTATGCCATCTTAAATCAATTTCTAATGTTTTTTTACCTTTCTTTCCTTGTAGCACTTGTGGAGAAGTATCAATGTTCAACTTACCTCTCTCCCATAAGTAAAATTGTCTTTTGATGGTAGAATAATATAATCGGAAGTCTGTCAATGGATCCTTGAAATCCTATAATAAAGAAACACCACTAAACAAATTTGAGTTAGGGTTAGTTAAAACATAACCATTCCTCACTTTTGTATGGGTATTTTCTTGCTTTTCTTTTTTCCTTTTCCACTTGAGAACTCTCCAATTTTACCTCATATGGATTTGCACTCACCAAACTTGGGCGATCAAGTAGACTTTTATCACTCAAGGTCTCTTTTCTCTCAGTCTTTTCACATGATTCTGCCTCACTTCCTATATCCCCTCACAAGCATTATGAATATTCAATTCAGTATAATACATTTCAGCAGGAGAATATGGCATTTCTATCTCATCTAAATCAATAGATTCAAGAAAAAATTCTCACTATCATCTTTTTTCGATTTACAAAGTTCGCCATCACAAATCTCTTTTCCACTAGAGTATGAGACAGCAAAAGATACAAAGTCATACTTACTTTCTTCTCTAGTTAGATATTTAATTGGACATTGGAAACCCTTATGATCTTTTGAACTACACCAATAACATTGCACAAAAGGTGATATCTCAATTGTATTCTCTCTATTTGGATATTTAATTGGACATTGGAAGCCCTTATGATCTTTTGAACTCACCAATAACAGTGCACAAAAGATGATAGCTCAATCGTATTCCTCATTTCATTTGGCAATCTCCCCTTGACTTGACAAACTAATTTATTATCACTTTTTCCATCACAATAAGTCTCTTGATCATTCTTTCCATGCAATTCTAGAATTGAGCACTTTGATTTAGCTAAACAATGTTACCCACAGCCATTATTAACCAAAGTCTCATCATTTGTGGGAGAGACACATTGAGCAATATTTGCACGAAGAAGAGGCTGATCAAGCTTATCTCCCCAATTACGATTCCGACGCTCAATTTTGGTACTTAGACATTCCAAAGTTTTGCTGATTGTTTCTAGAATAATGTCACGTGTCTGATCTCGAGCATTTCGATCCTCTAGATTTCGTTGCAACCTATCGAACCTTTGTTCGAACTTATCATTGACTTCACTGAGGTCACATTGTAATTTCATTGTGAAACCAGCAAGATTTTCGATGGTCATTAGTGTTGTGTCACTTTGGTTATCACTTTCATTGTCACTAAAAGACATTGGGACAATACTGAAAAAAAACACAGCACTTAAAAAGAAAAAATTAAACAAACCTCAAAGTTATGCACTCAAAAATAAAAATTGAATTCTCAATGAGGTAAGAATTAATCTTGTGAGTCCTTTAGGAGTATTTATGACAATAAATCTAAATGTTAAAGAATTTAGCTACCAAATATCCTAATGGCACTAGGAGTCTAATAGTGGCTAGACACCAACAATTTGTGTTGCACAGAGGAAGGAATGTGTAACGTGTTTTAACCTACTAACACAAAAAACCATAAAGTTTTAGAATGTATATAGGAACAATAAAAAAACAAAAACATATGAAAACCTAAGGCTAACAGTCAATGAAAATTGCTGAAACTCGAAAACCTAAAAAATTGCAAAGTAACTTGACAAACTTCGTTTGAGATGTTCCCGATTTTCAAAAATCACGAAATTTAAACTGGAGCCTTCTCAAATATTTTATATTTGATCTAGAAATTTTTGGCACAAAATTCAAACCAAAAATATTTTTTATTTCCTTTTATTTGTATTTTTTTATTTTTTCACTTTTTTGAACATTTTTTTCATGGGAAATATTTTTTTATATTCTAAAATAGTACCAAGAAACAATATGTAAAATTTCAGATAAATTGAAAAACGTTTACCCACTCAAAAATATTTTTTTTGAAAAAATTTCTAGGTAAAAACTGCTTATAGACAGTTTGTTTTACAATAGACAACAATTTAGAAATCAACCATGAACACCCAAAAATGATACCAAATAATAAAGAATGAGAGTGGTAGGATGGAAGCGAATCGTAAAGTTTTTTCAAGTTGCGGATTTGACTTAGAGCTCTAGACGTTGGGAAGGAAACTTGGATTTTGACACAACCTGAAACGCAATCAAATCCAAGTCAGATAAAACAATTAAAAAATAACTAAAATAATTAAAATAAAATAATAAATCTACTATTAGAATAATAAGGAAGAAAATAAAGAAGATAGATAGAAAGATAGGACGAGGTATGTAAAGTCCTAAGAAGCCTTGGAAACATGAATCCACAACCCCCTTTAAGCGGCTCTAATTTCCCCTCCAAGAAAGAAACCTTGGCAAGAAAAAGTTTACAAATGATCCCACAATCTAAAAAGATTGTTAAAACTCTTCTAAAAGAAACTCCAAGAGAATTAATTAACTCAAAAGAGAAGTTGAATAATAATAAATTGTGTGTGTATAAGGGCGGACGACTATGCTGCTTATAGGCCCCCAAAATAAGTTTTCCTAATCCTAATGGAATAACTAACATGACAACTCATCAAATAAAAAAACAAAATAATTCTAAGTGTGGACTTTTAATGAGAATTTAGCCAAAGGAATTAAATGGGCTCCTTGGGCTGAATTTTTACTTGATGATCCACCTATTAAAATAAAATTGGACTTATAGTTTAAATATTTTACAATTTGAGCCACTTTGATAATTTGGCTTGATATTCAATTAAATTACTTTCCAAACTTCAAGATGGGCTTGTAGACATCTTAATGAGCCATTTTTTCAAGAACTTGGTCTTGTGATCAGTTTGCTCTTGAAATTGTCTCGTTCAAGCTTGTACATGAAATCCAATGCACCTTGGCTACAAGATTCAATTTCTTGGACCAAGATTTTCAAGATTTGAAATCTTGATTTTCTAGACTCTTGGAATTGCTCGAAACCACAAAATTAGACCAAGATTTGGTTTCTTAATTTTCTTGAAAACAAGAATGTGAATCTTGATTTTCTTTTTCGATCGTGTGCGCATCTAGGGCCTTGGTAACGAAGTCTTGGACGGTTGAGAAAATATTTCCCTTTAATTGCCGACTATCAAAAAAATCAGAAAATGTTACAAAATTTATATTAACCGCATTCAGTATAAGTTCAAGACACATAAGGGCCCTAACCACGTTCAATCTTTCTCGGATTTGCTTGGCCTTCGACCTCGTTATTGGGCTTTGAGAAAATTTTAGGCCATTACATTCATGAGCCTGATTTTGGGCCTTGAGACTCGCATCACATATTTTACTTATTATTAACTAAATAATATAATAAAATAAGCATAATCATAAATTATAAGGGCCATCAACAGGCCACTATGATTAACAACGACTAAATTTCCATTTTAACCCTTGCAATAACACTATTTAGGCCATTTAACTAATAAAAATCAATAGCGATAAAGCCTTACAATTTTTACGATTTAGTCATTTTACCTTAATTAACCATCCATTCACTAAAATTAATGAACCAAAATTTAATTTAACCTTATAATAGACTCGTAAATATTAATAAATAATATTTATTGACCCAGTCATCAAAAAATGGGGTTTCGATATCATCATTTCTGGTACCACTAAAAACTGGGTTGTTACACATCACGACTTCACATGTCTTGACTTCACAATTTTGCAACTTCGTGCTATGATTCAGCCTTACACTATTTTAAGTTGTTTTGGCCTTTCTGAGCTCGTTTTGGGTTTCGATTACTTCCGATCAACTCTGAATCAATTCTAAATGATTTTAAATTATTTTTAAAACTTTCAATTTATCTAGAATATATTTTAATTATTTTATAAAGATGTTTTAAACTTTTAACTCTTTAGTAAATTCGATATTTCTTAGTTGTACATTTTGATGGCATCACCCATCCATACCAGTCGTTAGGACGGATAAGAGGTGTTAAAGTTTAGGCTATGCGTGCTTATCTAACTATTTCACCTAGCTTACTTTGGGTCATCCACTTATTAAAGCATTTCCAACATGGTTATCATATTCACATTTAGATTTGTATACCATGTTTTCATGATATACAACTCATATCAAGGTCGTATAATTGGACCTTTTTTTAGCATACATTCATCATCACATATCTTCAATATTTCAATTCATGTCACATATCACTTATAAAAGTTCATTGATGAATTTGAATTAACACATTAATTTAATACATAAGATTATTTATAAAAGTATTCAAGCACTTAATGCTCTTAACATGGTTTTTATATGCACATATAAACTTATGCGAGCATGGACATGGACCCAACCCTCAATGTCAAGCAAACAACTTGTGATCCAATCGAGCTGCCAATAGGGCTAATTATTCGTGAACGAGCTAAGAAGTTTAAAGAAGCTGTCATAGGATTAATTGATCAAGCTTGGGCATGCACTCCATGCGTCCCATGCAATGTGCTTCAAGTAAAGCTTTAATATCAGTGGGTTTAATTCGGTTGCTAGAAATAAGGATTTCAATCCATTTTAGTTATTATAGTTTAGGTCTTTAATTATGCCTTCGTTTGAATATCTTAATTATGTGTCTTAATTATTGCACTTTAAATTATGTGTCTTAATTCTGACATAATTAATATTTGTCTAAGTTCATACAAATTAAAGTGTGTTTAAACCTTGTCTTAATGTTGCATTTAAATCGTTTTTAATGTTGGCCAGATTGTTCACATTGGTTGCTGCTAGGAAGCTTCCTCTCAAGCTAATACATGCATAATTGAAGTTCAACGGACCACATTTATGAAGCTTCATACACCTGGACATATATGCATGTGGGAGGTGCTGAACACAAATCCCAAATGCCTTTTCGTGAAAAGCTAAAGCATCAAGTGCATCCACACTTGACCAATCGGTCAACTACCAAGTTCACACCTATGGAACCATTCGATCTTTGCCGTTCACACTTGAAGACTCTTCATGTGACACAAGCAGTACTAATGAGCTGCATAACCATTCAGTTACTAAGGCAGCATCAACTCATGTTCACACCATTTCAACCGTTCAACTTCATGCACATTTAGCTAATCTTCAAAGTCCAATGAATTGGTTGTTTGGGAATACAAATGTCACAATGTGAACAATGCTGTTGGCATTATCTACATCTAGAAACTCTCAAGAGATGCCTTAGAAAAATTAATGGTCACCAAGCACAATCAATCTGATTGTTATCATGCTTATTCAGCTGATTCTTATACAACCTATAAATACTAGGCTTGAAACTCTTTGTAGGAACTTTTGATGAATTTTTATCTTATTGTGAGTGTTCACTCTATTTGTTCTTATTTGACTCAAATTGACTTATCAAACTTTCTTGTGGCGTTAATCTGATTCATTCATGAACTTATCACTTCTTAGAACTGTGGCGTTCACCCTTATACCAATTGGTTCTTATCTTGCTAGATAAAAGGTCACGGTTCTTGTTACCATTAACTGAACCATCTTAAGTGCTAATATAAGAATTGGGTCAGTATTGTCTTTTAAATATTAGTTCATTCTTCAACCCTTAAATCGAACTTCTACTTCTACATTCTTATCCAAAAAAACACCCCTTTTGCTTAACCATCCTTTCTCGTTTCATCCTTACCTAGTTCATTACCTTAATACTTCTTAATTTTGATTGGGAGTCCTTGCAACTCATAATCAACAAACGAATACGAGCTCGCATCATTTGGCATCAGAGCTAGTCAACTTAAGTAAGTATGCAATTTTTTTCTCTCCCGAAATTAAAATTTGAAAAAAAGAATATCGAAAATTTATATTACAAGTTCGAAATACAAAGAGAAAAAGAAAAAAAAGAAGAAAAAAAAGAAAAGAAAAGAAAAGAAAGGGCTAGTTCGAAAAGTGTTTATGTTCCCAAGTACAAGTTTCCTTTACCATAATGATTGTAGCCACACTTCAAAATTATACATAGCTTTTTTTTCTAAGCCTTCCCTATCATCTAACATTAATCCCCACCTTGTATCACTTTTTGAAGCTGATTCTACAAAAGGATTGTTGCTAAGTCCAAGGTAGTCACCTAAGAACTTAGAGAGAAGAGCAAGAGTGGTAAAAGGCAAGAGTACAAGAGAGCGATAGAAGGGATAAAAGCCAAAACGAGTGTAAACACAAGTGGAGCGAACATTTACTTTTTAAGAAAAGTAGTGAGGATTGTGTGTTAAGAAACATCATATCTCAAAGTCTCGAAAGGAATGTTGCTAGTGGTGGTGGTGTGCCCAATTTAGCATACCAAGCCCTTATTCATGAGATGGATCAAATGTTGTAATGCCAGTTAGAGCCAATGCAAGAACAATTAGACCAATTGGAGAAAAGAGACCAAAGAGAGTTAACTCCTCAAAATCAAGGGAGGGAGTGAGGACGTCCTAGGCCAAATCAAGAAGATTAATATGAACCGAGTGACATGGAGAATGATCGAGCTTCTATTTGTAGTAAGAGGCATCAAGGATAAAGAGATCGAGGTCCGAAGGAACGAACTCAAATTGATGACAATCTTAGCAATATCAAAATGGCTATTCCTCCGTTCCAAGGAGAAACTGACCCCAAAACCTATTTAGAATGGGAAAAGAAGATTGAACTTGTCTTTGAATGCCATAACTACTTGGAAAGAAAAAAGGTTAAACTTGCTACCATCGAATCCTTCGATTATGCCATTATTTGGTGGGATTAGCTAACCATGAGTAGGAGAAGAAATGCTAAAGGACCCATGTCTACATGGGCCAAAATGAAGGCTATTATGAGAAAGAAGCTCATACCAACCCATTACCATCGAGAGTTGTACCAGAAATTACAAAATCTCACCCAAGGAAACCGAAGCGTGGAGGATTATTACAAGGAGATGGCAATAGCCATGATATGTACCGATGTTGAGGAAAACCGAGTTGTTACCATGGCAAGATTTCTAGTCGGCCTTAATCTAGACATCGCTAATGTAGTTAAATTGCAACACTATGTTGAGATCGTTGATATAGTTCACATGGCGATCAAGGTGGAAAAACAATTGAAAAGAAAAGGTATCACTCGATCTTTCCCTACTTCAGTTTCTACATCGAAGTGGTGACAATGCACCTACAAAAAGGATGCTACCTTTCGAGCCAAAGACAATGTTGGAGCCACAAAGCCTAATAAGCTGAGTGAAGAATCGAAAAAAGGAAAAATGAGGCTAGTTCAAATCAAACTCAAGACATCAAGTGCTTCAAAGTCCTTGGGAGGGGCCATATTACTAGTCAATGTCCAAATCAGAGCATGATGATTCTAAGGGACGATGGTGAGATAGAATCTAAAATTAAAAAGGAAGAAAAGCTCGAAGCACCTATTGATGAGGAGGATGACCTGGAGTATGCCGTGGAAGGAGAAATCCTTGTCATTAAGCGGAGTTTGAGCCTTCAAACAGCGGAGAATGAGCAGCAACGTGAAAACATCTTTCACATGTGCTACCACATCTAAGGAAAGGTATTAGTGTTATAATAGATGGAGGTAGCTGTACTAACGTTGCTAGCAGCATGGTGGTAGAAAAAAATTGGCCTAGAAGCCACCAAACATCAGCATCCTTACAAGTTACAATGACTCAATGACGGTGGTGAGCTCAAGGTTACTAAGCAAGCTGTCATTACTTTTTCGATTGGCAAATAAGCGATGAGGTTCTTTGTGATGAAGTGCCAATGCACGCTGGTCATTTATTATTGGGAAGACCATGGCAATTTGATCGCTGAGTCATACATGATGGGTATACCAATAGATATACCTTCAAACACCTTGGGAAGAATGTTACTTTAACACCCCTTACTCCGAAGCAAGTCTATAAAGATCAGCTCCAATTGAGAGATTCTTTTGAAAAATCGAAAGCAAAAGAAAAAAAGGAAAAAAATAAGAAAGAAAAAGAAAAGAAAATAGAAAAGAAGAAAGGAAAGAATGAGCCAAAAATAAGAGAGAAAAACAGAGAGAGATAAAAACACGAGAGGAAAAAGAGAGAAAATGAGAAAGTGAGTAGGGAAAATTAAGTGTTTTTGGAAAAGAAAGAGAAATCAGAAAGCCCTTGCTTTTGAAACAGCCTGTGCTTATACTTATGTACAAGGAAAGTTTGTTTGGAACTAATGATTTAGATGACACTTTTCCTTTATCTATTGTATTTTTGCTGTAGGAATTCGAGGACGTATTTCCAGAGGACATCTACAGCGATTTGCCACCCATTAGGGGCATCGAACACTAAATCCATTTTATACCCAGAGCCATTATCCCGAATCGGCCAGCCTATCTAAGTAACCCTAAGGAAACCAAAGAGCTACAAAGGCAAGTTACCGAGCTAATAGAAAAAGGTATGTTCGAGAAAGCCTAAGCCTATGTGGTGTGCCTATACTGTTGGTACCTAAGAAGGACAGCTCTTGGTGCATGTGCATCGACTGTCGAGCAGTCAACAAGATTACCATCAAGTATCTACACTCGATCCCGCACTTAGATGACATGTTAAACAAGCCAAGTGGAGCTCAACTCTTCTCCAAGATATATTTAAAGAGTGGTTACCATCAAATCAGAATGAGAGAGGGAGATGAATGGAAAACTGCATTCAAAACCAAGCACAGTTTGTATGAGTGGTTGGTTATGCCCTTCGACCTAACTAAGGCACCAAATACCTTTATACGATTAATGAATCATGTCATTCGATCATTCATTGGTAAATTTTGTGTGGTTTATTTTGATGACATATTGATTTATAGTATGTCTTTGGAAGATCATATTCATCATTTAAGATTCGTGTTGGAAGTATTACGAAAGGAAAGTTTATTTGCAAATTTTAAAAAGTGTTCCTTTTGTACTAACGAACTTGTTTTTCTAGGTTTCGTGGTTAGCTCGGAAGCCCTCAAAGTCGATCAAGAAAAGGTAAAAGTAATTCGAGAGTGGGCACGACCTACTAACATTAGCCAAGTAAGAAGTTTTCATGGTCTTGCTTGTTTTTTATCCAAGGTTTGTTCCTAACTTTAGCACTATAGCTGCTCCTTTAACTGGAATTATTAAGAAAAGATCTAACTTTCTTTGGGGTGAGGAACAAGAGAAGTCTTTCACAAAGATTAAAGATTGTTTGACAAATTCACCTTTGTTATCTTTACTTGATTTTACAACAACTTTTGAGATTAAATGCGATGCTTCAGAAATAGGGATTAAAGTCGTTCTAACACAAAATGGGCATCCCATAACCTACTTTAGTGAGAAATTGAATGGTGCTACCCTCAACTACCCAACGTATGATAAGGAGATGTACGCATTGATCCGAGCATTAGAAACTTGGCAACACTACCTATGGCCCAAGGAGTTTGTATTTCACACCGATCATGAAGCATTAAAAAAAATCTCAATGGGCAAAACAAACTAAACAAAAGACATGCCAAGTGGGTGGAATTTCTTAAATCATTTCCCTACGTGATTAGGTACAAGAAAGGTAAAGAGAATGTTGTTGTCGACACTTTATTAAGAAGGTATGCACTTCTTAATAGCTTAAATTCTCAATTACTTGGTTTTGCGTATCTTAAGGAGCTTTATGAAATTGATGTTGATTTCGGTGAAATTTACAAAGCTTGTGAAAAGGGGGCATTCGAAAAGTATTATAGGCATGAAGGATACCTCTTTAAAGAAGGTAAGTTGTGCATTCCTCAAGTTTCCATTCGAGATGTTCTTGTGAATGAAGTACATAATGGAGGTCTTATGGGGCACTTTAGAGTGGCTAAAACTTTAGTCATGCTCTACGAGCATTTCTTTTAGCCCAAAATGAAGCGAGACATTGAGAGGGTATGTGATAGATGCATTGCTTGTAAGAAGGCAAAGTCTCGTATTAAGCCCCATGGATTGTACGTTCCCCTACCCATTCCCTAAGAACCTTAGGTAGACATTTCGATGGACTTTGTACTAGGACTTCCTAGAACTAAGAGTGGAAAAGACTCAATTTTTATAGTAGTTGACTGATTCTCTAAAATGGCTCACTTAATTCCATGTCACAGGACTGATAATGCTTTGAATGTAGCAAATCTATTTTCCAGGGAAGTAGTTCGACTACATAGTGTACCAAGGGCGATTGTATCGAATAGAAATGCCAAATTTCTTAGCCATTTTTGGAGGACTTTATGGGGAAAACTTGGCACCAAGTTGTTGTTTTCTACAACATGCCATCCACAAATGGATGGTTAAACCGAAGTGGTTAACCGAGTCCTATCCACCTTGTTGAGAGCAATTATTCAAAAAATCTAAAAACATGGGAAGAGTGCTTGCCGCATATTGCTTACAATCGATCTGTGCATTCGGCCACTAAGCATTCACCATTTGAAGTTATCTACAGGTTTAAGCCTTTGACTCTCTTAGATTTAATTCCCTTACCTACGAATCAATTTGTGCATGTAGATTGCAAAAGGAATGGTGAGTTTGTAAAGAATCTACACCAAAAAGTGAGGGAAAACATTGAGAAGAGAACCGAGCAATATGCAAACAAAGCTAACAAGGGACGCAAACGAGTAGTCTTTGAACCCAGAGATTGGGTTTGGATTCACATGCGAAAAGAGAGATTCTCCGCTCAAAAAAGGTCTAAGTTGTTACCCCAAGGCGATGGACCATTCCAAGTGATAGAAATGATTAACGATAATTCTTACAAACTGAACCTCCCAGGTGAGTATAATGTTAGTGCAAGTTTCAATGTTTCTGATCTTTGTCCTTATGATATAGGGGATGATTTGAGGACAAATAACTTCGAATGTGGAGGGGATGATGCGAGCATGGACATGGACCCAACCCTCAATGTCAAGCAAATAGCTTGTGATCATATTGAATTACCAATAGGGCCAATTACTTGTGCACGAGCTAAGAAGTTCAAATAATCTGTTACAGGTATCATTGATCGAGTTTGGGCAGAAGCTGTCACGGGATTTGTAACAGCTCGTTTTAGAGTCAAATCAAAATAGTAGTTTCGGGACCACAAATTTGAAATAGAAATATTTATTTTTATTATTTCTTTAAGGTGTACAGTATGATTAAATGATTGTGTGAAAATTTCGTTAAGAAATTTTATCGATAAAGTGTCTAATTTGACTAATAGGACTAAATTGCAATAAGTGCAAAATATATTTTCTAGAAGGTAGATGTGTCTAATTGCTATGAAATTTTAAATTAAAGGTCCTTAAATGGTAATTAGACCATTACACTTTAAGTTGGACAAAAATCGACATGGTTAGGTGAAATTTCAAAGTTTGGCTTTAAGGGCATTTTGGTTATTTGGTTAATAAAGACAAATTAACTAATAAAAAGATGTCTTCTTCTCCAATTTAGTCCCCCATAGCCGAATTTCTCAAGCAACCATAGCTAGGGTTTTGGCCAAGCTTCCAAGCTCGATTTTGAGTCTATGTTTGTCTCGTTTTTAATGATTTTTATGTTTTTCTGAATGTTGTAACTTGATTTAACTATTCTAAGGACTAATTTGAAAGAAAATAAAAGTCTAAAATTTCACCCATGTTGAATATTTGTACATTTCACCCATGTTGAATATTTGGGTATTTTGATGTTTAATGGTAGAAAATGTATGTTTGGTGTTAGATACACAACATTTACCAAGTGATTTTTAACGAAAATGTCAAATAGCGACCTATTTGTAAAAGTTGTAAAATGTATGTAAAAAAATATGAATAAATGAAAAAAGTGGGTTGTTATAAGCAAGGAATAGGTTCAGCTAGGCTTGGATGTGATGAAATTGAATGAAAATCATTTTACGAGCCTAGGGACTAAAATGTAAAAAGTTGAAAAGTTAGGGGCAAAAATAAGGTGTTTTTGGGATTAAATTGAATAATGTGATGATTGAATGAGTTAAATATGGTATTATAGATCAAGAAAGAAGAGGTTCTAACCTAGACCGAGCAAAGAACAAGGTTGTGGACTAAATCGAACAATTAGTCATTTTCTACCGAGATAAGTTCGTATGTTAAAAATAAGCTTTAGAATAATTGTACTTAAATGCTATAATATTGCATAAAGCTGGAAATATGTGTAAATTAATTTCGAGATGGTTCAAGTATGTACATAAAGCTGTGTTTGTTAAATACTTGAAACGATGAATATGAGGTAGGTTTTGTAGAGGAATGAGTTATGATCATGAGACTATAGTAAATTTACATTTAATTATGTTATAATAATTAAATGTTATATGCATGGTAAGGTTTCTTATTTCTTGCATACAAGCTTACTAAGCTATATAGCTTACTCCATTTATTTTCCATGTTTTATAGTGTTGCCAAGTTAACTCGGATCAGAGATCGTCGGAGATTTGAACCACACTATCAAACTCTCATTTTTTGGGTATTGATGATCTTAACGTTTTGAAAGTATGACATGTATGGGGACTTGGTCATTTTGTTATATGAGTCATTTGATTTGGCCAAATGTATTGGCTCATATTTGTTTATGGTGACTTGGTATGTAGCCATGTAATTGGCTTATTTTGGCTAAAATGATTGTAAGCTCATTTATATAAGTATATGTGTTAATGCCTTCTTGTATTTGTGTTTTGTAATGGGTTGCTATATGTTTATTATGGTTAAATGACCTGTTTGTGAAATGGATGAAATGGGTCCTTTGGTGTGATAAGAAATCTAAGTAGAATTATGCATGATGAAAGTATTCATATTGATACTTGTGAATGTGAGTTTGATATGAATTGATTTGGTAAATCATGCTATAGTAAATATGTTAAGTGTTGGTAATGAATGTTATGATTTAGCATTGATTTTGGATATTTAGATTTCTTAATCATGCCGCGGATTATGCTACTGATCCTTTGTGTGTGTAGGTGTAAGTGAGGGTGACAAATGGCTTGGTAGATAGCCTTTATTTTGTCCACACGGTAGAAACTCGGTCTTACCCATGGGCGTGTGTTCTGGCCGTGTGTCCCTTGCACCTTAATTTTGGAGAAACAGAGACATAGGCATTGTTTCAGCCGTATGGATAACACGGCTCAGGCACTGGCATGTGTCCTGGGTGTTTGAAGTCTGCACTTATTTTGTGAAAATTTTATTATCCATATGGCCTAGCACACTGGCATATGACTTGGCCGTGTGACATCAATTTGTTCATACATTGCGAAACAGAGAGTTACACGAGATAGGGACATAGGCGTGTGTAGCCACACGGCTTACCCACACGGGCGTGTCCCATATCTACACGGGCATGTGACCCCTGTTTAAGGGAAAAATTTTATAAGTTTTATAAATAATTTTCTAAAGTTCTCGGTTTAGTCTCAGACCACTCCCAAAGCATGTTTAGGGCATTGAAGGCTCGTATTAGGGACTTTATGATAAATCACAAATGGTTTTAATTTGGACGCAATTTTATAGCTCAGAATTGTATGATTGTTTGTGTGATAAGTCCAGTAACGCCTCAAACCCTGTTCTGGTGTTGAATACGAGTAACGGTGTTACATTTAGTGGTATCAGAGCAATGATTTAGTTGATTCTCAGACTAACATAGCATGTGTAAGAGTCTAGCTATAAATGATAAATTTTGATAATGTGACGACTCTTGACAATTTAAACTGTGTTTTTTTATAGTAAATGGATCCTGACCAAGAAGTGGCTGATGACGTTGAGAGTAATACACTGGCTCTCGTTCAAGGGCCCGTGCCATCTGAAAATAGACCAGTGACGATTAGTCAAGGAGGAGAGGCTAGAGAAGCCTTCTTCTAAAGGATGAATGAGTGGTTTACCGAGTTTGTTCGAACAAATCCAGCTGCCCAACATTCTCCACCCCCATCTAACCCCCAACTGATTATCATAGCTCCCCAAGGTGTGGAATTGGTAAGACTGAACAAGCCTCTAGTTTAAAAGATTCGAAAATAAGGGGTTGAAGAATTTAGAGCAAATGTTGGTAATGATCCTGAGAGAGTAGAATTCTGGCTTGAGAACTCTATTTGGGTATATGATGAGATTTCTTGCACCCTAGATGAGTGCTTGAAATAAACTATTTTACTTCTGGGGGATACATTATATCAGTGGTGGAACACTCTTATATCTGTGGTACCGAAGGAAAGAGATTCGAAGATGCGATGAATGAGGACATCAGGCTGTTAGTTGGGATTTTAAAGTCGAAAGAATTTGTTATACTAGTCAAACGAGCTTACAAAACCGAAGAGTTGAGTAAGGAAAAAAGAAAAGCTAAGTTTAAGGCTAGAGATTCGAGAAAGAGCCGATGAATAAGTCATTTCAACTTTCGTCAAAGAAATCGAAGGATTTGTATGCTCACTCCAATGCTTCAGCTAAATATCCCAACAACGATCGTGGGAAGCAATATTCGGGTTTTAAGGCCCAAACTACATCCATAACAAGCATAGTTAATGCTAGGTCTAATAAGCCTAAATGTCAACACTGCAGTAGATGACATCCCAGTGAATTTAAGGAGAATAACTGGGCTTGCTTCAAATGTGGCTCCCAAGATCACTTTATCCAAGGCTACCCTGAAATGGCTAAGAAAGATAATTTTCAGAATGCCAGATCGAGCAAGGCCAGTGAGAAATACGAGAAATGGGACCAGTAGCAGAAGAATATCTAAAGACTCAACTGTGAGATTAGAAGCTAGAGCACCTGCGAGATCTTATACTATTTGTGCTCGCGTGGATGCATCCTCCCCTGACGTGATCACTGGTACATTTTCTCTTTATGATACTAATGTAGTTGCATTAATTGATCCTGGGTCGACTCATTCCTATATTTGCATGAATTTGGTGTCTAGTAAGAATATATCTATTGATTCCACTAAGTTTGTGATTAAGGTGTTGAATTCCTTAGGCAAACATGTTTTAGTTGATAACGTTTGCAAGAGTTGTCCTTTAATGATTTGGGGTCACTATTTTCCGGCTGACTTAATGTTTTTGCCATTTGATGAGTTTGATGTGATACTTGGAATAGATTGGTTGACTCTTCATGATTTCGTAGTGAATTGTACACAAAAAGTTATTGAATTGAAATGTCAAAACAATAAAACTCTTCGGGTTGAGTCGAATGAGTCGGATGAATTGCCTATTGTGATTTCGTCGATGTCAGCTCAGAGGTATGTAAGAAAGGGTTGTAAAGCATTTCTCGTGTATGTACTAAATATTAAGGTGTCTAAATTGAAGATCGAATCTGTGCCGGTAGTTTATGAATATTCAGATGTGTTTCCAAAAGAGTTGTCAAGCTTATCACCGGCCAGAGAGGTGGAGTTTGCTATTGATTTAGTACCAGGGACTATGCTGATATCGATAGCTCAGTATAAAATGGCTCCAACCGAGTTGAAATAATTAAAGTCTTAGTTACAAGAGTTGACAAACAAAGGATTTGCGAGACTTAGTTTTTCTCCCTAGGGTGCACCAGTATTATTCGTCAAAAAGAAATATGGATCCATGAGACTTTGTATCGATTATTGTCAACTCAATAAGGTTATAGTAAAGAACAAGTATCTGTTACTGAGGATTGATTATTTGTTTGACCAGTTGAAAGGGGCAACAGTATTTTCAAAGATAGATTTGAGATCTGGTTATTATCAGCTGAGAGTTAAAGACTTGGATGTGCCAAAAACAGCATTCAGAATGAGGTATGGGCATTATGAATTTCTTGTTATGCCTTCCGGATTAACTAATGCTCCTGCTATTTTTAAGGATTTGATGAATCAGATCTTTCGACCGTATCTAGACAAGTTTGTAGTTGTATTTATTGATGACATTTTGATTTATTCTCGAGTTGAGTCTGAGCATGCCGAACATTTAAGAATTGTATTGTAGACCTTGAAAGATAAGAAATTGTTTGCTAAGTTTAGCAAAAGTGAGTTTTGGCTTCGAGAAGTCAGATTTTTGGGACACATTGTTTTAGCAAAAGGTATACGGGTTGATCCGAATAAGATTTTGGCAGTTGTCGATTGGAAACCTTCAAGAAATGTATCCAAAGTTAGAAAATTTTTGGGCTTAGCTGGGTATTATTGACGTTTTGTTAAAGGATTTTTGATGATTTCTACGCTTATAACCAGATTGTTACAAAAATATGTGAAATTCGAGTGGTCTGAGAAATGTCAAAAGAGTTTTGAACAGTTGAAAGCATTATTGACTGAGGCACCGATATTAGTGCAACCTGAGTCGGGAAAAGAGTTTGTGACTTATAGCGATGCGTCACTGAACGGTCTTGGGTGTGTGTTGATGCAAGGGACAAAGTGATAGCTTATGCCTCAAGACAGTTGAAACCGTACGAAAAGAATTATCTAACCTACGACTTGGAATTGGCTGCCATTGTGTTTGCTTTAAAGATTTGGCGACACCATTCATTCAATGAGAAGTATCACATCTTTACCGATCACAAGAGTTTAAAGTATTTGACGACTCAGAAAGATTTGAATTTATGACAACGGAGATGGCTCGAGTTATTGAAAGACTATGAGTTAGTAATCGATTATCATCTGGGAAAGGTGAATGTAGTCACCGATGCTTTGAGTAAGAAACCCTTGTTGGCTTTGAGAGCAATGAATACACGATTGACCTTATCTGATGATGGTCTGATTCTAGCTGAGTTAAAAGCTAGACTAGTATTTCTTCATCAAATTTGCAAAGCTTAGAAATGTGACAAAGAACTTCAAGCTAAAAGAGTTCAGTGCGAATCGATTAGTCATTCAAATTTTCAAATTGGGACTGATGATTGTTTGATGTTCCGAGGTAGGATTTGTGTACCGAAAGATACCGAGCTTATTCAGAAAATTCTTCATGAGGCACATAGTAGTTGTCTGTTTGTTCACCCAGTAAGTATGAAGATGTATAATAATTTGAAGAAATTGTATCGGTGGTCGAGTATGAAACAAGATATTTTTGAATTCGTATCGAGATGTTCAATTTTCCAACAAGTAAAAGTCGAACATCAAGTACCTTCGAGATTATTTCAGCCTGTGATGATTCCCGAGTGGAAATGGGACAGAATTATAATGGATTTTGTAACTGGATATCCTCTGACTCTGAAGAAGAAAGATGCTGCTTGTGTCGTTGTTGATAGATTGACGAAATCGGCTCATTTTATTCCGGTACGTACCAACTATTAACTTGATAAGCTAGCTGAATTGTACATTGCTGAAATTGTTAGATTGCACGGAGTGCCTATTTCTATTATTTTGGATAAAGAATCGAGGTTACGTCTCGATTTTAGAAGAATTTGCAAGAAGCTTTGGGTACAAAGTTGAACTTTAGTACCGTATTTCATCCGCAAACTGACGGTCAATCTGAAAGGACAATTCAGGTACTCGAAGATATGCTTCTCTGTTGTGTTTTAGAGTTCGAAGGTAGTTGGCAGAAATATCTATCTTTAGTCAAATTTGCTTATAACAACAATTTTCAGTCGAGTATAAGATGGCACCGTATGAGGCATTGTATGGTCTCAAGTGTCAAACTCCGTTGTACTGGACTGAGCTCAGTGAGAGAGAGGTTTATTTGGTTAGAGAACTGAAAAAAGTGAAAATAATTCGTGATTGTTTGAAAGCAGCTTCGGACAGACAGAAATCATACGCAAATTTGAAGCGAAAGGAAATTGAATTTCAAGTCGGTGATAAGGTGTTTCTAAAACTGTCTCCGTGAAAGAAAATTCTTAGATTTGGTCGCAAAGGCAAGCTGAGTCCACGCTTTATTAGTCCATATGAGGTTATAGAAAGAATAGGACCAGTGGCTTATTGGCTAGCTTTACCATCGGAATTAGAGAGAATCCACAATGTGTTTCATGTGTCTATGTTGCGATGATATTGATCAGATCCATCCCATGTGATTTCAGCAACTGAGGTTGAGATTCGACCCGACATGACTTATGGTGAAGAACCGATCAAGATCCTAGCTCGGAAAGTTAAACAGTTGAGAAATAAAAATATAGCTCTAGGCAAAGCTTTGTGGCAAAGACATGGGGTTGAAGAAGCTACGTGGGAAACATGGGAAGCTATGAGAAAGCAGTACCCAAACCTTTTTTTCGGTAAGAGTTTTGGGACAAAAATCCCTAAAGGGGGGAGAGTTGTAACAGCCCGTTTTGAACTCAAAACAGAATAGTGGTTTTAGGACCACAAATCTAAAATAGAAGTATTTATTTTTATTATTTCTTTAAGGTCTACAGTATGATTAAATGATTGTGTGAAAATTTCGTTAAGAAATTTTATCGATAAAGTGTCCAATTTGACTAATAGGACTAAATTGCAATAAGTGAAAAATATGTGTTCTAGAAGCTAGAGGTGTCTAATTACTATGAAATTTTAAATTGGAGGTCCTTAAATGGAAATTAGACCATTATACTTTAACTTGGACAAATATGAACATGGTTAGGTGAAATTTCAAAGTTTGGCATTAAAGGCATTTTGGTCATTTGGTTAATAAAGACAAATTAACTAATAAAAATATTGTCATCTTTTCCAATTTAGTCTCCCCATAGCCGAATTTCTCAAGCAACCATAGCTAGGGTTTTTGGCCAAGCTTCCAAGCTCGATTGTAAGTCCATCTTTGTCCCATTTTTAATGATTTTTACATTTTTGTGAATGTTGTAACTTGACTTAGCTATTTTAAGGACTAATTTGAAAGAAAATCAAAGTCTAAAATTTTACCTATGTTGAATATTTGTGTATTTTGATGTTTAATGGTAGAAAATGCATGTTTGGTGTTAGATAAACAACATTTACCAAGTGATTTTTGACGAAAATGTCAAATAGGGACCTATTTGTAAAAGTTGTAAAATGTGTGTAAAAATGTGAATAAATGAAAAATGTGGGTTGTTATGAGCAAGGATAGGTTTGGCTAGGCTTGGGTGTGATGAAATTGAATGAAAATCATTTTACAAGCCTAAGGACTAAAATGTAAAAAGTTAGGGAAAATATAATTTTTCCATAAGGTGTTTTTGGGATTAAATTGAATAATGTGATGATTGAATGAGTTAAATGTGGTATTATAGATCAAGAAAGAAGAGGTTCTAACCTAGACCGGGGAAAGAATAAGGTTGTGGACTAAATCAACTATTAGCCGTTTTGTACCAAGGTAAGTTCGTATGTTAAAAATAAGCTTTAGAATAATTGTACTTAAATGCTTTAATATTGCATAAATTGTATGTTTGACTATGTGAATGAGTATAAATCTATGAATGAGTTCGACGACGATTCGACAAGTGAGAAGTCTCGTTGAACCTTAGGAATAGATTAGGATACAAATGGCATGTCACTAAGGTCATTATGTGTTATGTGATTATGTGATCCGGGTGCTGGTCTTGTACATCCTACCGGTGGCTGAGTATACTGGCATATGTTGCAGATACTTGACAGCTTGTATGAGCAGCACCATGTAGCTATGTCTTAATTGATAGCTTGTATGAGCAGGCCCGTCGATAGCTCGAGAACGAGTGATTATGTGATATGAGATTCCCATCATATGAGAACGAATAAATCTACACTTATTTTGTGAAAATTTAATTATCACACGGCCTAGCACATGGATGTGTGACTTGGCCGTGTGACATCAATTTGTTCATGCATTGCAAAACAAAGAGTTACAAGGGGTAGGGACACGGGCGTGTGTAGCCACACGGCCTGCCCACACGGGAGTGTCCCATATCCACATGGGCGTGTGACCCCTGTTTAAGGGAAAAATTTTCTAAGTTTTGTAAAAAAATTTCTAAAGTTCTCGGTTTAGTCCCGAACCACTCCCAAAGCATGTTTAGGGCCTCGAAGGCTCGTATTAGGGACTTCATGATTAATCATAAATGGTTTTAATTTGGACACAAATTTATGGCTCAGAATTGTATGATTGTTTGTGTGATAAGTCTGGTAACACCTTGGACCCTGTTACAGCATTGAATACGGGTAAAGGGTGTTACAGGAGTAATTGATCAAGCTTAGGCATGCACTCCATGCGTCCCATGCAATGTGCTTAGCAAAGCTTTAATATCAGTATGCTTAATTCAGTTGCTGGAAATAAGGATTTCAATCCATTTTAGTTATTTTAGTTTGAGTCTTTAATTATGTCTTAGTTTGAATATTAATTATGTGTCTTAATTATTACACTTTAAATTATGTGTCTTAATTTTGACATAATTAATATTTGTCTAAGTTCATACAAATTAAAGTGTGTCTAAACCTTGTCTTAATGTTGCATTTTAAATTGTGTTTTAATGTTGGCCAGATTGTTCACATTGGTTGCTGCTAGGAAGCTTCCTCTCAAGCTAATGCATGCATAATTGAAGTTCAATGGACCGTATTTATGGAGCTTCATGCATTTGGATGTACATGCATGTGGGAGGTGTTGAACACAACATCCTAAGTGCCTTTTCATGAAAAGCCAAAGCATCAAGTGTGTCCACAGTTGACCAATCGGTTGTTTAGGAATGCAAATGTCACAATGTGAACAAGGCTGTTGGCTTTATCTACATCTAGAAACTCTCAAGAGATGCCTTAGACAAATTAATGGTCATCAAGCACATTCAATCTGATTGTTATCGTGCATATTCAGCTAATTCTTGTACAACCTATAAATACTAGGCTTGAAACTCTTTGTAGGAACTTTTGATGAATTTTTATCTTATTATGAGTGTTCACTCTCTTTGTTCTTATTTGACTCAAATTGACTTATCCAGCTTCCTTGTGGCGTCAATTTGATTCATTCTTGAACTTATCACTTCTTAAAAGTGTGGCATTCACCCTTATACCGATTGGTTCCTATCTTGCTAGATAGAGGGTCACGGTTCTTGTTACCATTAACTTAAACATCTTAAGTGCGAATATAAGAATTGGGTTAGTATTGTCTTTTAAATATTGGTTCATTCTTCTGTCGTTAAACTGAACTTCAACTTCTTCTTTCTCATCCAACAAAACACCCTTTTGCTTAACCATCCATTCTCGTTTCAACCTTACCAAGTACATTACCTTGATACTTCTTAATTTCGATCGGGAACCTTTGCGACTCATAATCAACAAACGAATACGATCTCACATCATAAATGTTTTTTCACATTTCTACTTAGTATTAAGGTAACTATGTTACCATCTATCATTCACCTTCGTGTGAAGTCTATCTATTTTTAAATTCCCTTTTTACGATATCTTTTTTATTGTATCAAATCACCACTTTTAGCACATTATAACATGACAACAATTCTCATACATTTCTTTGGTTTAAATCAATGTGACAAGCCAAGATTCCTAATCTCCATTTTATTTCTACCAATTTCTTAATCTTACTACATCATCACTTCTTTCATTTTAGTACTTATAATCACATTTTTAATATGGATAATCACTATATATATATTTCACTATTACAACAATTTCTATAATCCTGCCATTAAGGGAAGGTTAGGAGAATCCTTTGTACTTACCTCATTAATAGCAAAAGTTCCAAAACAAAGCTTCCTTATGCATTCTCAACACTTGAGGCTACTCAATCATCCATCCAAAGTCACTATTTCCTCCCGACTGACAAGGCTTATGGAAAAAATATAAACACAATATTAATACACATTCTCCAACAAATTTTCTTACACTAAAATCTCAAATCTTAAAGATGAAGATAGCGAAAAATCATTATCTTACATTGCTTGGAGCTTTGTCTCTCTATCCATAGCTTTATCATATTAAACCCATAAAATCCCATGCTAGAATGGTGAAAATAATGCAAGAAAGGAGTTTGCAATCAAGTTTTCTACTTGATTTTACCAAGGAATCAAAGTTTGGATGTTAGAAAATGGTTTGATTTTGAGAAAAGAGAAAATAAATTAAGGAGAATAAATTAAGTAGGGATTCTCCTCTAACTCCCAAGGAGAGGTCGGTTGGTTGGCTAAAGACAATGGGAAAATTTTCTCATTTCCCCCTTTTTAAACACTAAAACATCTCAAGTCAAAGTCCAAATAAGTTGTGTAAGCCACATTTCATCTCACTATTTTATTCACATCCAAATGTCCACATTCATTCAACACATCTAATATCTCACCAAAATAATATTTCCAACATCTAATTCTTAAGAATGACCAAAATTCCCTTATATGGTAAAATTATCAATTTACCCCCTTTTTCACTTTGTACAATTCCTTCAAACAATAGGCACTTGTCAAATCCAAATCCCATAATTCACATTTAACTCTTAATAATAATCTTTGGATTGTAAAATTTTACTCTTTTTACCCTTTTCTCAGCAAAAATTAAAAGCTTACAATTTAATCCATGTACTTTCAAATCTTTCTAATTTGGTCCCAATAGTGATTTTTCACCACACCAAAACCTATTCTAACTCATTCTTATGGAAATTAATCTATAAAAAAAATTTCATATTTCTCATTTTGGTCAAATTTACACTTTAATGTTTAAACTTTTTAGAATTTACAATTTTATCCTTTTTACCACATTCTCACTTAAAAAATTTTTTAATTAATTCCTGTCTCAAAAATCAACTTTGCTTTCATAAGAATTCTTTATTTGACTCCTCTTCCAATTTTTCTCTAAATTTCTTTGTTTCTGATCCCAAAATCATACTGAATGCCTTATAAAAAAGATTTAGGGTGTTACAACCTTTCATTACGAAACATGTGTTTTTAAAGCCTCAAAATGACTCCAAATGATGTCTAGACATTCTCATTTTGTAATGGGACTTTGAAAAGATCTAAAATGATTTTTAAGACCTTAAAAATGTTAGAATGAGATGTAAGTACTGAAGATTGATTTTGAACTTAGATTTAAAACTTTATTATTCGAATAATTTGAAAAGTTACATTTTAAGTCACTCTAGTGCTTCAAAAGATTTGTTTTATGTTTTGATTTATCTTAGCTTGAGAAATAAAGTTATGTGATTTTAAAATGTGCATCTTTGCAAATGTGAAAATTCCTTTTATGAAAATTTATTATATGAGCAATTATTATTATTTAATAGTGTGACACTTTGTTAAAGTTATCGATTTGTCATTATGACATTTCCTATCTGTATTGGTTACGGAATGAATAAAGGGTGATGCATGAAAATTATAAATATTCATAAATAAATAAAATAAATTAATTCAAAATTATAAGTGATTACATTTAACTTATTAAATTGTTTTATTTGAATTTGGAAGAATTTTTGAAAACACCCTAATCTCAACATTCACGGATATCATTAAAGTTAGGTGAAAGTTTTTTCACAGACCTCCATTCTTACAAATGTAAAATAATAATATTAACAACCACATTTTGAAATAGTTGTGGAATAAGAAAAATCATCTTTATTTGAATTAAAAAAATAACAAAACATGCTATATAGAAAAATTAAAATAATGTTATTTTAAATCCATTTAGTAATTTTTTAGAAAAGTTTAAAGGGTTAATTAATAGAAAACGCTGCTTTTCAAATTTAATTAGTAAATTAGGTCATTTTTCCATATTTAAGGAAATAAGTCAATTTTGGAGAGAAAAATAGAAAATGCATCATGCATGTGTTTTCGTCTTTTCAAAAATTGGTTTTTTGTGTGTTGGGTGTTGAAAATTTAGGGAGAAAATTTTACTTGTGTTTGTGTTTTAGGGAAAAATTGTGAAAGATTTTAAGGTATATTTGAGTTCAAGTGCACATCAGAGACCCACACATTTCATTTCTCGTGTGAGGGGTGCACTATCACCTTAGAAAATGTTGCATTGCAACTTGGGCTCCCAATTCAAGGTGGTTATATGGTCATGGGTTTAAGTATAACTAGGACTCCCAGTTGACGGTGATTATGCAGTCACGGGTTCAAGTATAACTGGGGCCCCTAGTTAATGATGGTTATGGAGTCAAGGGTTCAAGTTTCATGCTACTAGAAGAGGATGTTTTATAAACCCCACATATAAGTTTGAGATCATAAACATAAGGAGAAAAGGGGCACACCAGTATAATCAACTTATTCTTTTTCTCCATCAAAGTAGTATCATCAACCTCATTGTCCAAAACATATGTTAGATGTAGGGGCAAAAAGACTTCCAGGGAGGAGTGACTGTGCAAGTGAAGAAAAAGCTGAAACGCGAGTTGGGGCAACAATGGTTGTAGTTATTGATGAAAAAAATATTATGATAATTATATTATTAAATGAATTTTACCTTATTACGAGTATTCATAAGAGGTGGTTATTCAGTGACGTAAAAATGGTAGACGATACCATACCTATGACTGAAGGAGTATGTAACCACCGATTTTAATTTTTTGTGTTACCATTGTCCGACACATCTTTCGGTACAATCTCGCCAACTTAACTGATCTCTAACTAAGTTGCCCCACCTTTTTCAAGTTGACTAATTGTAGGAGCCACCTTAAATGTACTAAATTTCAACTCTAACAATGCGTATTACTGTCTTCCAATGGTATTAGCGGAGTTGTCAATATATGAGAAATTGTCTTCTAACCATTTCATATCTATCTGATTATCACTAAACTTATCCAGTACCTTACCTAATAGTTGGTCGCAAATTGCGCTCCAATTGCCAATGCTCACTACTTTCGTAACTTCTGCCCATCAACTGGTAAATCAAGTTGTAATGTTACATCCTTGAGTGTAATTGTACACTCAACACATGAAAGACGAAATGTGTATTTTGGATCTCCATTTTCCCACCAAAGTATTGTTAAGTGTGGGATCTAATTTAGTCCCAACGTGTATACGAGAGACGTGCAAGAATTTCACCTTTTGCAAGTGTTGTTCAATAACACGCGGTGCCCTCGCATTTAAATTGTGTATATATGTCTCGATAATCCAATCTTCGGTTTGATTATATAAACATAAAAAATTATAAAATTAATAATGTTAACAATTTAATAATTATATTAATTAAAATAAAAAAAAATAATATTATTTTCTTATTATTTGTAATTAGATGTCGGAAATGTATTTGTCATCCAAACGAATAAGAGGCATTGATATTTTTAAAATTATAAAAATAAAATAAAATAAAAGAAGTTAAGAAATATAAAATTAAGTGTTGAAACCATTGTTTTTAAATCGAGTTTTGGAAAATGAGAATCGACTTTAAGAAAAACGAAAATGGGAGTCGCCACCAATCTTTTTAGGTGTGATTGGATCACCTTATAAAATGTTTTGTTTTAAAACATTAATTTTGGTCTACGAAAGTCGAGAAAACAGATTCGGGAGCCAGTTACGTACGAGGAAGGGTTAGCACCCTCGTAACGCCCAAAAATTGGTACCTAATTGATTATCAAGTGTCTTTAATGTCAGAAATTTGAAAGTTTTAAGATACAAACCTCTTTTAATTAGAATGTCTCAATTTTGAAAACTAAGGCTTACTTATTTCAAACGAGTCAAAACATCACATCCAGTAAGTTAGGACGCAACATTTTAAAACCTTCGAAACTAAGCTCGTCTTTCGAAAATTTCTATCTCGAAACAACAAAACGCCATATCCAGTAAGTTAGGACACTATGTTTTGAAATCTCAAAATAATTGTTTAAGTTTTGAAAACTTAAAATCACTTAGAAGGGTTCTTGACTATTCGAATCCAACGAGAAAACTCGCAACCCAGTAAGTTAGGGCACTACCCTTCTCGAAGTTTCCAAACATCAAGCATTGCCTTTTATTATTTTAAAAAAAAAACCTTGGGATATTATTTTAAATGATGTTTTAGGATGACATATTAATGCATCATGAAGCATAGATGTACAAAATATTCTAACATTTCCATACAAACATAAATCATATCATTAAGACAAAACTAAATAACATGAACATACGTTTAATGAAAAAAATCATACTAGGGTAAATATAAGATAATAAACAAATAAAAACATGAGTAAACTAAAAGAAAAACATAATACATGCAAAAATTATACAACAATATATATCATAAAATAGCACATAAAAGAAATAATTAAACATAGCATATAAAAAAATGAAACTATGCTCAAATAAGATAAATGACATACACTAAAAAATGAATAAATAGAACATTTACAAATTATAAAAATATAATGCAATAGTTCAAAATACATGAAATGATAATATAATATATATACATGCATAGAAAATATATATTTGAAAATAAACTATAAAAAAGGTTAAATATTATAATATATAAATACATAATCAAATGTATAAAAGATAGGAATAAATATACATATTTGAAAAATGAAGAAATTAAAATAAAAAAAGGGTTGAAAAACTAAGATAGACAAAGAATAAAATAAGAACAAACCACAGAGAGTAAGAACACAAGAGGGAGAGAAATTTGAGTGAATGCTCTCAAGAATTCTTATTGCTTCCCAAAACTCAAGTGATTGACAATGAAGGGAGAGACCTCTATTTATAGTTGAGCCTCCTCAAATCTAACGGTACAAATCAATTACATCAACGGTTAAGATTAAAGGATATCTACAAATTAAATCTCCAAGATTACAAGATCATATCTTCAAGATTGCATATCATATCTAAGATTGCGTATCATATCTAAGATTGCGTATCATATCTAAGATTGCATATAATATCTAAGATTGTATATCCTTAAAGATTATATTTCCATATGAGTCAAGCTTATAAATGGACCTTAAATCTTTTCAAGTAATGGGCCATTTTAATTGGGCCAAATTATATGTTTGTAATTTTGTACTGGACTTGGATTTTTTTTTGAACTTATTTCTGGGCCCGGGCAAAATTGAGTGTCTACAGCTGCCCCTCTTTGCTTATTGCTGTGTAATAGGAATAGAGTAAAGACTATAAAAGGACCAATTTTGTCTGGGCTCGCGGAGTCTTGAGTTCTTGATCCTTGATCTTCTTTAAATGGCCTCTTGACGGCTTCAATCTGCTTCACTGCAACTCAGGAAGGCGATATCTGCTATCTTTGATCAGCTCCCTGTCTAATACAGAGATGCCAAATCTGTTATCTTCGATCTGTTTTCTGACAATACAGAGATGCCAAATCATCTTAGATCTGCTTCAGCGTAAACACGTGAAAGCCAAATCTGCTATGTCTTCGATTTGCTCCTTGTGAATACAAGGATGACAAATCATCTTGGATTTGCTTCAGTAAAATCATCTGAAGGTTATATCTGCTATGTATCTGCTCTCCGTCGAAATGGAAATGTCAGATCTGTTATCTTGGATCTGCTTTGGTGTAAGAACATCCGAAAGTCAAATCTGCTATGTCTTCGATTTGTTCCTTGTAAATACAAGAATGCCAAATCATCTTGGATCTACTTCAGTATAAACATCTGAAGGTTAGACCTGCTATGTACCTGCTCTCCGTCGAAATGGAGATGCTAGATCTGTTATCTTAGATCTGCTTTGGTGTGAGAACATCCGAAAGTAAAATTTACTATATCTTTGATTTGTTCCTTGTAAACACAAGAATGCAAAATCATCTTGGATCTGCTTCAGTATAAACATCTGAAGGTTAGACCTGCTATGTACCTGCTCTCCGTCGAAATGGAGATGCTAGATCTGTTATCTTGGATCTACTTTGGTGTGAGAACATCCGAAAATCAGATCTACTATGTCTTTGATTTGTTCCCTGTAAACACAGGGACACCAAATCTACTATCTTCAACTTGTTCCTTATAAACACAGGGATGCCATGTTAAAATCTTTGATCTGTTTCGCTGTAAGCACAGGAATGTCAGATCTGCTATCTTCGATCTGTTCCCTATAAACACAGGGATGCCAAATCTGCTATCTTCAACTTGTTCCCTATAAACACAAGGATGCCATGATGAAATCTTCGATCTGCTTCGCTGTAAGCACAGGAGTGTCAGATCTGCTATCTTTGATCTGTTTCCCTATAAACACAGGGATGCCAAATCTTGTTTTTTTGATCTACATTGTCCCATAAAAGATATAACCTGTAGAATGCGTATAAGTTCATGCCTAATAATTAGGATGCTATGATCGAAGTGAGTCAAATTCTCCTAATTAGACATGTTATAATGCAAAATATTATGAATATGACCCCTATTTCGGACGTCATCACTCATTCCCTCATCGAAGTTTTATCTTTATACTTCTTGATGTATCAATTATACTCTGCATGTATGCTTTGAATCAACTTAGTCCTATTGTACCATTCTCCAAATGTTGTGACCCGCTGGAGATGTTTATGGAATGATCCTTTCTTAAGATCAATATTGCTTAAAACATCCAACCACCTTTTGGATTGAAGAAGAAATTTCCCCGAGTACATCCGACCCTCAAATATGGAAATTTTTTAAACAATTGTCTTGTTTCAGTTTCTTGTATTATCTAGAAATTTCCAGAGTAATATGCAAAACTTCGTTTGTAAAGATATTTAGTTCATCAATCATTATTTCTATGCAACACACTTTATAATAATGGAGGACGAATAAATTAATCTTGAGGGTAATTTGAATGATTTATCAAAAAAACAAAGGAGGTTAATCTAAGAATCTATATTTGAGAAGAAATAGAATCCAAAGATAGTAAAGGGGACAAAAATCAAATGCCCCAGATATCGCAACTTGGGCTTCCATATGCAAACTCCGTGAAGACTGCTTTGAGTTTAACATGTGTTTAAAAGATCCAAAGTAGTTTGTTGATGCCCCAGTATGTAACATATTTCACTTCTTGTCAAATCTAGTATAGCAAGATCACTGCATGCCTTTCAAAATTTGAGCTGCCCTTTCAGGTTTTCAGCTCAAAACCCCTTTGGTCTCAAGGCGCCATTTGCGGGTTTTCACCTTGGCCTCTCCATTTTTTTTTTGAAATAGAAGTTTCAAAGCGCCCTTTGCGGGTTTTCACTTTGGCTTCCTTGAGAAGTTCTTGTGAACGAACACTCTTTATCTGTGTCATCCATTCTTGGTACATTTGATTAGGATGAATACTTTCAAGTTAAGTTCACTAGAGGTAATTTTCTTTTACTCCATCGAATCATAAACCCATGAGAAAGAGATTGCCCCAGCAGCAATCCTGGCTGTCATTTAATAAACCCTATAAAAAGATGGTTCAACGATTCTCAGCAAATAAGAATGAAGCTGCTGACATTATCCTTCAACCTGGAAAGCTGAGATATCTAAAGTGCTCCCGGAGCAGTCACCCCACCATGGCTTAATGATGTCTCTGAAGCATCCACAAACTTCATAAATTGCCCTAATTGTGAAACTGTCAAATGAGCGTAACAAATAGGGGCCACAATAAATATGGCTGTGGTGCTCCTTTGATACATATAGGATAGAGAATGAACAAACTCTTGCAGATCATCAGCCGAAAACCTAGCCTGGTCTAACATGATAGTGGGTCTGCCTCGTGATTCCAATCATTCCAGCATGAGTACCAAGGTAAAAATCATTGTTCTTTGGATGGCATACTTTGTTGTCAATGACAGTACCATGTAGCACATTGTTAGGAGATCCCTGCTGAAAAAACTTGGTATGATGGTTTTTCGTACAACAATAACCACAATCTTTAGGGTTTCACTTCTCGTCAAGGAACTTGCAAGCCTCAATAACTTGATCAAAACTTGATTGAATTGAGACTCGCTAACCCTATCCCTGAAAATAATGATTTGATCAGGCTTTCTCTTCCCTGAACTTGTATAGAAGTCTAAGAGAGCTTCCTTCATGATACCATCATCCACTTTGTCAGAAACTGGTTTTGAAGAAAGAATCTATCATCTTAAGTTTCAGAGACTGTGTACGACCTGATGCCCCTGGAAATCAATGGCTAACGCCTAGAGCTAACCATCACAGCTATTGACAGCACATTAGACTGCTCAAGAGAGCCAAATAATGTACCCATTCCAAGGATGATGGCTGAAACCTTTAAAACAGCTGGAATTGAAGGTGTTTGCCCCAGCGTAAGCATAGAAAGTAAGCGGTAGTTTTTTATGCCAATTTTTACCAATCTCGGTCATCTTCTGTAATTTATTTTTTTCTTTTCTTTTGGCAACCTTTGTTGTACTGTGGTATGGCGCCTTATCTTTGAAAAGACTGCAAACTTTTGGTATTGTGCAGTTGGATATGATCTTTTTTATTTTTATTTTTATTTTTATTTTTGAAATGGATGACTTTTGACTTTGTAATATTGGCATATGAAGCTATCTCCCCCTCTTAATGGAGTAGTTAACGTCCACAAGTCATTGTCAGCTTGAAACTTTTGACGAGCTTGGGCCCATAACATACATGCCCCATAAGTCTTGACTCCTTTAAATTTGGCATTCATTGTACAACTGATGCGATCCCTTTCCATGGTGGACCAACAATGCCCCAAAACCTCATGTTTATCCTGGCAATTGCAAATCCTCCTGCATGTGTCTTGGGACCACATTTTTGAATTCTCAACAAGGTCTTGTTTTGTCTCCTCAGCTAATTCCAATTTCGCAATCTTTCCTTCCTCTAAGGCTATATTTCCTATCACCACTTCATGGGGTAAAAACCATTTTCAACAAATTCAGAAACAAGTCACAATTTCTGTCACCTTCAAAGTACTGAGATTCCTCTAAACACATATTGCACTCAAAAGGAACTCTGAATCTGTAGTATCGTTGCCCGTGTCATTGATATCTAGGGATCTATGATAGGCACACAAAAGAATATACAAGGAATAAATGAATTCAAGAATGCCTATTTACAAGAAATGAAAATTTATAAAGAATGTCAAAGGTTAAAAGAATCAGAATGAAAGAATATTTACTTGGATAAATAATAAAAGTATGTTTTATTGAAAATAAAAATGTCTGAACATGAGCCTACTTCTCAAAAGAAATCTCATTACTCCTAGGCTTTAGAGCGACAAAAGTATTCTGAATATTACTCCGTAAAATTCCTAAAGATTACAGGAAGTTCTTCTGCAATCCAATTGTTTAAAGAACTTCCCGATTCGTAAAGGCGAATGCCCTCAAGGTTTCTTTGTTCAGTCCCTTCCTCATGTATGACATTGATGGGATGATTTTCATTTCCAAACACCCCCTTCTCTAGGTAAGCTATCCCTCCTGACACAAAATTCGGAGATATGTAAGGGAACGTCATTAATTCCCATTCAAATTTTTTTTCACTCAGCCGTAACCCTCTTCTCTCTCTCTCTCTTTCTCTTTCTCTTTTTAATAACTTTAACTAATTAGGGTCTTTTTATAATTTTGAATGCTAATGATGCAATGAAATGCTATAAGATGCAAATGAATGCAAAAGGTATCGATCTCGATTCAATCTCATTTAGAAAACTTTATTTAGAAAAAGAATATCTTTACATATAAATGGATTACAAATACGCTTTCGCCCTAATCCCTAAAGTTTTAACTCTATCTAATAAAAGGGCTAACTCTTGACCTACATCCGACGATGACTCATGCATCATACTCAATACGTCAGCTCGTACTGCCAAGTCTTGAACGTGTTCAGCTACCTCTCGGATCTGAATTATGGCTTCTCCAATAAGGTAATCTCTATCTCTGACTTGTTCTTTAGACTGGCGCAGTTCTCCCTTTAAATAATCCTCTCGTGCCTCAAGCTGCTCGATAAAAAGCTTACTATCTTGCAATGCTGATTCCAACTCCTCAACTTTGCCTTTTAGCTTCTTTACCTCTACCGTGGAATCACACTTCGTTGCAGATGAAGCGATCGCCCAAGCTCAGTCACCCTAATTTTTAACCCTTGATTTTCTTTCTCTAAGGTCAAATTCCGTAATTGCACCTCTTGGAACTTCCTCTCCCAATATTCGGCTTTGGAATTTTCCCCTCGGACCTCTTTCTGCAACTGATCTGAAGACCCTCCTATTCTTGCTCTCTTCAAGGATACTTGTGCCATTTTGTAATGCTCCTTTAAATTATCTCGATCTTCCTCAATCTTCCTTTTCTCCTTCATCTCTTTCTCGACCTCTATCGACGTCGAGTCTCAAGTAGATCTTCTCTTCCTCAAGCCTTTCTATCTTCTTTTCAGGCTCTAAGTTCTTTCTCTCGAACTCTTGCTTCATGATCTCTAACTCCGAGGGCATCACTTGCAAGTATTCCTCTAGCGGTCGAGCTCCTTCCATGCTTGGCCTAAGGATGTTATCATTAATCCTTCTACCTCTCCACTCGACGTACTTCGGAGTCGTAGCAGGGCTAATAGCTACTCCCTTTAATCGACAAGTTTTGTTTCAAGCACTAGAGATCTCACTGACCTTCCTCTTGTAGTCGGCTCCTCTATACGCGAACTCACTCTGAACCAACCCGTAAGTTACCGGTATGAACTATCTCAATCCATGTTGCCTCAGCATAAGCAAAGGGGCATAACCAATGGCACCCCAAATTCCCAACAAAGGGACCCAATCAAAACTGCCGCATCGGTACAGAATCTCACTAGGAATCATCCACGGAGCCCTCCACTCAACATCCTTCGACTGAAGGTTCTGAAGTAGCGCTATCCAATTCTCTTCTAAAACATCAACTCTCCTAGTTGAAGCTGCTATGTCCTTCAACGGGGAGTAATCCTCGAAGAAGACCCGACAAACAACCCTATCTATCAATCGGAAGTGACTGTAAAACCAAGCTAAAAGTAACTGCGCACAACCAACAAACCTGCCCACACTGGCCCTTTTACACGCATTTAAGGATCTGAACGTTTCTGCCAAAATCGCAGGAATAGAAGTAACTCGTTTGCTAAGTCGATGGAAGAGATCCGTGGTTGCCTCGTCTACATATCCCAAGGCCCTAGGGAAAACCATTAGTCCATACAAGCTTAAGGAAAAAATGTCTACCTTCTTCGCCTCATCTGGATGTGTCTGGATCAGATCTTTCAAAGCTCCCCACGGAATGCACTTACTCTCACCCTTTTCCTTAATTCTAGCCATGATCCACTGCTCGTTCATCCCCGTAATAGTCATCAGCTTCTTACCAAAGGTTGGAGCACAAGCAGCTTGAGAATAAATCCTATCACACTGAAATCTAGGACACCGAAGTAAGGCTGTGTACTCCTCCACAGTAGGCACTAAATCTACCTTCCCAAAGGTAAAACAACTGTATGCTGGGTTCCAAAACTGAGCGAGAGCTCGAAACAAATGCTCATCAACCTGAAACAAATAGGGCAAATCTCCATAATTACCGTAGAATGATTGCTTGGTCTCATTGCCCCACTGATCCCAAATCGCCTTAAGCTCCTGTAGATTATTCTGTGTGACACTAATACGAGTGTAGTCTGACAGCTCCGACATATATCCCACAGTTATGTTATCCCCTTTTCCTAGCTGAGTTTGCTCTGACCATCTATGGACGTTAGCGTTGCCCTCCACTCTATTAAGAAGTCCGTTCTCCATAATAAAACTTTCTAACTTAGAAACTGACCGTGAATCGATACCTTTTTAATGCGAAATGACATGCAATGAAAATAGGAAACAGTCAGTATCACATAATATTAATAAACTCAAGAATGATATGTGAGGGTAATATCTAAAGTATAATTCTAACTAAGTTGAGCTCTTACGGTTTTTCTAAATGAGGTTTTAGTTCTAAAGTTGAGGTACCTGAACCAGCAGATTCCTCGATTCTCACCCATTATAGGCTCATTTGAATCGAGTTCAGTTCAGGGGAATACATTTCCCTATGGCTACACGGAGATGAAAATCACACGAAACCATAAGTACGGATGTATCCCGAAAGTGATCCACTATCCTGCACGGAGGCGAAAACCTCACGAAGGCGTAGTTTCTCACTCCCACTTAAGGTTGTGACGACAACGGTCATGCAAATGCAATGCGTATCAGAATATATAACATATGCAATAATACAAACACATGTAATGCAAAGAGGATTGAATTTTAAAATTTTTCAAATTTTCGACATTAAGACAAAAGGTAATCAATTATACGGCTTGACTCTCTTATTAGTCCCCAATGGAGTCGCCAAGCTGTCGAAACCATTTTTAAATCATTTTTAAATCGAGTTTTGGAAAATGGGAATCGACTTTAAGAAAAACGAAAACGAGAGTCCCCACCAATCTTTTTAGGTGTGATTGGACCACCTTATAAAATGTTTTGTTTTAAAACATTAATTTTGGTCTAGAAAAGTCGAGAAAACAGATTCGGGAGTCGGTTACGTACGAGGAAGGGTTAGCACCCTCGTAATGCCCAAAAATTGGTACCTAATTGATTATCAAGTGTCTTTAATGTCGAAAATTTGAAAGTTTTAAGATGCAAACCTCTTTTAATTAGAATGTCTCAATTTTGAAAACTAAGGCTTACTTATTTCAAACGAGTCAAAACATCACATCCAGTAAGTTAGGACGCAACATTTTAAACCTTCGAAACTAAGCTCGTCTTTCGAAAATTTCTATCTCGAAACAACAAAACGCCATATCCAGTAAGTTAGGACACTATGTTTTGAAATCTCGAAATAATTGTTTAAGTTTTGAAAACTCAAAATCACTTAGAAGGGTGCTTGACTATTCGAATTCAACGAGAAAAATCGCAACCCAGTAAGTTAGGGCACTACCCTTCTCGAAGTTTCCAAACATCAAGCATTGCCTTTTATTATTTTTAAAAAAAACCTTGGAATATTATTTTAAATGACGTTTTAGGATGACATATTAATGAATCATGAAGCATAGATGTACAAAATATTCTAACATTTCCATACAAACATAAATAATATCATTAAGACAAAACTAAATAACATGAACATACGTTTAATGAAAAAAATTATACTAGGGTAAATATAAGATAATAAACAAATAGAAACATGAGTAAACTAAAAGAAAAACATAATACATGCAAAAATTATACAACAATATATATCATAAAATAGCACATAAAAGAAATAATTAAACATAGTATATAAAAAAATGAAACTATGCTCAAATAAGATAAATGACATACACTAAAAAAATGAATAAATAGAACATTTACAAATTATAAAAATATAATGCAATAGTTCAAAATACATAAAATGATAATATAATATATATACATGCATAGAAAATATATATTTGAAAAAAAACTATATAAAATGTTAAATATTATAATATATAAAATACATAATCAAATGTATAAAAGATAGGAATAAATATACATATTTGAAAAATGAAGAAATTAAAATAAAAAAAGGGTTGAAAAACTAAGATAGACGAAGAATAAAATAAGAACAAACCACAGAGAGTAAGAACGCAAGAGGGAGAGAAATTTGAGTGAATGCTCTAAAGAATTCTTATTATTTTCCAAAACTCAAGTGATTTACAATGAAGGGAGAGACCTCTATTTATAGTTGAGTCTCCCTAAATCCAACGGTACAGATCAATTACATCAACGGTTAAGATTAAAGGATATCTACAAATTAAATCTCTAAGATTACAAGATCATATCTTCAAGATTGCATATCATATCTAAGATTGCATATCATATCTAAGATTGTATCATATCTAAGATTGCATATCATATCTAAGATTATATATCCTTAAAGATTATATTTCCGTATGAGTCAAGCTTATAGATGGACCTTAAATCTTTTCAAGTAATAGGCCATTTTGATTGGGCCAAATTATATGTTTGTAATTTTGTACTGAACTTGAACTTTTTTTTTGAACTTATTTCTGGGCCCGGGCAAAATTGAGTGTCTACATTAAGATGACAAGAATTTGAGAGAAATTGAATGAAAAATTGAGAATAAAATAGTTGAGAGAATTGAGTGAATAAATGAATAGGATTGTGAGAATTGAATATATAGCAAATATAGAAAAAAATTTCTAGTTGTTTGAAAAAAAAACCACTAAAAATTAGCCTTTAAATTTTTTTGACTGTTACAAAAAGTTATCGATGGACTTGTTTTCTATTTTTCACTCCAAAATTAAAATATTTCACAATTTAAAGAAAAACGACCTAATAGATAATTAAAACTTAAAATCAGCGTTTTTGCTAATTAACCCGAGTTTAAAAGTAGATAAAAAAATTGCAGAGAAATTTAGAGGTTTATTTTATTTTATTTTTTGTGAAGTACGCAAGGGAAATGCAAAACAGGAAGAATAAAATATAAATAGTGATAAATAGTACGGGAAAAAAGAAGAAAATGAAAAGGAAAAAAAAGTAGGGTCCTTATCTGGAAGGCATGAGGCTAGAGATAGATAACCTGGAACTCCTCTTCTTAAGACAAAACTGGATTGGTTTTGGGTTTGGTTTCTTTTTCTTACAATTATTTTTGTATGGTCTGAAATCCAATGGCTGTTTCTCCCAACATACGAATCAGTATCCCACTCCCTTCCACTCCTTCTACCTACCACCGTCTTCCTATGTCCACTCTCTCCTACCCTTTCTTCTTCTTCTACTCTTCCCCTCCACGCGCACTCCGTTTCCACTCTCCTCCCACGCGCCATCGCCCCCTCTCTCTCCGCCCCAAGGCCTCCGTCGAAACCCCCGCTGCTTCAGGTCTCTCTCACTTACTTCCCTTTTTTTTTTCCTTCTGTATTCAAATGGTGACTCACTGCCAGCTTTATTTATGTATATATTTAGTTAGAATAATTGTATTGCCAAGTTTTTCTTTTTAAATTAATCCCATTTCAAGCTAGCATGAAAAACATTGCGGTTTTTCTTCTTCTTTTCAAATAAATTGTTAAGGAGCATGTGGCATTCTATGTGATTTTCATTCATCAAAACCGTTGATGGTTGTACTAAAATAAATATTTATCATTTAATTTTCATATATGATAATAGTTTTCTTTCCTTTTTGCAGCAATGTGAATACTGACTGAAACTGAAATATGCTGAGTGACGCATGCAGTAATTGATAAATAGAATCTTTTCTATTTATGTTGGTTGTTGCTTTTATTTTATTTTACTTTCCGTAAAACAATCAAGTGTTTGGATAAATGGAAATAATATATATATTTAAAATTAAAACATTAATTTTGTGAGTGGCAAAATACGTGATATTTAACTCTATGGGGAAAAATATGTATATTTGGATGTGTACCATTTACTTATTGTATATAAAATAAGTTGAATTTTTATGGTTGATGTCTTTGCTTTTTGCTTTAAGATTTTTTTAATGAAAAGTGCAATAAGGAAAAAAGAAAAAACAACGCAAAAATTTTGGAATATATTTTTATGAATATTTAGTTCGTATATATAAACCACTCTGTATTGTAAATATATACTAAATGTTTTAATCGGCCCCAAAATCAAATAGCAAGGTTCGCCACCTGAAAAAAAAAAGAAATGAAAACGAAATATAAATAAATAAAAGCAAACAGACCATCCAGGGCCTAAGAAAGCGAAAAGCAATTGATGACACTAATAATCAAATAGAGTTTTAAGTTTACCACAAGTATAATTTGTGAAATGGCATCCATGTTATCAACTATTGGCATTATATTAATTGCAAAATTACTTCCTAATCTCATAATATTAATATCTATGTATATCATACAACATTTACTCATGTCATATTAACTTCTATTTGAGCTAGGTTATAGGCAGGTCCAGAGTTATGTTTTCCTTCATGTTTATAGCCAAGTTACATTGAGAGCATGAGTAATGCTTCTGTGTTTCTTCTTGCAGGTAAATTGGTTGAGAATGTGGTGATCATAGGCTCAGGTCCTGCTGGATATACAGCAGCAATATATGCAGCTCGTGCGAATTTGAAGCCTGTAGTGTTCGAGGGATATCAAGTTGGCGGTGTACCTGGTGGCCAGTTGATGACTACCACTGAAGTTGAGAACTTCCCTGGTTTTCCTGATAGAATAACTGGTCCAGATTTGATGGATAGGTATTTAAAAGAAAGATGAAAGTCTATTTCTTTCTTTGCTAATTTTATTGACAACTACTGTTTCAGCTAGAGTTATATAATTGGAGTCCTGATCGTGTTTTGACTAGGATGCGACGACAAGCTGAACGTTGGGGAGCTGAATTGTTCCAAGAAGATGTGGAACACATTGATGTTAGAAGTAATCCTTTTACAATACAGAGTAGTGAACGTGAGGTGATGTGAATTTCCGTTGGCTACTTTTGTTTTTATGTTCATTTGATTGAATTATTAGCATGGTGATAGAACTATGACTTGAATCACAACATTATGTCCAATGTTCGTTACTCCTTGCTTTTTATGGCACTTTTTCTTTATTCATATTGTTCCTTACATTTCTATTTCAGGTTAAGTGTCATAGTGTTATTTTTGCTACTGGAGCTACAGCAAAAAGGCTAAGGTTACCTCGTGAAGATGAATTTTGGAGCAGGGGAATTAGTGCTTGCGCAATTTGTGATGGAGCATCACCATTATTTAAAGGTCAAGTACTTGCTGTGGTTGGAGGAGGTGATACAGCTACTGAGGAAGCAATATATTTAACAAAATATGCTCGTCATGTTCACTTGCTTGTTCGTAGGGACCAACTAAGAGCATCAAAGGCAATGCAAGATAGGTGAGTTTTACCAACTGCTATTTTTGTTTAAAATTTTATGGCCAATATTTTACATCTTAATTTAATGATTGGTTTTTTCAAATTGCTTAGAGGTGTATGTAATGTTCTTCTTGCTTGTGAGATGTCTTATCAAAAGTTTTGGATTCATGACTATCAGAAAACCCATATGTTACTGATTTTCTTGCAGAAGTTATATATATATATATGTGTGTGTGTGTGTGTGTGTTAGAGGATGTTCAAAATGTTGACAATTGACATGCTTACTGTAAAGGTTCCTGATTGTTTGTGGGCCTTGTTTTATTCCATTCCATTTCATTTTTGTGCTCTGTGGTCCTTGTTTGGGAGCGAGACTTAAGAGTTTAAGGTTGGTTTTCCAGTGTCCCTTTCAGAAGCTGGGCTATGTTGTGGTGACTGTCTGATTTTTACGTCTCCTTTTGTTCTTTTATTTAAATGCAGTAAGCTCTTAGTGCTAGCTGAAATTTCTCATGGTGGTTCGAATTGCTACCTTGATTGTGGTGCATTGTGTACTAATGAGCAGTTCGTATGTATGTTGAGTTTTCAACTCCCTGAATGTTTTTTTAACAGGTTAATTATCACGAATGTTTCAGAGTTTACAACAATCCAAATATCACCTTGCACTTCAATACAGAGGCTGTGGATGTTGTTAGCAATACAAAAGGTCAAATGTCAGGCATATTAACCAGAAGAATTGATACTGGAGAGGAATCTGTGCTCGAGGCAAAGGGCTTGTTTTACGGTATTGGACATTCACCAAATAGCCAGCTGTTGCAAGGTCAAGTCGAACTTGATAGCTCTGGATATGTGCTAGTAGAGGAGGGTACTGCTAAAACTTCTGTGGAAGGTGTATTTGCAGCAGGAGACGTGCAGGTAATCTTCCTTTGTTCATGTTGGTTTGTGACCAGTCAGCAAATATTTCATCTTCCCAAAACCTTGAGATTTGCGTGCCAGAATTCAGGGCATGTTCACATGAGCCTTTTGAGAATATATTAATCTGACAATGCAAACACTTGTGTTTTGGAATTATTCATAATACCTTAGTAAGGGCATCTAAAGAATCTAAGGATTGCTCTAGCATCAATTGAAGGTGGTAAAATATAGGAAACATCAAGGAAAAAGATAATGAAATGCTCTCATCTTGCTTTTGGAATGTTGGTGGGTAAGAGTAACCCAATTATAATAATGAGAGTGTGAATCTTTGTCTTGTTCATCAGGTATGAACTCAATGAGCCAAACTTTTGGTATACTTTTCTCTCTTATAATCCCGTACAATGACCTATGGTATGTCATATTTTCCTAAGTTTTCCCTTGTGTTTGGAGCCAGCCTCCCGTTCATTCATACTTCCTTTGTGGTGTTGAATATGAGTAAGCCTGTACAACACATGAACTTAGTGATGAATCAAGGAAACATATATATAACCATGGAAGATGACATATTTTCTTTCAGTTGTTCCATGTATGATAAAGAAAATCTGTGAGTACTTGAATGTTTACTATATCCTCTTCCTACATGAAACATGACAGTGCTTGATTTTCCAGATAAATTCAAACTATCGTACTTTACATCTTTGGAGAAAGTCTGTACTATAAAAAAACTTGTCTTGTAACTCCTTTTGTTCTTTTATAAACAGGATCATGAGTGGAGACAAGCTGTAACTGCTGCTGGATCTGGATGCGTCGCTGCTTTATCTGTTGAACGATACCTTGTTCGAAATGATCTTCTTGTCGAGTTTCATCAGGCATTTTTCTTTCTATCAAATGCCAACTCTGGCATTTGTATTATATTTTGCAAGTACATTTTTCCTGTACTTAATGATCTGCTTTTTTTTCGAACCTGTTTATTTACTAAGCCCCTTCAAAATTATTATCACATTCACGCATGCTTTTATCAATCTTTATCATGATCATGTATCTTACAGCCTCAAACTGAAGAGGTCAAGAAAGAACTGACGGATAGAGATATTCAAGAAGGTTTTGACATTACACTCACAAAACACAAGGGCCAGGTTTGTACCTAATTGGCTTCGATTTTATTTTATTTTGTTTCATTTAAGTTTAATGTATCAAATATTTATCCTTTTTGGTTTTCACTAGAATCTTATCTCTAAACTAGTTTTCTTTTTCCTATTCCAGTATGCTTTGCGAAAGTTGTATCATGAGAGTCCGAGGCTTATATGTGTATTATATACTTCACCAACTTGTGGTCCATGTCGGACTTTGAAGCCAATTCTTAGCAAGGTATATTAGCTCTGATTGGTTCAATACTTCATTCACTTTAGCTTCCATAGTTCAAGTTGGTTGGTGAAAATTTCAATGCTGATTTGTATGTAGTTTATATGTTTCAAGGTTGAATAGATTAGACTACTAAGCTTGTGTAGATCTCATTCCGGGTGATTATGACCGAAGTTAAATATTGCATCATATTGCTTCACTAAAAGCTTGCCTTGCAGCCAGCTGGTAATGCAAATGCCCTGTGAAACCAGAAACTGGATGTTGCGTACAAAGATTTATTATACTTCACTTGGTTTCTAATGAGCTTGGACTCATTTCTTTTAGGAAATTTGCTTATGTCATTGATCTAATTCCTTCGGCATAGCTTGAGAGTTTGGCTTAAATGCTCTAAAGCATAAATACTCCTTATGGTTAGTGTAATATTAAACGACTTTTCATTTTGCTTAGCTTTTACTCTGTCTATTTACAGGTGATTGATGAATTTGATCAGAATGTACATTTTATCGAAATTGATATTGAGGAAGATCCGGAGATAGCTGAAGCTGCTGGAATTATGGGTACCCCATGTGTGCAGTTTTTCAAAAATAAAGAGATGCTCAGGTTTTAATCCTCTTCTTTTCTTGTATATGCAAAATTAACTTTCTAATCAATTGATGACTGACTAGGTTTGTTGCAGAAGAGATAAATTTTATAATGTGTAAGATGGTTACCTTGTTTTGTTGCCGGTTCTGCAGGACTGTATCTGGGGTCAAAATGAAGAGAGAATACAGAGAATTCATTGAAGCAAATAAATGAGTATTGTTGTGGTTTCTTGGCTATCATCATTTTGAAATTCAATTTTGTTTCTTATGAAAAGTTAGTTGAATAATAATGCTTTCAATTATAAACTGATATCATGTATCCTTTAACTACACTTGAGAGTTGCCATTGCATTTATAATTTTTTGTTCCAATCTTTAATATTTGGTCATTTTCATATATGAAGTTAGTTTACAAGGTTGACTACACGCTGCTGACGCAGAACAATTGGCAGCCATTTCTGTATATGTTGTGTCTGACAAGTTTGTGCATTTGGTCAAATTCATGGAGTAGAATTTCATTGATAGATATGGTAACTCTTTCTTCCTTTTGCAATTTGCATCGCTCGCTGAGAAAAAAATGCACTAATTTCTGATTTATACAATGTCCTTTGCTTTTTAAGCTTACCTCATATGGGGACAAGAATTGGATGCGCATTAATGTTAATTTCTCATACATAACTGATGCAGTGTAAGGTTCGAAAAAGTTTGGTGTCGGTAAGGGCACTTTTTCGAGGCATAATTAGTAAATTTCCGAATGTAGGGTAAAGTTCGAAATATGTATGCTTAAATTGAGTATCTTGAAGGAATGTTTGGAAATAGTTGAGGACTAAAGTGGTAATTATTTAGCAATTTAAATAGTTGACGATGTAGTTTGCATTCATGCTTGGATTATGTATTTAGTCTTCTAAAAATAGAATGTCGGCAAGAAAAGAGAGAAAAATAGAATAATCTATGAAACCCTTTTGGTAAAAAATCGTGGGTAAAGGAGAATGAAATCGTTATGTCGAATTTGAATAATACAAGAGCGAAGAATACAATAGGGGAGATGACTTTGTTTATTTATAAGTTTATAAAATCATATTCTAATTAAAGTCAAATAGAAGTAATGCAGTAACGATAAAACAATAGAGGAAGTATATTTCTATACTGATTTCACTTATGTAGCCTCGGCCTTCGCCCTTGGAAATCTCCCTATCTTGCCACTTGTATTTTTATTTAACAAGAATTTGAGTGATATATCTTTAACAAGTGTTATATTACAAACTATCTACTTTGAATTAATAATTGATTGTTATACATGTTCATGAGGAGGAATGGGACTAACAAAGCGCTAGGGATAATGTCCTTGATTGAATTAAGGAAAGAAGTTTGAGCTCATTTCTAAAAATTAGGAGAATTGGTAAGTACACAATGGTATTATATGTTAACGAGTTAAACTAAAATGATTAAATGATTATGGTTTTGGATATTTACAATTTGACCCCTTCACTTTTCACTATTGTACAATTTAATTTATATCCTGTATTAGTATTTTACCATATAGCGCTTATTTCAACTTTCTTCGGTATCCATAAACCTTATTTCATTTAACCGAGAAATTTATTATGCAAATTCTTAATTTAGTACTACATATATAACATAGTGGTTCCAGGATTTTACAAAAAATTATGCTATAACACTTAAGTTCTCAAAATATATCAAAAATTTCATTTTATTAAGTTTAAAGGCAATTTACTATTATTACCGTTTCATTCAAAATTTCTCAACATATCAAGCCTTGCTTAATCATATATTAGTACATATAATTCTTTTAATAATTTATTTCACAATTTATCCAAATACAAAATTATGTTATTAAAGGTAAATAATATATGCACCATAAGCTCAGACAACATGAAGGAACTTGAAGGACTCGAGTTTTTCAAGTGGGCTAATCACAATTTCAAGATTCAAACAACTTCAAGATAGAATCCAAGGTTTTGTTTAAAAGTTTGTCTCAAGGAATTTAGAGCAATTGCATGAAAGAAATGAAAAGAAAGGAACATTAGGCTTGTATCACGAAGACAATACTATCAATATTTTAGAAGTCCAATTGGATTAAGACCCAACTAAAATGGGTTAAACTTTAGACTTTTCTTTGAAGGCATATGAGTAACATGTGGCCCATTAAAAATCTTAATAGTTTTTATTTTTTTATGTTGACTAGAATTCCTTAAAATTAATTTATCTTATTATTAGCCTTTAGTTGACTAATTTTAGAGTTTTCTTAAATTTATGTTTTCTCACTCCTATATAAGGGTATGAAGCCACCATTGTAAGACATCTTCAATTTGAATAAATATATATCCATTGAGAGGTGATTTTTTGTAAGATTCATTTCTTGTTTTCTTTTTCTTTTTTTTTGAAGACTTGGCAGCAACTCAATTTGTTGATCGTGGTGCTTGTATTTTCTTCACACTTCGAGTGCTAAGGTTCCTACCTTAGAGGGTCAGTTCGAGTCTTGTAATTGTCTTTTTTGGTTCTTTTAGAATCAAAGGAGGCATAGGAACATCTATCCATCTTCAATTTATCGATTTCATCTTTTTAGCTCAAAACTATTTCTTATTTTCGTTCAAGTCCTTTTGATAAGATTTTGTGATACGAATTAATTTTTAAGTGTTTCTTTTCAATTTCATAATTTTCACATTCTAATATTTTAATATACACTTTTTTTTCATGATTTTAAGGGATCGTTCGAAAGATTAGAACGAGTTATCAAGTTCAAAACACAAATCTGCCTAGATTTTGCAAATCACTTCAATTCTCAACCTTTTCCATTTCATTTACTTTCTTTCTTATTTAGGTCGATTTTTTTTCATTTATTAGGCTTTATTCTAACTTGTTTCTTTGTTTTAAGAAATTTCATAGATTTAGAAGTCATTTAATTTCGATTCAAGAAAAATTGTTTGATCTAAACAAATTCAACATTAAACATTTGTTTGATTAGTTTGATCTAGGATTTCGTATTATTTGGTATCAGAGTTAGGATCCTTGGTGTTCAAAGATAAACCCCTTCACTTGTTACAGCTTCTCCTAACACCTAAGACAAAAAGATTGTCAAGACATCAAAAAAAAAAAATGACGTTTTGATCAAAATTTACAGTTTTTCTAAACTCTTGAAAATTTCAACTACTTAGTTAAGTTTAATTTCTTTTTATTTTTTTTAAAAAAGGAACAAAAAAGAGAAGAGAAAAAAAGTTATGTATTGAATTTAGAAACTAAAATTTTCAAATTTTGTTCTCATATTTTGAGGTGCATTATACAAATTTTTGGATATTTTAATATTAGAACAATGAGAACAAAAATTCTTAGTTTGGGTAGACTTTTCTAAGTTTTTTTTTGAGTCATTTTTCTTTCTATTTTGGAGTTAAGGTTCATTGTAGCCTAGCTTTTCTTGTTTCCATTGAGCTAATTGAAACACCCCATACCCGGTCAGGTCGTCAGACCTGAGTTATAGGATGCTACAATGGTTAATGGAGTAAATTACATACAAATCTAACTTTAAAATTCAATTAAACAATAAAATCATTACATAATCCATGCACAATATGATTTACAAACTAATCCGAGTCTCAATCGAGCTTATGAAATCTCTTAAGTTGACCAAAGCAAAAACAATGACCAAATTGGAAACATTTCAAAAGTAGGGAAACTTTTCAAAATAGTGGGTCACATCGTCGTGTGCCTAGGCTGTGTAACAAGCTGTAACTGTGTAGAATTTGAGTCACATGGATATGTGTCCAGACCGTGTAACTCATTGTTTTTGTGTGGGTTAAATTGCAAATATTCATTAAAAGTCACACAACCGTGTGACTGGGCCGTGTAACAAATTGAGACAGTGTGAAAACTAAATGACCAAACCTCCAGTACTCACACAAGCGTGTGGCTAGCCCGTGCTGTGACAGCCCTAAATTGACTCTAGTCGAAAAGTAGTTTCGGGACCGCTAAACCGAGTCACCGAAGTATTTGAGTATAATATTTATTGTCTAAAATATGTGAATATGAGTGTGTGAAAGTTTTAAGCTTCGATTTAGTTAATTGCATGTGAATTTAGTTAATAGGACTTATGTGTGACACTTTTGAAATGTGATAGGTTAATCTATAAGGATCTATTAGTGCATGTAATCAAAAGGGTGGACTTGCATGTCAATTTCCCCACTTTGATAGTAGTGGCTGGCCATGACAATGAGGATAGACAAAATGTGATGGGTAAAACATATTATAAACATTTTGTGATAACATGTTGTGTTAAGAACAATAAAATATGAGGGGAGTGGGAGGAGAAACCAAAGTTGTTTCATCCTTGCTCCCCCATTTTGCCGTAACTAGAAGAAAAAAAAAAGCTTCATCCTTTTTGATTCTTCTTGGCCGAAATGAAAAAAGGAAGAACGGAGGGAAGCATTCGGTCATCTTAGGTTAATATTAAGGTATGTTAATGCTCTTTCATTAAAAATCTTTGTATATTTGGAGTGGTCATCAAGTATAGAAGCTAGCTCATGGCAAATGTTTTTGTAAAGTTATGAAGATGACATTCGGTCATGGATGTTTGTATTTCTTTGATGTTGTTTTTGATGCTTTAGTGTATTGAGGGTTGATTATAGATGAGTTGAGCTTGATAAAATTAAATGTTTGTGGCTTAATTGCTTAATGACAATCGGCTATGTTGAAATGCTAAATTAGTGCTAAATTGTAAGTATTTAATTGAGTGTTAGCCGAAATTGAGCTTATGATAGTAATTAGAATTTGTGAAATTTATGCATTTTGTGGTCCAAGTGTGATAAGAACCATACGGTTATGGCATGTAAGCATGAAGATTTGTGGATGTTTTAGAATTGGCCTAAGTGTTTTAGTCATTAATATATATATATTGCCGAATGTATGCTTAAGGAATTGGTTAAGTACATTGTTGTTAAATGCTTGTTGTTTTTGTATAATTGTTGCCTAGCTACTAAATGAACTTAGGGTATTATGGATAAGTTTAAGAGTGGCATAATTGAAATGAAGTTTGCTTGTGCCGAATATGATTTTAGTGCATGAATTAGGAGTTTAATTTCATTCGGTAACTCATACCAAATTGGGAGATAGTATTAAACATTAGTTTTATTTGTTAAATAATTGAAGTGAGCTTTGAATGGTTGTTTTGCTTATAATGGCCAATGTGATGAATGTGAACATGCATATATGTGTATGAAGGTAAGTTTCATGGTGATTATGCTTGTGATGTTGGGTTGATATTCGGCATTGAGTAATGTGGGGTAAGGTGATTAATCGGCTATGAAATTAGCTAAATTGAATAGGTATGTTTAATGATATGCTTAGTGTAATGTATAATCTTGTAACTCGGTTTAGTATTGAGATAAAGGTTAGATGTATGATTGGATTTTGGTATGTGTTAAATTGGTTAATCAAAGATTTAATATGACAAAATGTTAATGAATAACATAATTGGTTTGCACCTTAAATAGTTGAAATAAAGCTTGCCGATTAAGATTAAATGTTTAAATTGTAATGGTCATATATAGGTATATATATATATGCCTTATGTATGTACCATGTACACATAAGGACATTCGGCAATATGATTAAATTATTGTATAAGGAAGCATGATAAATTAAGTGACTCCTTGCTTGTGAATGTGAATAGATATAAATTAAATAAGCATGAAATCGAGTCATGGCATGTTTTATTAAATATGATACATATTGAAATATATTGTTTTAGATATAGATAAAATGATATGTGATTGCCAAATGTGATTGTCAAGTGAATAATATTAGTTAAGTACTTAAGCAAATCTATTGTTTTACTTGAGCTTAAGAGCAAAGAGGATCAAAGTCGGATAGGGAAAAGAGAAAGTAAACGAATAGCCGTGGAAATCTAGTCGTCGACCACTTTCGAGGTAAGTTTTAAGTGATTAAACGTTGAGTAAATTCAATCATAATAGGACATAATGAGTTGATTTAATAAGATATGATGTGGCCATGATATGTCTTAAACTCAAATGGTAAGTTCATAAGTGTTTGGACTTGGAAATTTAAGAGCAAATTGTAATAATTTGCTTAGGACAGCAGCAGTAACGTGATTTTAGAAAATCACTATAAATTGTTGGTGTGGAATTATAGGCTGAATAAAATATGTAGTCAAAGCTTAATTAGTCTAGTTTCTTATAAAAGAGACCGTGTAAGCAAAGAAATTTCCTATAAAGAGATATTTAAAGTTGTGTGAGACAGTGTTAGAACGACTCCAAAATCCCCCGTTCTGTTTTTAGAAAATCATTATAATTTGTACAAAAATGGTTATAAGATAAAATTTATATTCTTAGACTCCTTAATGAGTCTAGTTTCAAATGAAATAAAATAGAACATATTTTGAATTTTGTACAATGAGAAATTTGATTCGTAGTGAAGAGTGGTCAGATTAGTCAAACAGTGAAACAGGGGAAACTTTAAGAAAAATATGGTATTGATTGTCCAAACCTAAAATTCTGAAAATTTTATGGATGGAAGATATATGAGTCTATATTAAGGGAAAATTAACGGCAATTGATTTTGAGTTTTCTAGCTCCAGTTATAAATAATTTAGTGACTATTGCTCAGGAAAACAGCTTGTAGTGAATATGTGAATTTGTTGTAAACATTGATGAAACTATTTGAGTTGCTTATAAGCTATTGCTGAAATTGATGCACAAGATAAATATATGTATATGTGGTAAAGCCGAATGGCTAATGTGAAATATGTATGAGATATGTATATGTGGTAAAGCCGAATGGCTAATGTGAAATATGTATGAGATATGTATATATGGTAAAGCCGAATGGCTAATGTGAAATATATATATATATATATGAGATATGTATATGTGGTAAAGCCGAATGGCTAATGTGAAATATGTATGAGATATGTATATGTGGTAAAGCCAAATGGCTAATGTGAAATATGTATGAGATATGTATATGTGGTAAAGCCGAATGGCTAATGTGAAATATGCATGAGATATGTATATGTGGTAAAGCCGAATGGCTAACGTGAAATATATATATATGAGATATGTATATGTGGTAAAGCCGAATGGCTAGTGTGAAATATGTAGGCGATGTGTGTATATTGTGGCCGAATGACCAAATGTGAAAGGTGTGTATTATTAGATATTTGATGAGGCAAATGAATTACAAATATGACAGTCGATGTGAAGGTTGTAACATGTGATTAAATGTACATTAAACTTGGAAATATATTCCGGGAAGACCCGATGACTACGTGTGGAGATTTTATCCAGGTAAGACTCGATAACTTCGTGTGGAGATTTCATCTGAGCTAAAGGTCTCGCCGATAATCCGAGTAGAGGTTAAAGCTATAAGACTTCGTAATAAGAATTGCTTATAAATATATTCAATGCGAAAGGTTAAACAGGTATGTACTCCAAGCTTATATGTGAGCTTGATTTGAACTAAATCATAAGGTAGTTATGTGATGCATACGTGAGCAATCTATGAGACTATTCTTATGATTATGTGACATCGGATCAGTGTGAGAGGTTATGTGAAATTATACAATATATCTATGTCACATGAGCTCACTTTTATGTGAAAGTTTATCTGCCTATTGTATATGATGAGATGTGCATATTCGGTAAAGGGATGGTATGCCCGAAGGAAGAGTGAAACAAAAATACGAACAACTATGTCATAATTTGATTGTTATCTGTTGACACTGCTTAAAACTTACTAAGCATTGTAATGCTTACTCCGTTTACTTTGTTTTCTCTGTTTTATAGATCTCATTTCGAAGCTACAGGCTCGGGGATCGTCAACAACTAGTCACACTATCACTATCCACTGCTTGTTACTGTTATGTTTTGAATTATTTTATGGCATGTATAGAATAGACCAGTGGCCGAAGAATATTTTGGTTAATGTATATAAGCCATGCGAAAATGGCATCTTTTGAATGTGTACTTATAGAAGTTTAAATTGTATCCCTGACTATCTTTAGTACTTATCTAAGGAATGTTCAAAAAAAATTACTATTCTGATATGAGTTTCAAGTCCGGTAATGCCCCTTTACCTATTCCGGCGACGGATACGGGATTGGGGTGTTACATTTTATTGGTATCAGAGCTACGGTTTAGTCGATTCTAGGACTAACGTAGCATGCGTGAGTCTATTTATACATGCCATAAAGTGATAAAATGATAGTATGATGATTTTTGACTATTGAAATGTGTTTGTTGGATTGTAATGAATCTTGATCCCGATCGAGCTGTAGCAAGCTTCTGACTATGAGAATTTACTATATAACTTCACTTGGATATGCTTAAATTATTAAGTTGATCAGGTACGTATCATGTACTTGTATTTTAATTTTGATTTGGATTGAATTATAAGGGTATAAGTGATGCAATTTTGAAAGAGTGTTATGACTATAAATGTGATCTTTGTATGTGGCTATGGAACTGAAAGTTGAATGATCGATAAGCATGTTGTGTTTGTATTCAAGTGCATTGTTATATATATATACATGAGAATCGAGAGTTATATATATCCGGGCTAAGTCCCGAAGAGCATTCGTGCTAGTGATATATCCGGGCTAAGTCCCGAAGAGCATTCGTGCTAGTGATATATCCGGGCTAAGTCCCGAAGAGCATTCGTGCTGGTGTTGTGACAGCCCAAAATTGACCCTAGTCGGGAAGTGGTTTCGGGACCGCTAAACCGAGTCACCGAAATGTTTGAATGTGATATTTATTGTCTAGAATATGTAATTATGAATGTGTGAAAATTTCAAGCTTCGATTTAGTCGATTGCATGTGAATTCAGTTAGTAGGATTTGTGTGACACTTTTGAAATGTGATAGGCTAATCTATAAGGATCTAATAGTGCATGTAATAAAAAGGGAGGACTTGCATGTCAAATTTCCCCCCTAATTAGTAGTGGCCGGCCATGCTATGAGTGGAAACATGTCACAAACATGTTATGTTAGTGAGGTATGTTAGGAAAATAAAATAAGGAGTATGGGTAATAAAGAAATGGAAAAAAAAAAGAAAGAATGTGTGTGAGTGTTCCCCCCCATTGCCGTGAGTTAAAGAAAAGAAAAAAAATTGTTCATCCTTTTTCATTTCTTTTGGCCGAAAATTCTAAGGAAGGAGGAAGGAGTTCTTGCTTCATGTTTGGTTTGGAAGAGGATTAGGAGGAGGTTTGGCCATACTTGTATCTAGATTAAGGTATGTTTGAGGTTGTGCCATGAGATTCATGCATGTTTTTAGTTGCAAGCTTGAGTTCTAATTAGCCCATGGTTCAAATCTTTGCTATGTCATGGGGATGATATTCGGCCTAGGTGGATTTTGTGTTAATGCCATTGCATGCTAAATATGAAGCTTGTTAATGATACATGTGATGGTGGATTGATGACTCTTGGATTTTCTTTTTAGCATTTTTGAGTGAGACATTAAGTTATTTGTTTAACCATGACCAAAATTGAAATGGTATGGTGTTGTGATGTATTCGGCCATGGTATATCCATAAGTATGATTTATGCTTATTGCATGGTAGGTAAGATTTGTGTTTTGGATTTATGTTCATGTTTAGTTATAATCAACTTTGAGATTCGGCTCTTGCACATATATATATGTTTGCACATGACGTATTGGTATGACATATACAATATCTCAAGGTATATATTTACATATGATGGTGTTTCGGTTATGGAGTACATGATGGATGCGTATTGAGTTATAATATGTAATGCATTAGTTAGTAAAAGGTATGCCATTTGTGTGTGGTATTGAGTATATAATTGCCTCAACATAGACATGCATAATCGGCCACATGAATGAGTACATAGGTTGATGTGTTGTTCGGCCATAGGTAAGCATATTGAAGGCTTTATCTTGACTTAGAAAATTCGGCTAAGGAGAGTATTAACTAATGTGTTGAGTTTGATTCATGATTCCGTACATATGTGACTTTAATGTCTAATGAATATATGTGGGCCAAGTACCTTGAGTTCCTCTTTTCGATGCTCAAATGATTAAATCAATTTATTTGTTAAATTAAGCTCAAGAGCAAAGGGGAAGGAAAAAGTGGTCGAATAGCCATCGGAATCGTTCGACAACATCCGAGGTAAGTTTTCGAGTAATGGGACTTAAGTTATGATTCGATTAGATTATGTCTTAAGTAAATCAAAATCATGCTCTTATATGTGGCTATTGAGCCGAAATTGTAAATGTGATAAGTGTCTTGTGTTTGAGCTTTGGTAATGAAAATGAAATATGAATGTGTCATGATTTATTGATATATGTGCATGGTTACTCGAATGATATCCGGGCTAAGTCCCGAAGGCTTTTGTGCTAAGCGACTACATCCGGACTAAGATCCGAAGGCATTTGTGCTAGCGACTATATCCGGGCTAAGTCCCGAAGGCATTTATGCTAGTGACCATATCCGGGTTAAGACCCGAAGGCCTTGTGCGAGTGGTTATATCCGGCTAAACCCCGAAGATGCTTGATTTGGGAACGAGCGATCTTGCTGTAAAAATTTAAATTAATACGCTCGTAAAATCCCAGCGATGAGGTATGTTTCGTGTGTGCTTTGAATTAGTTGATCCCTTACAAATCTGTATTCGCTCAGTCGATAAATGAGCTACCGGCCTTTGGCTAAGTTGATCTTTTGTGTATGAACATAAGGGTTGGTAATGTGAAGTAAGTATGATATTGAAAATTTGTGCATATGAAATTATCCGTTTAGCTATATGAATGCTATACTTTTGTTGTGCTGGAATCCCTTGCTCAAAACTTACTAAGCATAAATTGCTTACTCCGTTTCTTTGTTTCTCTGTTTTATAGATTTTGGCTCGTCAGCTATCGGACTCGGGATTTTTGGAAGTCGAAGTCTCCCACACTATCAAAGCCCCCTTTTGGTACAATTTTGGTTGAACTTTGAAATGGCATGTATAGGACTACCCTTTTGTTGTTGGTCATGTACCCTTCGGTTTTGTGTAAATTTGGATAGCCATGCGAAAATGGCTTAAATATACTTTGATCATAGCATTATAATTGTTTTGTATGTTGTCCGTCGAGAGGTATGGAAATGTTGGTAACGGTTAGCCATGGGAAGGGTTATTCTTGATCACTTTTGGAATATTTATGACAAACTCTAGTTGATCCATGGAGGATCATGAAATAGGTAAAGTTTACCTTAAAAAAATAGATGCTGGCAGCAGCAGTGATGTGGATGTGAAAAATCACTAAAAATAGTAGGAATGGAATTAAATAGTTAATAAATTATGTAAACGAACCTTGATGAATCTATTTTCATAGGAAAGTAACAAAACGATCATATGGACAGTATGTTAAGAGATATTCAGGTTCTCGTGAGACAGGGCCAGAACGGTTTCTGGATTCCCTGTTCCGACTTTGGAAATTCATTATAAATTAACCAGAGATAATTAGAAGTCATGCCATATATTCATAGATTCCTTTTTGAGTCTAGTTTCTATAGAAACAAACGACATCAGTATTGAATCCCTGTACAGGGAGATATCCAAGTTGTAATGCGCAAAGGTCAGTGTAGTCGATCCCTGTAACATGGGAGACTTTGACTAATAAACTGTACTAATTGGCCCGACCAAAAATTCTAGAAAAAAATTTGTAGATGCATATATGAGTCTAGTTTCAGGGAAAAATCACGAAGCTGATTTTCGAGTTGTGAAACTCAAGATATGATTTTTAAGGTGACAGTGACGCAGTTAGCCAGCTTGCCTGGAAAATTTAAAATGGATTGTGCAAAGAAGTGATTTAAGTCTGCAAACCCCTCGTGTCCGACTCCGGCGACGGACTCGGGTACGGGGTGTTATAGGTGTTATATCCGGGCTAAGTCCCGAAGAGCATTCGTGCTAGTGATGTATCCGGGCTAAGTCCCGAAGAGCATTCGTGCTGGTGTTATATCCGGGCTAAGTCCCGAAGAGCATTCGTGCTAGTGATGTATCCGGGCTAAGTCCCAAAGAGCATTCGTGCTGGTGCTACATCCGGGCTAAGTCCTGAAGGGCATTCATGCCGGTGATGTGTAATCAGGCCTTCATGCCTAGCAGGCTTAATACCGGTGATTCGAGCAAAGTTTAAGTGTTCATTACTATATGAATTCAAAGTTAAACAAAAGGACACGTTTAAAGTATACTTATATGAAGTTTTATAGACTTGGTTAAGTTGTTTCAGTGTGTAATAACGAATGAATATAGGCACTATGTGTGCGAATGAATTGAGGCACTATGTGTGCGAATTCTTTAACCGAGCACTATGTGTGCGAGATCAGTTAGTGGGCACTGTGTGTGCGGATTTCGTTTCATGTAAGATCTCGTCTAGGACGACGGCATTGATTTGTGATAGTGTGTAAGACCGTGTTTAGTACACTGGCATCACTTGTGTTAAGCTTTATGCCTATTCGACTGTATACGGGTAACTTTAAATATGATTGGATGTATTGAATGAACTAAATGTTCAGGTACATGGAAGTTGATCTTCTCTTGGAAATAAGTTAAGCTGAATATTTAGATATGATAATGTTATAAAGGATATTCATTAGGATGTTTAAAAACATGTATACTTTCGGCCATGTTACAGCTTAGATATATATATATATATATATATGAATGAAAATGTGGGTTATGAATATCTGAGATGATGTTATGTATTTGTTTTAAAACAAGAGGACGTTATCCTAACGTAGTCGCTAGTAAGATTTTCGGGGACGAAAATTTCTTAAAGTGGGGGAGAGTTGTGACAGCCCTAAATTGACCCTAGTCGGAAAGTGGTTTCGGGACCGCTAAATCGAGTCACCGAAGTATTTAAGTATAATATTTATTGTCTAAAATATGTGAATATGAGTGTGTGAAAATTTTAAGCTTCGATTTAGTTAATTGCATGTGAATTTAGTTAATAGGACTTATGTGTGACACTTTTGAAATGTGATAGGTTAATCTATAAGGATCTATTAGTGCATGTAATCAAAAGGGTGGACTTGCATGTCAATTTCCCCACTTTGATAGTAGTGGCCGGCCATGACAATGAGGATAGACAAAATGTGATGGGTAAAACAGATTATAAACATTTTGTGATAACATGTTATGTTAAGAACAATAAAATATGAGGGGACTGGGAGGAGAAACCAAAGTTGTTTCATCCTTGCTCCCCATTTTGCCGTAACTAGAAGAAAAAAAAAGCTTCATCCTTTTTGATTCTTCTTGGCCGAAATGAAAAGAGGAAGAAGGGAGGGAAGCATTCGGTCATCTTAGGTTAATATTAAGGTATGTTAATGCTCTTTCATTGAAAATCTTTGTATATTTGGAGTGGTCATCAAGTATAGAAGCTAGCTCATGGCAAATGTTTTTGTAAAGTTATGAAGATGACATTCGGTCATGGATGTTTGTATTTCTTTGATGTTGTTTTTGATGCTTTAGTGTATTGAGGGTTGATTATAGATGAGTTGAGCTTGGTAAAATTAAATGTTTGTGGCTTAATTGCTTAATGACAATCGGCTATGTTGAAATGCTAAATTAGTGCTAAATTGTAAGTATTTAATTGAGTGTTAGCCGAAATTGAGCTTATGATAGTAATTAGAATTTGTGAAATTTATGCATTTTGTGGTCCAAGTGTGATAAGAACCATACGGTTATGGCATGTAAGCATGAAGATTTGTGGATGTTTTAGAATTGCCCTAAGTGTTTTAGTCATTAATATATATATATTGCCGAATGTATGCTTAAGGAATTGGTTAAGTACATTGTTGTTAAATGCTTGTTGTTTTTGTATAATTGTTGCCTAGCTACTAAATGAACTTAGGGTATTATGGATAAGTTTAAGAGTGGCATAATTGAAATGAAGTTTGCTTGTGCCGAATATGATTTTAGTGCATGAATTAGGAGTTTAATTTCATTCAGTAACTCATACCAAATTGGGAGATAGTATTAAACATTAGTTTTATTTGTTTAATAATTGAAGTGAGCTTTGAATGGTTGTTTTGCTTATAATGGCCAATGTGATGAATGTGAACATGCATATATGTGTATGAAGGTAAGTTTCATGGTGATTATGCTTGTGATGTTGGGTTGATATTCGGCATTGAGTAATATGGGGTAAGGTGATTAATCGGCTATGAAATTAGCTAAATTGAATAGGTATGTTTAATGATATGCTTAGTGTAATGTATAATCTTGTAACTCGGTTTAGTATTGAGATAAAGGTTAGATGTATGATTGAATTTTGGTATGTGTTAAATTGGTTAATCAAAGATTTAATATGATGAAATGTTAATGAATAACATAATTGGTTTGCACATTAAATAGTTGAAATAAAGCTTGCCGATTAAGATTAAATGTTTAAATTGTAATGGTCATATATAGGTATATATATATGCCTTATGTATGTACTATGTACACATAAGGACATTTGGAAATATGATTAAATTATTGTATAAGGAAGCATGATAAATTAAGTGACTCCTTGCTTGTGAATGTGAATTAGATATAAATTAAATAAGTATGAAATCGAGTCATGGCATGTTTTATTAAATATGATACATATTGAAATCTATTGTTTTAGATATAGATAAAATGATATGTGATTGCCAAATGTGATTGTCAAGTGAATAATATTAGTTAAGTACTTAAGCAAATCTATTGTTTTACTTAAGCTTAAGAGCAAAGAGGATCAAAGTCGGATAGGGGAAAAGAGAAAGTAAACGAATAGCCGTGGATATCTAGTCGTCGACCACTTCCGAGGTAAGTTTTAAGTGATTAAACGTTGAGTAAATTCAATCATAATAGGACATAATGAGTTGATTTAATAAGATATGATGTGGCCATGATATGTCTTAAACTCAAATGGTAACTTCATAAGTGTTTGGACTTGGAAATTTAAGAGCAAATTGTAATAATTTGCTTAGGACAGCAGCAGTAATGTGATTTTAGAAAATCACTATAAATTGTTTGTGTGGAATTATAGGCTGAATAAAATATTTAATCAAAGCTTAATTAGTCTAGTTTCTTATAAAAGAGACCGTGTAAGCAAAGAAATTTTCTATAAAGAGATATTTAAAGTTGTGTGAGACAGTGTTAGAACAACTCTGAAATCCCCCATTCTGTTTTTAGAAAATCATTATAATTTGTACAAAAATAGTTATAAGATAAAATTTATATGCTTAGACTCCTTAATGAGTCTAGTTTCAAATGAAATAAAATAGAACATATTTTGAATTCTGTACAATGAGAAATTTTATTTGTAGTGAAGAGTGGTCAGATTAGTCAAACAGTGAAACAGGGGAAACTTTAAGAAAAATCTGGTATTGATTGGCCAAACCTAAAATTCTGAAAATTTTATGGATGGAAGATATATGAGTCTATATTCAGGGAAAATTAACAGAAATTGATTTTGAGTTTTTTAGCTCCCGTTATAAATAATTTAGTGACTATTGCTCAGGAAAACAGCTTGTAGTGAATATGTGAATTTGTTGTAAACATTGATGAAACTATTTGAGTTGCTTATAAGCTATTGCTGAAATTGATGCACAAGATAAATATATGTATATGTGGTAAAGCCGAATGGCTAATGTGAAATATGTATGAGATATGTATATGTGGTAAAGCCGAATGGCTAATGTGAAATATATATATATGAGATATGTATATGTGGTAAAGCCGAATGGCTAATGTGAAATATGTATGAGATATGTATATGTGGTAAAGCCGAATGGATAATGTGAAATATGTATGAGATATGTATATGTGGTAAAGCCAAATGGCTAATGTGAAATATATATATATATATATGAGATATGTATATGTCGTAAAGCCGAATGGCTAGTGTGAAATATGTAGGCAATGTGTTTATATTGTGGCCGAATGACCAAATGTGAAAGGTGTGTATTATTAGATATTTGATGAGGCAAATGAATTACAAATATGACAGTCGATGTGAAGGTTGTAACATGTGATTAAATGTACATGAAACTTGGAAATATATTCCGGGAAGACCCGATGACTACGTGTGGAGATTTTATCCGGGTAAGACCCGATAACTTCGTGTGGAGATTTCATCTGAGCTAAAGGTCTCGCCGATAATCCGAGTAGAGGTTAAAGCTATAAGACTTCGTAATAAGAATTGCTTATAAATATATTCAATGTGAAAGGTTAAACAGGTATGTACTCCAAGTTTATATGTGAGCTTGATTTGAACTAAATCATAAGGTAGTTATGTGATGCATACGTGAGCAATCTTTGAGACAATTCCTATGATTATGTGACATCGGATCAGTGTGAGAGGTTATGTGAAATTATACAATATATCTATGTCACATGAGCTCACTTTTATGTGAAAGTTTATTTGCCTATTGTATATGATGAGATGTGCATATTCGGTAAAGGGATGGTATGCCCGAAGGAAGAGTGAAATAAAAATACGAACAACTATGTTATAATTTGATTGTTATCTGTTGACACTGCTTAAAACTTACTAAGCATTGTAATGCTTACTCCGTTTACTTTGTTTTCTCTGTTTTATAGATCTCATTTCGAAGCTACAGGCTCGGGGATCGTCAGCAACTAGTCACACTATCACTATCCACTGCTTGTTACTGTTATGTTTTGAATTATTTTATGGCATGTATAGAATAGACCAGTGGCCGAAGAATATTTTGGTTAATGTATATAAGCCATGCGAAAATGGCATCTTTTGAATGTGTACTTATAGAAGTTTAAATTGTATCACTGACTGTCTTTAGTACTTATCTAAAGGAATGTTCAAAAAAAAAAAATTACTGTTCTAATATGAGTTTCAAGTCCGGTAATGCCCCTTTACCTATTCCGGCGACGGATACGGGATTGGGGTGTTACACGTGCGACAATCGAGAACTGTGTGGTACAAATGCTTCCTAATTTCCAGTGAGCACATGACCATGTCACCTACTTTTGTGTGATATACAGTTGTGTCTCAGCCCGTGTGGGGTGAAAATAGGCTATCTGGTGCTCTATTCTAATCCAACTTTTAAGAAGTGACCTAAAATGCATTTTTAACCATTAATAATATGTCCAAAACATGTCAATGCCGTGCCAAAACATTTACTTATCATCTAACCAATATGTTACATTTGACACCAAATCACAACAAAATTATATGAACTACTTCAACCATTCCAACTATTGAATCCTTTTCATGCCATACATTCAATTCATGCCAAAAATTGCATATATGCAATAACCTAATGAACATAATTATCCATATTTGCATACCCCACATACCAGAACATTGAACATAAACATTTTATCATATGCCAAAAGTTGCCATAAGTATTCAACGTCAATTTTCCACAAACCTACTTAACATTACAACCACTTGACACTCCTAAGTACATGCCACATATAACTGAGTTAAACAACAAAAGCCCATCTAAATAAGAGATATATAATATGGGCTTCTTGTAGATCTATCAACTTGTTCTGAATGTTCAAATTCTACAGAGAAAGCAGTGACAATCAGTAAGTATTAAGAATACTTAGTAAGCTCATACAATATAAACAATTAGCTTACCTTAATCATTAAACCAATACAAATCATTATGCAAAAAAAAATCACTTATCATGGCATAACACAACAACATCAACAATGTGAGATTTGATATATGATCACACTTATGATTCTCAAATGGCAATATAACAATTCAAACCAACATTTTTCACATACTAATTTCAGTTCATCATTTACCATTATTGATACCATAATTTCACATTTCATGTATTTTATATTACTTGATGAAAAATTGTAAAAGAACTCAATACACATGTGCATATCACATTTGATGATCATCTGAGCTAATCACATATATTATTGTCGATTATCCATTTGAGATAAACATTTATCGACATAGTAAATAGCCTGGCTAGGACTATATATACATGTAAGGTTACCTATCGGGGCTAAACCTATAAAATGACATCAGGTTACTCGTTCAAGCTAAACTTGTGTCACATGTATCTTCGAGTTTGAAACAAATACTGGAGCTTAGAATCATCGAAAATCAACCGGTAACCATGTGTACGAGACTTTTACTAAGTTCATCGAGATTATCTCAACATTTAAGTTCGGTACCATTTCAATTCAATAGTGCCTGATTACCTGTTATGGTTAAACCTACACAACAAATGGCCTGGCCAGGGATTAATATACCTGTATTCTCAAGTCCACAACACATGCTGGAGCTCGAAACCTTTGGACATTAACCTTTAACCTCGTATATGATACTTTTACTAATTTCATCGGGGTTTATCCTCACATTATACCACAATTCATAATCACCAACAATCACCAATTCAAAATCAAATATAACATATTACTGATAGCAATTTAGTTATATTGTATAAACTTACCTGACAAAACTGTATCAGCTTAGCTAATAGAGATTAGTCGACAAATTTTGTAACATCTCTAACCCGTATCCGTCGCCAGATTAGGGTTACGAGGCATTATTGATCAAACGCAACTCAAAATAGACAATTAAACAATTTATACTTCGTAAATCAATCACATGAACACTCTCATCTTATTTAAAATTTCAAATTATTAAATTGAAAATTCATATCATATACCGAGCATATATCAACCAACTCACTTATTATCTGAGTATCAAAACAATTTTATAGCTAATGCCCATGTACATTTTAACAACAAATTGTGCATGCTCCATAATTACCAATAATCAACCCATATAATTATTTAATAACTATGGTATTCGAAATTATAAGTCTGAATCAAACAAGTTACCTTGTTTAATTAATTAGTATCATTACACTCAAATAATTCATGTCATATCTGTACAAATTAATAACCCAAATTCATAAGCAAAACCAACATTACCGAAGGTTATATATAAAACCCATTTCATTTCCTTATCTATACGGCTGACACAATTCATTTGTACATATTCATAAACTTACAAATAACTAACGAATTTATATAGCCATACATATACACATATCAACCATAATATAAGTGCATATATATACATGTAAAAACATATAAGAGCTCAACTAACATATCATGATCAAATAGCAAAGCACACATATCCTTTAGTCATTAATCCAATCTCCTTATATAAATCTAAGTCCCAATATGTCCGACTTACCATAACAACAAAACAAGTATCATACATATCATTAATATAGTCCATAAGTGAACACCAAATTTACCCCATGATATATCTTGATTTTTATCTAGATAATACATGATATATCTTAGCTCGATTAGCAACCATTATATACCATATGACCGAAACACATAACAAACTTCACAAACATCATATATCTTGGATACACTCTCAATATAAGCTCAAACCAAGATCAAATATACATCATAACCAATTCATTCTTACACATCTGAAATCATCAACCAACCTCAATACACAAACACATATCACAAATTCTAATCATCCATGGCATATAGCATAATAACCAAAATGGACTAAAACCATAATTAAACCAAGACCAAACTCAAGCATAGAAGTTAAGCCATTTTCGCATGGCTTAAATTATACAAAACCAGAATTCAACATTTCAACTATAATCTAGTCTATACATGCCATAGCTTCAAATATTGAACTTATAAAATACCGAAGACAGTCGATAGTGTGATAGACTTTGCTGAAGATCCCCGAGCTCGTAACCAACTTCCAAAATATATAAAATAGAGGCAAACATAAACACATACAGTAAGCTATCATAGCTTAGTAAGTCATAAACAAACAAATAATTCAATGTTAACATTAATTCAACTTAACTAACTAATTTATACTATCATATTCACATTTATTAACAAGATCATAATTTCATAAAAAACATAACTTCCATTTACAATTTCACATTGGCCGAATATACATTACCCCATTTACACTTATTCAAGCATCATCTCAAAGATATTTACAATATACATTTCAAAGGCCGAATACACTTTCAAATTCACATACATTCTTTATTTATCTCATAAGTGATTTGTAACAAATATCAATTACTTACTTACCTTATTTCAAGTAGGTATTAAGCTAACTCATACCTGGTCATTTAGCTCATTTTACACATTTGATCATAACTTATCGTTGCTCGATGAACCATTCAGAATTGGATAGGACACTCGGATAATCACACATATCGTATAATGCCAACGTCCCAGACGTGGTCTTACATGTAATCACATATCGATGCCACTGTCCTAGACAGGGTCTTACTCGCACAGATATATCGGAATCACATATCGATGCCAACGTATAAACGTGGTCTTACTCCCACACATATATCGATGCCATGGTTTTACTCGCACATCTCATATCAGAATCCTATGTCATGACATATGTATCTTAGCTATTCCTAAGGTTCATATGGGACTTTTAGACGTCGTATCTCGGTCGAATCGAACTCACAAACATAGTTGCCAAGCTTGTATACATTCGGCTATTATAAATATACATTCACATATTTCATTCCAGCATATACATAGTTCGCATTTAATTAAAATTAACAATGTCTATTTGCTTATAAACTTACCTCGGACAATGTAAAATAGAACAGGAAGATTAGTCGACAACTTTAGTTTTCCCCCAATCCAAATCTGATTTCTTTGGTTCTTGATCTAAACATATTCAAATGAAACTCATTCAAACATATTTTCATTCAATTTAGTCCAAAAACACATAAATGGGAAAATTATCATTTTACCCCTGATATTTTACACTTTTTACAATTCAGTCCCTATTGCACAAAACACAAAATATGCAAAATCTCAACATACCCATGTTAGGCTGAATGTTCCTAGTGTTCATACAATGTTAGGCTGAATGTTCCTAGTGTTCATACAAGTCCATATATTACATTTATTTCACATTTTAGTCCCTTAAATTATTTTTTTTGCAATTTAGTCGTAATTACTCCAAATCATCAAAGACTCCAATACAAAACATGTTAATCCAAAGCATATCTTTCATATTTAATCATCAAACAACAAAAATCACAAGCTTTCAAAAATGACATAACTTAAAATATTCATCAATACCAAAAATTCAAGCATAGGTTTTGCAGATAACTTAGCAACGATCTCAAAAACATAAAAATTATCAAAAACCGAGCTAGAACTTCCCTTGAATCGAGCTTGAGAATGACTGAACCTAGGTTTCTTTCTCTTTTCTTTTATCTCGGCAAGAACACAAATATAAACACATAATGGCTTTATTTTTTTTATGTTTTATGATATATTATAACTTATATTAACTTAATGTTTAATTTACATGTTTAACCTTAATAAATTTATAACAAAACCATATAATATATGCCTAATTCCATCCATTCATTTAATCAATGGGCTAATTACAACATAAATCCTCCACATTAAAAGAATAACCACTATTCGACCCTTCTAAAAATAACCACCAAATTTTTATTTTACGCGATTAAATCTTTTTATTTAATCGGAAACTTAAACGACAAAATTAAAACACAAAAATTTCACACAAATAAATTCACACATAATATACACAGAAAATAATTTTAAAATATTTTTCTGACTCAGATTTGTGGTCTCGAAACCACCGTTCCAATTAGGGTCTAAATCGGGGTGCTACAAATTTCCCTTTTCCTTGTACGTTCTTCGGTCATTGTAATTCTTGATATAAATCATAATTTAACTCAATTAACTATTCCAATTAACATTTAATAGCATATGGAAGTCATATAATAGCTCAATTCCAACTATTCAACAATTCTCCAAATTTTGCATTTATCTCAAATTAGTTCCTAAAATTGAAAATGTCATAACTTTCAATTTTAAGCTTTGATTTCATAATCGATCTCAAAAAAGTCCTTAAAAAATACACCAACAACATGGGCTTAGAGATATTTTTCTGATGACTTCACTGTTTGTCTTAGGACTTAGTTATTTTCTTTATGACTCCTTATGTTTCTCTTAATGATTTTATTTGTGAACCTATATTACGTTATAAACATCCGAGTTTCAAGTACATGAATATAATCCAAGTCTAATTTGATGTTTATTAAATCAGAAGTTCATATTAAAGTAATTTAATTGCTAAGCATAGTGATCACATAAGCAACAACATTTAATGAATCAAATTAAGTAACTAATAAAGAATTCGCCAAAGTTACTATGAAGTGGCAAGGTGTGAACCCTAACAATTAGCGAACTGCTTTCAAGAGAACCTTTAATGAACTTTGATAATACAAAATAGGAGAAAACCTTGCGAACCAAATTCATGAAATCTGAATGTGTAGGGGCACTTCACGCACCTTACCCTGTTTAAAGGAATTGTTATGTTTACAAACCCTGTAACACCCCTAACCCGTATCTGTCGCCGGATTAGGATCATAAGGCATTACAGAATATAAGCACAATTCCGAACAATTATATATACACATGAACAAGTCTTGAAGATCGGTCAAAATTTATTTCATAAATTAACACAACTCTTGAATTTGAAACATTTCATATCATACTTATATATACAGCCATATCATTCTTATGCAACAATATAAAATATATCATTCAAAACTTTAAAGCATATACTGATTTTAACAAAGATAAAACATAAGCCTAAATAATTATCCAACTTTTATAATACGTGAATATACATTGACTTTTCATATTAACTAGTGATATTAATACTCAATTCAAACTCAAGCATCATTTAAATATCTAATATCAATTGAATTTATACTTAAAGTCACATGTCAATACATTATACAAACAAATATCCTCATATATATTTATAGGGTGACTAACCCAATTAGTGCCGAATATTTAGTTCAAAAACAACCACATAAGTCACATAATAATGTCGAACATTTATGCATGCTAATACCATGTAATAATTCATTTATGAAGCTAACTTTTATAACTTAAATGAATGTTTTGTCATGGTAACCAAATACATATAACTAAATATATATACTTATCAACGAACATAGATCACAACCAATTTCCCAAATTCCAATCATTTTATCTTGTAAACATATAATTCAAATATTACATCAAACCACTTTATTACATGTATATTCACAAGTACTGAATCATAGGTGGCTCAAAAATAATATTCATATCTCCCATCTCATAACTGAATGCCATTACTTCAGTCATAGTCATTTAACTAATATATATATTCAAACATGCATTTTCCATACCATATAATGAGCATATCAAGACAAAGTTATATGATGTTCGAACATAATCAACCAACCTTTACTGCCAAATCACATATAATATATTGACTAAATACTACAACCAAAATTCAAATAATTGTTTATCTATGTATATCATAATCGAATCAACCTAATGCATATATCCAAAATCACCAAGCAACATCGACACTCTAAATAGATATTACAAGTATCATCCAACCATGGCACGTTGCATAATAACCAAAAAGAACTTAAACCATAGTCCAAAAAAATCAAATTTAAGCATGGAAGTTAAGCCATTTTCAAAGCATAAAACACCTATTTCAAACATCATTCATTCATAGTACTTAACACGTTAACTAAAAAGAATTCAAACCACAACCAAGCATAACCGAATTCAAACATAGAAATTAAGCCAGTTTCGCATTGCCTTTATACAAAACCAAAGTTCATCATTTGAAACATATTCCAACCTATACATGCCATAATTTGAGTTTAACTTATAAAAGTACCAAAATAGTAGATAGTGTGATGATCTTGCTGATGATCCCTGAGCTCGTAACTTGATCTAGAAAACTATAAAAAAAACACACATAAACACAAAGTAAGCTTTTTATAGCTTAGTAAGTCATAAGAAAAGGTACAATCCAATGATAATATCAACTTAACTAAACTAAGACAAATTATATTATCATAACACAATTAGATCCAACCATATAAAGTTCATATTATATAGATATATATACATTCATTCATAAATGCCAGCTTGGCCGAATGCTATTATAATCCAAATAATTTAATTATCATTCAACCTTCAAGCCAAAATGTCAACATTTATATACCGAATATACATACACTTATATACTTGAGCTCAAATCATAATATAACATCATATATATATACATATCTATGTGGCCAAATATACATAGTCTTGTATATACCTATTCAAAGAAAACAATTCCATAATATTCATATCATTCATTCATAAGACCAAACACATATATCATGATCACATAGATCCTTTGTTTGCATCATACATGATTTACAACAAATAACCAAATTACTTACTTACCTTATTTTAGTTAGGTAGTCCACTATTCCATACCTGGTCGTTTCCACTCATTTTACACTTTCGATCACAACTTATCGATGCCCAATGAACCATTCAGAATTGGATAGGGCACTCGGATAATTACACATATCGTACAATGCCAACATCCCAAACATGGTCTTACATGTAATCACATATCGATCCACTGTCCCAGACAGGGTCTTACTCGCACACATATATCGAAATCACATATCGATGCCATGGTCTTACTCGCACACATATATCAGAATCCTATGTCTTGACATATGTATCCTAACTATTCCTAAGGTTCATATGAGGCTTTCGAACGTCGTAACTCGATCGAAACAAATTCAGAAACATAGTAACCAAGCTTATTCACATTCGGCTATAGCTAGTAGACAACTTTCACTTCCTCCGATCCAAATCTGATTTCTTTGGTTCTTGATCTAAACATATTCAAATTAAGCTCATTCAAACACATTTTCATTCAATTTATTCCAAAAACACATAAATGGGAAAATTACTATTTTACCCTTGACATTTACACTTTTTACAATTTAGTCCCTATTGCACAAAACACAAAATATGCAAAATTTCCCTATACCCATGTTTGGCCGAACCCTAGGTTTCTTTTCTCTTTTCTTTTGTTTTAGTTTTAGCAATGGTGAAATAATATGAACATGACTTTCTTTTTTCTTTTTATTTATGTTTTATGTTATAATATATCTTTTATTAACTTGTGGTTTAATTTACTTATTTAACCTTAATAAAATTATAACTAAACCATATAATATATGTCTATTACTGTCCATTCAATATGTAAATGGGCTATTTACCACTTAAAGGCTTCTATTTATAAAGCCAATAGCAATTCAGCCCCTCATACATTAAACTACCAAATTTTCAATTTATGCAATTAAGTCCTTTTATTTAATCGGGTACCTAAACAACAAAATTAAATCACGAAAATTTCACAGATATAAATTCACACAGAATAAACATATAAAATAATTTTTAAATATTTTTCTAACTCAGATTCATAGTCCTGAAACCACCGTTCTGATTAGGGTCTAAATCGGACTGTTACAAACCCTATTTGTAAGACCAACCTTGTTTAGGTAAACTTAGAACCTTTTTGAAATGAAAAAACTTAATGTAAATTATTTTACAAACCTTATGAAAATCGATAAGCAAACCCTAGACGAACTGACATGCGAACCCTTACCTATTATGTATGCGAACTGACATGCGAACCCTTACCTATTATGTATGTGAACCCTCATAATCATGCAAACCCTTACTTGTTATGCATGCGAACCCTCATAATTTTGAGAACCCTCATAAGTTGTGAGCCCTTAGTTGTATGCTAACAATACTGAATGGTAGTTAGTTTTGGAGTTTTGATGAAAGTACTTGTATGACATTCTGCTGTACATTAATAACTTTAGACATATTTTATGTTTTATATTATGGTGTGATGGAGGTTAGGATGGGTGTTAATAGAGAGTCACTTAGGTGCTAATGTGACGTTACATAGCTCGGGTTCGACGACTGGACCAGATATGGGGTGTTATATTTGTTGGTATCAGAGTTCACCAGGTTAATTATCCTAACAATTAGGTTCGCCAGGTTGGTAGGTAAGGTTCACTAGGTTATAAATAAGTGCTATGTATGGTTGTTTGTTGATTGGGGTAGGACTAGGAAAATACATTCCCTTGGTTTAGCTGCTTTCTTTTGCAGGATTACTTTGGATCACTCTTTGCTACTCACCTTCCTAATGAATGTCTTTTGGCGAACTATGTTTGCAGATATGATTTGGTGAACTTTGTTTGCAAATATGTTTGTTAAAGTTTAGGATGTATAACTGTACGTGTAACACCCCTAACCCGTATCCGTCGCTGAAATAGGGTTACGGAGCATTACCAAACTTATCACTTAAATAATCATACATCTTCATATTCATGTCACATATTCAAGCAATTATCATTCAAGTTCAATCATATAGTCCCTAAAATGAACCCTCGGGGCTCAAAACAAGCATTAACAACAAATTGGGACTAAATTGAGAACTCAAAGAAATTTTGAGAAAACATTGAAAATTTTCAAAGTGCAAGGGACACATGCCCGTGTGGCCAGGCCATGTGTTTCACACGACCAAGAGACACGCCCATGTCTCAGGCCGTGTGGGCATTTGAGAAATGGGATCACATGGTTGTGTCCAAGCTTGTGTCTGACCCCGTGTAACTCACTGACTTGGGTCACAAGGCCAACCACACGCCCTTGTGATCAACCCGTGTAACTCACTAAATTTTTTTCTAAAGAAATTACAGGGGATACACGGTCGTGTCACATGGCAATGTGTCACACACGGCTGAGACATACGCCCGTGTCTCTGCCCCTGTGGACCAAAAATAGGCTATATTCCAAGCCACATTTCTCACCCAAATTTGCATCAACCTGAACACATCAAATAGCATAAGACCATATCATCAATAGGCATTCAAACTAACCAAAATCAATCTTGAAACATGCAATATCATATCAACAACCATAATATTCTCAAGCATCACAATTGGCCATTTGAAAACATGCCTATATTACTTCCAAAAACTACTTAAATGGTCAAATGCACATATAAACTTTTGTTCCTAACACATAATGCCTTTCTTCATTCTCAACAATATGGTACTCAATTTACCAAATCAAAATCAGGGCATTTTCAAGACATTCCATACATTATAAGGCTAACCACATATATATATACATATCAATACATAGCAATTCAAACCACATTAAATGGCCAAATACATAACTAAAACATATAGGCTTTCATTAGCCAAATGGCTTATACATGCCATATAACCAAAATACTTAAAGTCCAAAAGTACTAAACTAGCCGATAGATAGTGTGATGAGATCTCTGACGACTTCCAACCCGAGTGAGCTTTCGAGACTCTATAAGACGCGAGAAAACAAATAGAGTAAGTAATTAAGCTTAGTAAGTTTATATAACATATAATTAAACTTACCATTTAATCACAATTTAGATAAGTAAACATAGTATATCCCACTCAATTTGTCAAATGCCTAAGCACATATATTTACCCATAGGTTAGTCATGTAAAGCACATATAACCATCAAATAATATGGATGAATACAACAATCAAGTAAGCTTCATATACATGTATCTTCCATTTCATAGCTCAATATATCATAAAATATCATTTTCATATAATTCATGTATCATCTGTGCTAATTTATATTGAACTCATATGATCTGTAACTAGATTGTACCCGTTGAGCCATTTAGAATATCGTTAGATACATGGGTAGTACACACGAGGTGTACTAAACGGTAATCCATCAATTACTGTACATGTATGCTCTTTCGAGCTATAAACGGTAAGCTTTTTCGAGCTAAAATAACGGTAAGCTCACACGAATTGAGAATCGGTAAGCTTTTATGAGCTGCAAATTGGTAAGCTCACACGAGCTATGGTGAGTCCGCAACACATGCAGGATCTCAACCAAATTGGCAACCCTAATGACATGTCATTTGTATCATATGACTTCCTAAGGTTCAAACGGGACTTGGTAATCTTCAACCCTCATTTATTAGGCATTCAATAGACATATATTTGAATTTCTAAATTCACATATGCACGTTTCAAATAAGTATATATATAAATACTCAATTTTCTAATTACACGAACTTACCTTGAACTAAAACGACGAAAATGATCGTCTAATCGATAACTTTGTCTTTTCCTCGATCTAATTCAGTATGTTGCTTTTCTTGATCTATATAATCAAAATTAACTATTTTAAGCATCATTCTATTCAATTTAATCCATAATTCTTATTTTAGCAAAATTACCATTTTGCCCTTAACATTTAACTTCTTTACAATTTAGTCCCTAGCTCATAAAAATGCAAGTTCATGCAATTTAATCCACATCCATACTAGCCGAATTTCATACAAGCTTATAGAAACCCACATATTTCATTAATTCACACATTTGCCACATCATTTTTCACTTTTCTTAATTTAACCCTTAATTTGCAATTTCATTTGAAATTACTTAACAAATGTTGTTTATCTAACAATAACCATTCATTTTCTACCATTAAAATTCAAAACATATACATATTCAACAGTGGTGAAACCCTAATTCTTTAATAATTTTTCAAATTAGTCCCTAGGCTAGCTAGATTAAGCTACGACTCCAAAAACATAAAAATCATTAAAAACGAAATAAAAATACTCACCATGCACCAAGTTTAGCTTAGTCGAATCTAACAAGCTTCCATGGAGGTTTCTAAGCTTAAAATTTCAGTGGATGTATGCATTTAGGAGGACAACACTTTTGTTTTCATTATTTTACTTAATTTACTTATTAAATTACTTATTTAACCTTATTATTATTAACATATAAAACACCTATTTAGTGTCCATAAATGTCCAATCAACAATAAGATGTTCTAATTACCACATAAGGACCTCAACTTGAAAATTCTATAACCATTAGACACCTTTAGCTTATAGAATGTAACTTTTACATTTTACGCGATTTAGACCTTTTTCACAAATTGAGCATACAAACGGTAAAATTTCTTAACGAAATTTTCATATGACTCTACTGTCATGCTATAGACATTAAAATAATAATAAAATAAACTTTTTTGACCTTGGATTTGTGGCCCCAAAACCACTGTTCTGATTTCACTGAAAATGGACTGTTACAGTACATGCTTAAACCTTGTGTCTTATGTACATTTAGAGTAAGAAAAATGCCTCCCAAAAAGTTAATGTGAATGCAAACTGTGTTAATGGAGCTACGAACCCTTCAGAGGGTGACAGGACTTCGATGTTACCTGTGCGACCTCCCAGGGAAAATGTTCTAGATGAAAGATTCGAACTACTGGTACAAGCCATGATTGGGGCATCCCAACATGTCGCTTGTAATAATGCTGCTCTAGTTAGTAAAGGATTTCCACTTAAATGTCTGCGAGCTCTGGCTGGCAAGGAATTCAGAGGTGTTAAAGGAGCAAATCGAGCCAAGGTAGGATATTGGCTTGAATGTGTTGATAAAATCCTTGAGCAAATGGTCTGCACGAAGGAAGAGAAGTTGGGATGCACTGTGTCCTTTCTCACTAGTGAAGCCTATCGTTGGTGGAACACTATAAAGAAGGGAACTACTATGAACCAATTGGCTTGGGGCTTCTTCCTTGAAACATTAAGAATAAATTTATAGGCGAACAATATATGGAAGCTTACAAATGTGGATTCATAAATTTGGTGTAGGGCGAATTGACTGTGGTTGAGTATGAGGCAGAATTTGTACTATTTAGTCAGAACGCAGTAGAGATGGTGATGCAAGTCTCAAGGCCAAATTTCAGACCCACGGATGATGTGCTCACACTACCTCAAGGCTCAACAATAATGTCAAAGGCCAAGCAAACAAACCAAGATTCGATCAAAGACAAGATCCAAAGATGAATCTTTTCGAGGAAAGGGGGAATGATACATGCACGAATGGGGTGAAATTTACTAAGGGTGGGTTTGGGACGACGATGCGGTGTAGTGTGGTGTGTTTAGCTTACTTTTTGTCTCATGCTACAGTATCGGTACAGTATCTAATCTCACCACCACCACTATTTTTACACTAACCGCAGGTAAACGCACCTCCCATCCAAACTCACCCTAAATTCCATTCATCGAAGCTGCCTATTTTGAAAATGAAAAGATTAGTTGACTTACAATGAATTTTTGGATAGGATCTAGGAATTTCTTGGTTAAGATGTCTGCATGGTGTTTAAAGATATATCTCTTAGCTTCAAAACACACTTTGAATCACTCGATTTTGAGTTTGGGAGCTCAAGTTATGTTCATTTTAGTGATGACTATGCAAGTAGAATTTCTGAACGGGATTATAGTGGAAATTATGAGTTTTGGGCTTTTAATTCGAGTTTAAATCATATTGGGTTCAGGTTTTAGGCTTAATTTTTATTGTATGTAATCCCAATTTTTTATTTATTAGCACTTATTATTTTATTATTCCGAATTTTTAATAATTATTAAGTAGTTCAAGTTATTTAGGAGTTTTATATCAATAAGAAAGTTTAATCAATATAATTCATTATTATTCAACTTTTCTTTTGAGTTAATAAATTCTCTTTGAGTTTTCTTTTCAAGAATTTCTCTTGAGTTTCTTTCAGAAGAGTTTTAACAATCTTTTTTGATTGTGGGTATCATCTTCAAACTTTTTCTTACCAAGTTTTCTTTCTTAGAGAGGAAATTAGATCCACTTGAAGGGGTTGTGGATTCTTTGTGTTTCCAAGACTTCTTAAGACTTCTACAAACCATGTCTTATCTTTCTATCTATCTTCTTTATTTTTTTCCTTATTGTTCTAATTGTAGATTTATTATTCTATTTTAATTATCTTAGTTATTTATTTTAATTGTTTTATCTGACTTGGATTTGACTACGTTTTAGGGTTTGCCAAAATCCAAGTTTCTTTCCTAACATCTAAAGCCCTAAGTCAAATCTGTGACTTGAACAAACTTTATGATCCGCTTCTGCATTTATCCACACTCATTTTGTACCATTTGGTATCAAATTTGGGTGTTTGGGTGTTTTTTGTGTTCTTATAAGCTAATTTCCAGTAGACAGCCTCAAAAATAATTTTTTTACCTAGAAAGTTTTCGGGAAAAAATATTTTTCAATAGGTAAAAATTTTTCAAATGATCTAAAATTTTACATACTATTTCTTGGCATTATTTTATAATATAAGAAAATATTTTCCACAAAAAAGTGATCAAAAAAGTGGAAAAAATAGAAAAATAGAAAAATAAGAAAAAATAAAAATAAAAAAATATCTATGGGTTGAATTTTGTGCCAAAAATTTCCAGATAAAATGTAAAATATTTTAGGATGGTTTAGTTTAAATTTTGTGATTTTTGGAAATTGAGAACACCTTACATGAAGTTTGTCAAGTTGCTTCGCAATTTTTCAGGTTTTCGGGTTTCAAGGATTTTCATTAACTCTTATCCTTAGGTTTTTATTTTTTTTTCTTTTATTATTCCTATACGCATTCAAACACTTTATTGTTTCTTGTGTTAGTAGGTTATAGAACGTTACACATTCCTTTCTCCATGCAACACAATTCTTTGGTGTCTAGCCGATTTTGGACTCATAGTGCTTTTAGGTTTGCTTTATTAGTTTGATTCTAATACATTTTGGTTGATTGATATAGACACTTTTAAAAGACTCATAAGATTAATTCTTGCCTCAGTAAGAATTTTATTTTATTTTTTTTTATTTTTGAGTGTATAAGGTAAGGTTTGCTTAATTTTTCTTTTGAGTGTTGTGTTTTTCTAAGCTTTCACAATGACTTGTGACACTCGTAATCGTAAAAACCATGATACGATACCATCTGATGACAAAGAACAAGATGTTACATTTGAGAATATTGTGGGGATGGTAAAATTTCAACATCAACAATTGAATGAGGTATGTGATGCATTTGAGGCCAATTTGACTAAGTTTCGGATGGAACAAAAAGGGAGCTTTACTTAGGTTGCTAATCAAATTCAAATGTTGAATCAAGTTGTTACTCGTTTGGAGACTTCTTCGAACCAACAGTCTTGTGCTCGTGATAGTGATGATAATGGAGACAATGAACAACCTCATATTCATTCTAATACTGGTAGACGAGGATATCGTCACACTGATGAAACTTTGGGTACTCATGATTGTGGTCAGCCTTTTTCGGCTAAACTAAAGTTTTCAATTCCAAAATTTCATGGAAATAAGGATCCCGAAGCCTATTGTGAGTGGGAATAAATAATTGAACTTATGTTCCGTTACTATAAATGCTCGAAAACAGAAAAAGACTCATTGGTGACTCGTGAATTTTCAGATTATGCGTTGAGTTGGTGGATTCAACTTGGAATTAATCGTCAAAGAAACTATGAAAGGGTAATTAAAACATGGGAAGAGTTGAAGCAATCGACGCGAAAGCATTACGCTTCTTCTCATTGCTACAGAGAGGTCAAAATGAAATGTCAACATCATGTTCAAGTTAACCGATCAATTGATGAGTACTTTAAGATGAGATGGCCAAATGAAAGGAGGAGTACAACTGATCTTTCACTTGTTGTGAAATGTTATTGGTGTAGTTAAAAAGATCATGAGGGTTTCCAATGTCCAATTAAATATCCAACTAGAAAAGAAAGTAAGTATGACTTTGCACCTTTTGTTGACTTTTACTCTAGTGGAAAAAAATTTGTAATGAGGAACTTTGTGAACTAGAAAAAGATGATAATGAGAATTTTTTCCTTGAAACTAGGCTCTCCTATTAAGATATATTGTACTGAATTGAACTTCATAATATAAACGGGGATATGGGAAGTGAGGAAGAATCATGTGAAAATATATTGAGAAAAAAAGACCTTGAGTGATAAAAGTCTACTTGATGGTCCAAATTTGCTGAGTGAAAATCCATATGAATTAAAATTGGAGAGTCCTCAAGTGGATAAGGAAAATAAAAAGCAAGAAAATACCCATACAAAAGTGTGGAGTGATTATGTTTTAACTAACCCTAACTCAAATTTGTTTAATGGTGTTTCTTCATTACAGGACTTCAAGGATCCATTAACGGACTTCCAATTATATTTGTAACGACCCGAATTTTAAGATTATCAGAAAAGTGTATTTTCGGGTCTCCGTTTCTGAAAAATGGATTAGTAAATAATTATTAAAAATATTTTTGAAGTTAGTCGAGTGGTTAATTAGAGTTTAATTGAGTGAATTTAGCTTAATTAAAAGTAATTAAAAAAAACTAAATTGAATAAGGGGTAAAAGTTGAATTATAGATTAAAAGAAAATAAAAAGGACTAAAAGGGCAATTATACAAAAAGTATAAATTGAGGCGGTTTATCATAAAGAAAATCTAAGATTTTTATGTTTAATATATTATTATATTATTATATAATAAAGATATTTTATGTTTTAACTATATTATATTATATATATATATAAACTAAAGAAACAAAAGAAAGGAAATAGAAACAGAATAGGGGACGAAGCAGAAAGAAAAAGAAATGAAGAAATTTAAGGATTTCAAGGTTCAATTTCAAATTGGTAAGTTAAATTAAGTCATTTTCTTGTAATTTTGAGTTTATATGAGACTAGAACAAAATATTATTAAGTATGTGCTGAAAATTTGGAAGATATTAGATTTTTAGACATTAAATTTTAGTGAGTAAAGGTGTGAATCGGGGATTGAATTAATAGAATAAATTTTGTATAATAGGGACTAAATTGAAAGAATTCAAAATTATGATTTTTATGCTGAAAATTTGTTGTTAAAGTTTAAGTTTAGTTAGAATTTGAATAGAAATAAGGTATAAATTGAGGTAGAAAAATGGATGAATTTAGTTAGGACTAAATGGCAAAAGTTGGATAGAAATTGAAATATTTAATGTGAAAATTGAATGTTAGTGTATTGATATTTAATTGTTTTAATTTCCGTAGCTAATGTTGTCTCGGGAAATATTGGCTAAGTAAGGAAATGACGAAGACAACGGGAGTTAGCTCAGAAATTACGGTTTGTATTTCTATAATCCGAACTTAATTCTTAAATTGTTGGATTTATTATTTAATATATTTATGTAGTAGGTGTTTTGAGATGATTATTTGAATTGGATTCAGTATTGATTATATTGAATTGATTTATGAATATATGTGAATGTTTGAATTGAAATGAATATTAATGTGGAAATTGAATAATAAATATTTGTTATATTGGAAATTATATGTAGTTGGAAGTGATGAAATTGATAGAAAAATGTGATTATTGTGAAATTGAATATTTATTAGTGAAAAGTGAATGAAATTATATTGATTTTAAAATATATAGTTAATTAATTAAAATATGAATTAATTGAAAACTGAAAAGTGAATTAAATACCCTATTAACTAGTTGGGCTAGTCGGATATAGTTGACATGCCATAGGATATGGAAGAGTACGGGTTTTTGCCGGGTTACTGATTAGGCACTTATGTGCCGACTACTGTTACTGTTACCGATTCGGCACTTTGTGTGTCAAATATTGTTACTGTTATTGTAATTCTTACTATTTCGGATTCGTTCCGATGAGGTACTTGTGTACTGTACTGTTACTGTTCCGGATTTGTTCCGATGAGGTAATCTGTGAACCGTACTGCTACTGTTATTGTTACTGTTCCGGCTTCAGCCAATGAGGCATTATGTGCTGTACTGGTGTGTTGGTTGGATCTGTGTATCCATCTAGGTCCGAGTCATGTTAATAGGGATAAATAAAGGAACTGAAAATATCGACTATTATTGAATAATTTAATTGTTACTGTATATCTGATTTTTACTGAATAATTGATTGTTACTGGATAACCGATCAATTGATTGATACTGAATAGTTGATTATTATTGAATAATTGATTGTTACCGAATAACTGACTGTTACTGAAAAAAAAATAATTGTTCTGATTGACTGATTGTTAATGAATATTACTGATTGATTAATTGCTATTGAAAAATAATAAATGATTTTGAATTTAAAGTAGACCAAAACATTGGTTGGAAAGTGAATGTTTGAATACTCATTGAGTTTGAATAGTTCAATATATATAAATTAATATGTTTTATAATTGTTTAAGTGTTCGGGTTATAGAAATACCACTAAGTGTATACTCAGCGTACGGTTTTTTTTCGTGCGCAGGTTAAGGTTAGACCGTTGAATCAGCATCCCAGGCCGATCCCAAATTCAATGAAGTAATGTATGTTGAGTATTGGTAATGGCATGTACTTAGGATGTCTTATGAGAGTCATTTAGGTTGTGAAAGTATTGATAAAATAAGTAAATTATGGTTGGCAATGGTATATAGTATGAATTTGAAATTTGAAAGAAAAATTCATAGTAATTCGAAATTAGTCCCGAATTGATTTTACTGTTCATATTGGACCGCGAGGGCCCATTAAAGGGACAACATCTTAAAATTATGATGAGTCTGAACGTTTATATTTAATTAATGTCTGTATTGTACTGTACTGACTGGTAATGTCTCATAACCCTATTTCGGCGACGGTATGGGATTAGGAGACGTTACAATATTACTCTACCATTGATAGACGATTTTACTTGTGGGAAAAAGGTAAGTTGAATATTGATAATTCCCCACAAGTCTACAATGTAAGGAAGGTAAGGAAACAATAGAAATTAATTTAAGAATGCATACTAATTTTGTTTGTAAAATATTTCCTTACAACATATTTTCTCGTTGGTCAAATTTCATTAAACCTTGGTCTGAAAGTTCAACTGATTTTATGGGTTTATCTACCGTTGTAAAGGTTAAAAATAGTAATTATATTACATTAAATAGGGTTTTTAAAGCATTTTATAGATTTTCTCTTGAATTTTTTTTCTATCTTGACCTTTAACGATGAATTTTTACATAACAATTTAAACTTCTTAATTTTTATAATTATGTGAAATTCTTGAGTCATGGTTAGAAATTTTTATGGATGACCATGCATATTCAAAGAAAGTTACAGGTTATTTTTTACTTGAACACTCATGTGTCTAATAATTATTTGTTTAGTGTTGATGGTTTGTTTCTGAAGGAGAGATTCTTGATCCATGTTGATTTGGGAGATCAAAATCATATCTTTGATCCTGGAAATAACTTTGGTGCATAAGAAGGCTTAGGTAAGTATTTGTTTCATTTTATTTTTATTTATTCTAATTCCTTTTCTTTTTGTGCATCTAAGGATTCGAGGATGAATCTCCTTGAGGAAAGGGGGAATGATGTGAGTCTTAAGGCCCAATTTCAAACCTATGGATGTGATAAGCTCACATTACCTCAAGGCTCAAAAACAATGTCAAAGTCCAAGTAAATCAAATCAATATTTTACCAAAGAAAATATTCGAGGACAAATCTTTTCGATGAAAGGGGGAATGATACATGCACAAATGGGGTGAAATTTATTAAATTCCATTTACCGAAGCTGCCAATTTTCAAAATAAAAAGATTAGTCAACTTGTGATAAACTTTTGGATGAAATCCAGGCATTTCTTAGTTTAGATGTTTGCATGGCATTGGAAGATCTATCTCCTAGCTTCAAAACACACTTTGAATCACTCAATTTTGGGTTTGGGAGCTCAAGTTATGACCGTTTTAGTGAAGACTATGCAAGTAGAATTTCCGAATGGGATTATACGGGAATTACAAGTTTTGGACTTTTAATTCAAGTTTAAATCATATTGGGTTCAGGTTTTGAGCTTAATTTTTATTATATGTGATCCCAATTTTGTATTATCAGCATTTATTATTTTATTATTCCAAATTTTTAATAATTATTAAGTAGTTTAAGTTAGTTAGGAGTTTTATGTCAACAAGAAAGTTTAGTTTAAAACTGGTTCTTGTTTAGATTAATTAGACCTCTAGTATACTTAAGAGTTTTATTTAGATTTATTTAGCTAGCCTATATATAGGCCTTTGTGTTGTACGCAATTGATACAATTCATTATTATTCAACTTCTCTTTTGAGTTAATAAATTCTCTTTGAGTTTTCTTTTCAAGAATTTCTCTTGAGTTTCTTTAAGAAGAGTTTTAACAATATTTTCTAATTATAAGGATCATCTTCAAAGTTTTTCTTGCCAAGTTTTCTTTCTTGGAAGGGAAATTAGAGCCACTTGAAGGGGTTGTGGATTCTTCATGTTTCCAAGAATTCTTAGGACTTCTACAAACCACGTCCTATCTTTCAATCTATATTCTTTATTTTCTTCCTTATTGTTCTAATCGTAGATTTATTATTCTATTTTAATTATCTTAGTTATTTATTTTAATTTTTTTACCTGACTTGAATTTGATTATGTTTTAGGTTGTGTTAAAATCTAAGTTCCTTTCCCAATTTCTAGAGCCCTAAGTCAAATTCGTGACTAGAACAAATTTTATGATTCACTTCCGTATTCATCCACACTTATTTCGTATCAGATGGTATCGCAGGAAAAAGGATCGCTACAAAAGATTTCGCTTTGGGTTGCATTGTGGTAATCAAATTTATCCGGTAGCCTATGACATATTAGGTTTTGATGAGTTGGTTGATAAGGCCAAGTTTATCGAGGAGATATGGGCAGAGGATTCGTGAGCTAGAATAGGGCTAGGGAAACAAGTGTTAGGATAACTTGGGTGAAAATCTAAGACGGGTCACAACTCATTTAATTTTGGTAGAACTATCAAACATAGTTTTGATTAGACCATTCACGATAGTTGGGTAACACCCAGGTTGAGAAAGGAGGTTTGCACAAATCGCTAAGTTGGCCACTTTGCGAACACTATGAATGCAAGCATCCTAGTGAATGTCGCATGATGACAGGAGGATGTTTCAAGTATGGATCCAAAGAACACATGATAAGGGACTGCCTAGAATGACAAGAGGGGTCATAAGCTCAAAATTCAACCCACACACCAATATGAGTAGAAGTTCATGGTTGAGGCAGAGGTAGAGCTAGTGACACAAAACAAACTGGACAACGAATGTCACGCCTCATACTTTTTAATTTAATTCGTTAGTGCATGATGAAGTAATTAAAGTGGCTTAGTGGTAAAGAGCATAATTATTTTCCTAAAGGTCCCATGATCAAATCCCCTCTCCCTTATTTTTTTAATTAAATTTTTGACAATTTTAACAAGGGTCAACCCCCTATTGCGGTCCCACATTATTGCTTAATGGGGAATATTTCTTTCCCCCTTTATTGAGTCAACATTCCATTTTATTCCACCTATCACTCCATTTGTTACCCCGTAGTCCAAAATTTTCTCCTTTATCCCCTATTGTTGCCAAAATGAGTTAGTTTGACTAAGGTAGCTGGAATGATGAAAATGTGCAAGTGTACATAATCGTAACAAGTAATAAAGTGATAAGTATATCGAGTTATTGTCTCCATAGGATCTGTCAATCAATTCTTTTTGAAAAATTATAATTTGACAGATTGGTGAAGGTAAAAATAATATAAGTTGTAAATGTGGTGCAACTAATTTAAATGAATTACTATCTAACTTAGTAGACTAGAATTTATCAAAGTAAAATATTAAAAATGACAGAAGCAAATCTTGAAAAGTTTACCATAATTAACATAAAAGTGTTAGAACAATCATGTAACGCACCGAATTTTTGGCCTAGAAGTATTAGGTCTTGAGTATGGGAACAATTAGGAAGCTACTCATAAATATTTAGTTGTGTAAGAAAGTAACACAAAAATCTATCTGATTTAGTGGTTATGTGTTCTGGGAGTGTTTGAGAAGTCTTGGGTTCAAGCCTAGGCAGGTGCAAAAAGTTTTGTTTTTTAAAGGATTAAGCACTGTCTCTTGGCAATAGGCTTTTAAATAAAAATGGGTAAAGCATGACAGAAAAGAGCCTGCTGGCACAGGGGATAAGTGGCGTGTTACTATTATCTGAGGTCTGAAGTTCCAGTCTTGGTTTGCAAAATGGGGGTTTTATTTTACTGCCTATGCCCTGTGGGTAGTAGAGTTTGACTGAAATACTGCAGAGTTGTTGTGGAATTTGAATTGGTGGTTGAGGAGATTATGGTGGAGAGATTTTAGAGAGAATTAAGGGAGGAAAACATGGAATTTGAAATGTGGAAGAATTGGTGTTGAAATGGTAAGCTAAGCCACTCAGAATTCGACTTTGGTAGGTTGATTCTCCTTTTCGGATGAAGTGAGCATTTTGGGGTCATTTCTTCTTCTTTGGTAGCCAAATTGTGCTTGGAGAATTTAGGGCATTGTTTATTCAGGTTTGCATTTTCACACTTTTTCCCTCTTTTACATCTTTTGCTTTAGCCGATTCTCTCCCCTTCTCCCTCTCAATTCTTTCTCTCTTCCACCTTGTTACCTTGGTCGAATACCTCATCACCCTCTTTATTCTCTTATGTTTTCTATTTTGGCAAGTGTTCTTGGACTCCTCTTCTCTTCTCTACTCTTTCGGGTATCGACATCTCCCTCTCCTTACACTTTAATACTTGTGCCATATACTTCTTCTCCTCTTTGCCTCTCCTATTTCAATTTCTGGGATATTTCTCCCTTGTTGCTGTGGTGTTTCTTTCTAGCTGTCGAATCCTTGGCTTATAGCCGAACACCTTACCATTGTCGCCATCTCTGTTTAGGCTCGCGGGGTGTGATTATTACAACTTGAGATTCAGTTTAAGTGTGTGCGTTTGGGGGCAGCCCGATCACTTCTGTTCCCTATTCTATGTTTACACTCTCGATAAGTTACTATACACTTGGTTCAATGACTTGCGAGTGTGGTAATAGTAACAGATGTGATTGGAATGCAGGTTATCATTATGGAGCAAGTGATTAGTCTCTTGCAACGAGTTAGGTGTGTAAACCCCAATCGATTGAGTTTAGGAAAGTGATAAGATATCGTTATGTTAAGTGATATAGATAGGGATTGCTAATCCTATTGTTAAAGAGATTAATGATGTTTTGTGTTTGAATATAGGTTGGTGTAGTCTGGAACTATTCGCACATTTTCGCAACCAGGTGCGTAACCACACTACTAAAGGTAAATCGGCAAAAGCCAACAATTGGGACTGTTAGTGCCACATGGGCGTGTGCTCGCTTGTGTGGTAATCCGAACGCATAGACATGAGCATTTGATCGTAGAGGCCATCATGAGTGATTTCATGGGCTTAGGCCATTTTGGGCCACGTTGGGCCGAAATGGGCTGTATGGGCCCCCACGAGTCTGTGGGCCCTACACGGGTTAACCACACGGACATGTGGAGATTATTGGGCCAGGCTGTGTAGTTCACACGACCAAGGCCATTTTTGGGCTTAGTTGGCCACCCGTGTATGTCGGCCTACATGGGTCGCATTATGGGCCTTAGGCCCAATTTCACTGTTTGACTGTTAAGGTTGCACGGGTCGCCCGAGATGACTGTGGACCTACTGTTGGGTTGGGAAGTGTACATAGACCCCCTTTGTGGTAAAATGATTGTATTGCCCCTGTGTGATTAAATGACTATTTTTCCCTTATGTGGTAAAATGACTGAAATGCCCCTACATGGTAAATTGACTGTTTTGCCCTAATGTGAGGTATTTATATATATGTACAAGCATGACTGTATTTTAGCTTGCTATTTAAACTGTAATGGATGCATGTATGATTCTATGATATGACATGACATGACTGCATGATGCATTGCATGGGGATGGGTTTATTATGATTGGAGGAAGTGTACTATACTGCTAGCTCTGCTGCAAATCACTGATGGCTTTAAGTTATTATACTGGCAACTCTACTACAAATACTATTTAGTGCCGCAACTGGTGCTATATTTTTGGTGTGTAGGGATGAGTGGGTTGATTTTATCCTCACATGGTGTGTAAGGCTGGACGAAGATGGAGTGTAGAGGCTGGATGGGTAGGACTTGCATACTGTTTACTGTTTCTGCACTATTTACTATTACTGCACTGTTTACTGTTACTAAAATGGGCCAAGGCCCAAACACATGACTATTTCTGTATTGAGATGGGCTAAAGCCCAAACTGATATTGCCACAGTTACTAAAAAGGGCTTAGGCCCAGACTGTATTTGCTCACTGTTTGTTTAACTGTTTGCTTATTAAGGGATTACACACTGAGTTTTCGTAGATTCACCCTTCTGTATATCTGTGCAGGTAATCCTTATGTGTATCAGTGCTGCGAGAGACTCGAAGGTGGCCACACAATAGCTTATGCTCTCATGTTTGCCTTTTAATTTATAAGTAGTTTAATTTGGGTATTTTTATGTAATAAGGCCTCTCTAGATTTTATTTTTAATTTGGGGATTTATATTTGTTTTGCTTTAATACTGCTAGTAGTAGGAAAAACACGCGGGTTTTCAAAAAGACAAATGTTTTGAAAAAATACCATGAATACATAAACGGTTTTAAGAGCTACCACAAGAAAACAACGTTTTACAAGTAAACGCTAGTACGCAGCTGTTTTAAAAAGCTTCCTCTACAAACGAGATTTTGAAATTAATAACGTTTTAAAGTAAATAATTTTGATAGCGACGCGAGTTTTAAAATCATCTTTTAAATCACACAAAGAGGCTTAATAAAGATTGGGCTTTTCAAATGATATTACACTTTACGAAAAACACTTCAATGTGATATCGCCAGATTCAACCATAACGTCCAGGCTAGGTTTGGGGTGTTACAAATCATCCTTCCTAGCTTATTATCATTTAATTCTTTAAAAGATGTTACGATAAATTCGTGACTAAATCGAGCATTTATTAACCTTCAACACACTTAGTAAAGTATTTTAATTATTTAATTATTAAATCAACCACACATGTTTCCATGCTTAATAGATTTACAATTTCATAAGTAAAATAATTTTGAGGTTATGTAAGATAATAATAGGTTTGTTATTATTACAAATTTAATATTTAAATGATTAAACATTACACCATTAAATTATTGTGTCGATTAATTAAAATCTTGTTTAGATTAACTAATTAACTCAAACATTCTTTCACATAAATCATGCAATAGAAATTTCATCTTGATTTTACCTATAGGAATAAATGGATTGAAAAGTGCAAAACCATGGTAAGCTTGCCTTTCTACACATCAATCAAGGACCTTTTTATTGCCAAAAAAGGCTTTCCCAAGATGATTGACACTTCTTTATCTTCTTTGAAATCTAAAACAACGAAGTTAGCAGGAAAAATGAATTTATCTGCACATACCAATACATGCTCGATTTTTCCTTCCCGATGTGCTAAAGATAGAATTGCTAAATGAAGCGCAACTGTAGTAGATCTAACTGTACCTATCCCTAACTTTTTGAATATGGGCATGGGCATCAAGTTAATGCTCCCACCCAAATCACACAATGCCTTACCATAATAAGATGTCCCAATGTGGCAAAGGATGGTAAAACATCTTGGATCTTTCATTTTTGGGGGTAGTTTATCTTACAAGAATGCATGCACTCCTTTGTCAGAGCTGCGGTTTCAAATTCTCCGAGTAACCTTTTTTTGGATAGGATATCCTTTATAAACTTGATGTAATTCGGCATTTTCTTAAGAACTTATACCAAAGGGATGTTGATATGAAGTTGCTTAAGTATATTTAAAAACTTCTTGAACTGGACTTTCTGCTTTTGTTTTTGAAGCCTTCGAGGTAGGGTGGTGAAGGATTATTTTCTTGAACTGGGCAATTAGTTTCCTGTGACATATTTTCTGCATCTAATAAAGATGTTAGTTTATTAGAATTAACTAGTTTAGGGGTTACCTTTCAGAGTTTACAGATTCTGGTTCTAATGAAGCTGAATTTTCAACATTTGGTTGAACTTCCACTTTATCTCGAGCAACAGTTGTCTCCTCTTCAACTTCGACAGTATTGGGTTCTAACTTCTTTCCACTCCTTAGAGTCAATTCTTTACAATGTTCTTTCCCCAGATTTTTTGTATCCTTGGGCAAAGTGCCTTGTCGGTTTCTAAGTTCTATGGCAAGTTGAACCACTTGATTCTCCAAATTCCTTAGAGTGGCGTCATTCTTTGCCATATATGCTTTCAATTGATTTTCTAAGCTATTGGAAGGTTAGACTTGGTGGTTTCTGAACTTGTTGAGTAAATCCAGGTGGTTGGGTTGGTTTGGTTTGCACATAAGTGTTACTGAGTCCAGCCCTTTGGTTACTCTAAGAAAAATTTTGGTGGTTTCCCTAAGATGAGTTATAAAAATTGAATTGCGGTCCCCACCTACCTCAGTTCTGGTTCTGGTTACCCATGTAATAAATGATGAAAATGTGCAAGTGTATCTGGTTCTGGTTACCCATGTAATAAATGATGAATTTATCTGCACATACCAATACATGCTCGATTTTTCCTTCCCGATGTGCTAAAGATAGAATTGCTAAATGAAGCGCAACTGTAGTAGATCTAACTGTACCTATCCCTAACTTTTTGAATATGGGCATGGGCATCAAGTTAATGCTCCCACCCAAATCACACAATGCCTTACCATAATAAGATGTCCCAATGTGGCAAAGGATGGTAAAACATCTTGGATCTTTCATTTTTGGGGGTAGTTTATCTTACAGGAATGCATGCACTCCTTTGTCAGAGCTGCGGTTTCAAATTCTCCGAGTAACCTTTTTTTGGATAGGATATCCTTTATAAACTTGATGTAATTCGGCATTTTCTTAAGAACTTATACCAAAGGGATGTTGATATGAAGTTGCTTAAGTATATTTAAAAACTTCTTGAACTGGACTTTCTGCTTTTGTTTTTGAAGCCTTCGAGGTAGGGTGGTGAAGGATTATTTTCTTGAACTGGGCAATTAGTTTCCTGTGACATATTTTCTGCATCTAATAAAGATGTTAGTTTATTAGAATTAACTAGTTTAGGGGTTACCTTTCAGAGTTTACAGATTCTGGTTCTAATGAAGCTGAATTTTCAACATTTGGTTGAACTTCCACTTTATCTCGAGCAACAGTTGTCTCCTCTTCAACTTCGACAGTATTGGGTTCTAACTTCTTTCCACTCCTTAGAGTCAATTCTTTACAATGTTCTTTCCCCAGATTTTTTGTATCCTTGGGCAAAGTGCCTTGTCGGTTTCTAAGTTCTATGGCAAGTTGAACCACTTGATTCTCCAAATTCCTTAGAGTGGCGTCATTCTTTGCCATATATGCTTTCAATTGATTTTCTAAGCTATTGGAAGGTTAGACTTGGTGGTTTCTGAACTTGTTGAGTAAATCCAGGTGGTTGGGTTGGTTTGGTTTGCACATAAGTGTTACTGAGTCCAGCCCTTTGGTTACTCTAAGAAAAATTTTGGTGGTTTCCCTAAGACGAGTTATAAAAATTGAATTGCGGTCCCCACCTACCTCAGTTCTGGTTCTGGTTACCCATGTAATAAATGATGAAAATGTGCAAGTGTATACAATTGTAACAAGTAATAAAGTGATAAGTATACCGAGTTATTGTCTCCACAGGGATTGTCAATCAATTCTTTGTGAAAAAATATAATTTAACATATTGGTGAAGGTAAAAATAATATGATTTTTAGATGTGGTGCAACTAAATTAGATGAATTACTATCTAAGTAAACTAACACTTATCTAAGTAAAATATTAAAAAAATGACACAAAAATGAAAATCCTGAAGAGTTTATGACAATTAGTATAAAAGTGTTAGAATAATCATCCTTCCTAGCTTATTACCATTTAATTATTTAAAAGATGTTATGGCAAATCCGTGGCTAAGTCGAACATTTATTAACCCTCAACACATTTAGTAAATTATTTTACTTATTTAATTATTAAACCTACCTCACATGTTATGTATGGAAATAATAGGTTTGGTATTATTACAAATTTAATCTTTAAATGATTAAACATTACACCATACAAGTATTGTGTCGATTAATTAAAATCTTGTTTAGATTAATTAATTAACTCAAACATTATTTCGCATAAATCATGTAATAGAAATTTCATCTTGATTTTACTTGTATGAATAAATGGATCGAAAAGCGCAGAACATCATTTAACAAAATTAAATGAAACAAACCATGAAGATCACAACATTCCAACATAAATAAATTTAATCTATCATGATACTATTTAAAATCAAATGCTCAATTGAAATCATGTTTATCAATTTAACAAACCAAAAGATGAGAAAAAGGAAGAGAAAACTCTAGTCGATTCTGGTCATTCTCGAGGCAAGATTCGTTCGCTCATTCCTTTATTATTTTGGATTGCCACCACAACCAAGAAAATTGCTCTAAAAATTCCGATTAAGGATGCTCTTAAGACTTATGGAAAGCTTTTTTTCAAGAGAGGGGATGGAAAAAGAAAGGGAAAGCTAGTAGGAGAAGAGAAAAGGATGAGACTGAATGAAGAGATGGATGAGTGAATGTGTGTGGGATGAGAAATGAGAAGGTGAAGAGGGGTATTTATACTTGAAAATAGCAGCTTGAATTGGCTAAAAATAGCAGCTAATCCCCCTTCTTATGGCTGGCCATGCTAGGCGGAAGGAGAGGTTGGGATAGTTTACTATTTTTAGCTTGTGGCTAGAAAGAAAATGCATGAAAAGAGGAAGGGTTGGACCATGATTTGAAGAAAGTTTTAAAGGATATTTTGAAAATCTTATAATAATCTTAATTAGATGATTTGGTCAGCAATTGGGTCTGTATTGGGCTGATCTTCCCTTAGTGGATCAGTCCTATTTAATTTAACAAAATTAGACCCTTTTCTTTGCACCAGGCTAGGAGTAACTTTTCCTAATTCTTATTGGATTAAGTACATATTTTTTTATGGGTATAAGAGGTTTGAATTGGGAGTCCATGACTATAACATAATCAGCCATCTTCATGTGTTAGATGCTCCGAAGAATGCTTCAAAAATTCAGTCTTCTCAAGGTGGCTATTGAGCTGATCTTTCACTCTTTGTGCAAAACAATAAAAAATTGACTAAATTAAGAAAATTTAATATAAAATAACTAAAATTCAAAATGTTTCATAAATTAAGTTCAATTTAATTATTTTATAAGAAAAGTATAAAATTCAAAAGAATTTACTTAGAAACTACATGAATTAAGGCTCAAAAGGTGCTAAAAAAGTTTATATATTTTAATGTTTCCATACGTGCAAAAGAAGTTTAATAAAATCACCTTTGAAAAATTTTCTTCAGAAATTATTTCTTCCCACGATTATGAGTTTAGTGCAATTTTGCTTAAGAACCAAAAATCTGAAATCATGCAACTTATGTATACACATTGTTCAATTATTCTCAATTATGTCATGAAAGCAAGAATATAACTAAATGTTTCCTTAATAATTATATACTAAATTCTTACCAGTTAATTTTTATTTCCTCATTTAAGACTAAACTGCAAACCCTAAGTTTAATTATGCCTTCATAATTTGAGTTTAGTAATTTCTCTCCACTAATGTAGTCAGCACAAAGATCTGAATAAATAGGTCTTTTAAATATGTTGTAACATAGCTTGGCTAGGGGTAGGTAAAGGTAAAAGATATATAATTTTAAGCTAAAAATGTTAGACTCAGCTTGCATTGGACCTTCGGAATAAATACCCCTAAAATTCTTCAACTTATGTTTGAACTTGAGTACACATGCTCTTTGTATATATATTTTTGAGTACATATGCTTTTTTTTACACTTGAGCATATTACTACATATATTACAATATTTTTGAGCATTTGATACTTCTTTTCAACTCCCCCTAACTTATCTTCAGAAAATATTATGGATAGACTGTGTAACACCCCTTACCCGTGTTCCACATCGAAACAGGATACGAGGTATTACCAGATCATAATATATATCATTAAACGAAACCGAAATAGAAATATGTCATCCAAATAGATAATGTATCATTATAACATATGCCATGAACAATATTAGCCAACTTCAATGGCTTATACAAAATAATTTGGTTAAATAATGTAACCAATATTTTAAACCTAGGCAATTATGACACGTAACAAAATAACGAAGCCTACTATACATGCCATAATTCAAAAGAAATGTTTAGTTCAAATACCCAAAAGTATTGATAGTGTGGCAGATCTTCAACGATCCTTAACTCCTGAGCAATGCCGGACGACACTATAAGACAAAAGAGAGAAAAGAAGATAAGCTTATATAGCTTAGTAAGTAAGTATATAAATAATAATTAAAGAATCTAATATGTTTACATATTAACTCAAGTGTATTTACTTTTAATTTCAATATTTACACCACTTTGATTAAGCTATCTCTCCTGCGTCATGTTCACTAAATAAATCAAACTCGAGTTACAAAACTCGAAATTCAAATCCGTAAAATTTTCCTCAAACTATACTCATATAAATTCTTACTAATTTTTTTTCTAGAATTTTTGGTCCAGCCAATTAGTACAGTTTATTAGTTAAAGTTTCCCCTGTTATACAGCTCGACTGATCTGACCTCTGTTCACTACAAGTTGAATTTCTCCCAGTAAACAATTCAAATAGACATGAAACATGTTTCAGTTAAAACTAGACTCAATAAGGAATCTAGACATATAAACTATATTCCTTAATTTTTTTACAATTTTTAATGATTTATCAAAGTCAGAACAGGGGATCACATAGTCAATCTGAACAAGTCACACACAAATATAAATATCTCAAAATATAGAGTTCTTTTGCTTGCTCTGTTTCTTTTATATGAAAATAGACTCCTTGAGTTTAATTTCATATCTCATTCAGCCTTTAACTAAATTTATACTATTTTTTTGTGATTTTTCAAAGTCACGTCACTGCTACTGTCCAAAACAGTATTACTGCAAATTCACTCTTTCACACTTTCCTTGTATTAACCTCACTTAGCATACATATCACAATTCATTTTCACCACATTTCATACATCACAAGTATAGGTCCATGATTACAATGCCACCGTAAAATTATCCCGTTGCACAATTCGGATCAATCCTCGATACTTGATGGTTTCAGCATACCGCCCCACTATCATATTTCATATAATTCGGCTCTCTTGTACACATGGTGAACACTTAGCACCACCCATGTGACCTAGCCAATTTATCTCGTAGCTCTCTTATCGACATGGTGTCCTTCACTTGGAATCACACATGCGACCTAGCTACATTTATCTCTCCCGTAGCTCTCTTATCTACATGGGATACATCCCATATCACACATGTGACCTAGCTACTATATAGTATCTCGTAACTTTCTTGTACACATGATGTGCACTCAGCACCATACATGTGACCTAGCTACGCTCCATCTATATTATTAAATCTTTCCAAATGTTCAACCGGGATTTCTCTCTCTATTACTTATTTCCATTCCTCCAATAGTCGATTTATGCTTCAAAATTAGCTAAAATACATATAATAGGCTGAAATATAAAAATGTAAATGAAGTTAATGTATTATTTACATACAAACTTACCTCGGTGCAAAATATAGAAATTTTGCAATTTAGTCCAAAACCTTTTCCTTCCCCCGTTCGAGATCGATTCCACGCCTTTCTTGATCTATAACAACACATTTAGCTCATTTAACATTCATACTATTTATTTCAATCCAAAAATCACATTATGGAAAAATTACATTTTTGCCCCCTAACTTTTACAAAATTACGATTTTGCCCCTAGGCTTGGAAATTTAATTTCAGCCCTTATTATTATGTTTTATGACATGCTGATCATTTTCCCTTCTATGACAACATCAAATTCTCACTCTAACACATAGTTATGAACAATAGGTATTTTTACCGATTATGCCGTTTTGCTCGTTTTCGCTAAAAATCGCTTAGAAAAGATCGTTCTCCTAACTTCAAACATTCATATTCTACCATCAAACATCAAAATACATGCATATCATTCATGGGTAAAATTTTAAACATAAACCCTAACTCAAAATAATGGTAGAAATAGGTAGACCGAGCTACGAGGATTTCAAAAATGTAAAGAACATTAAAAACGGGGCTTGAATGCACTTACTATTGAGCTTGAAAGGTTGGGAAAAACCCTAGCTATGGAGAAATGTAAGTTTTGGCCAAGCTTGGATGAAGATGAACACATTTTTGTGTTATTTTTCCCATTTTATTTCATTTAATATACAAATGACCAAAATGCCCTTACTACTAAACTTTCTTAAAATTCCATCCATGTCTTAATTTTCGTCCATATAAAGTATAATGGTCTAATTACCATTTAAGGACCTCTACTTAAAACCCCCATTTCAATCAAGTACTTTATGAACTAGAACACATTTTTTTACCTATTTCAATTTAGTCCTAAATATCAAATTAAACACCCAATCGATAAAATTTCGCAATGAAATTTTCACACAATTATGAAATCATAATATAAACACTAAAACTTAATCAAAATAATTTCTTTCAACCTCGAATTCGTGGTTTCAAAACCACTATTCTGTTTTGGCCCTAAATCGGGCTATTACAACTCTCCCCTCCTTTAGGGATTTTCGTCTCTGAAAATCTTTCCGGTAAAGAGATTTGGGTACTATTTTCTCATGGCTTCCTCCGATTCCCACCTAGCTTCTTCTACTCCATGTCTTTGCCATAACACTTTCACTAAAGCTATACTTTTCTTTCTCAACTATTTTACTTCTCGAGCCAAAATCTTAATCGGTTCCTCATCATAGGTCAAGTCTGATCGAATCTCAATTTCTGTTGGAGAAATCACATGTGAAGGATCAGAACGATAGCGTCGCAACATTGATACATGAAACATGTTATGAATTCTTTCTAACTCTGCCGGTAAGGCCAACCGATATGCCACTGGTCCAATTCTCTCAGTAATCTCGTACGGCCCAATAAAACGCAGACTCAACTTGACTTTTCGGCTAAATCTCAGAATCTTCTTCCATGGTGACACCTTCAAGAACACTTTATCACCTACCTGGAATTCAATCTCTTTTCTTTTTAAATTTGCATATGACTTTTTTCGATCTGAAGCAGCTTTCAAGCAATCACGAATTACTTTTACTTTCTCTTCAGGTTCTTTAACTAGATCAACTCCGTGAATCTGTTTCTCACTAAGTTCGGTCCAATATAAAGGAGTCCGACACTTGCGACCATACAAGGCTTCGTACGGTGCCATCTGTATACTTGACTGAAAACTATTATTGTAGGCAAATTCAACCAAAGATAGATATTTCTCCCAAGTGCCTTCAAATTCTAAAACACAGCATCTAAGCATATCTTCGAGTACTTGGATTACTCTTTCCAACTGACCATCTGTTTGTGGATGAAACGCGGTACTAAAGTTCAATTTTGTACCCAAAGCTTCTTGTAACTTTTTCCAGAATCTCGAGGTAAACCTCGGATCTCTATCTGATATTATAGACATAGGTACCCCGTGCAACCTCACAATTTTAGCAATATATAATTCAGCTAATTTATCAAGTGAGTAATCGGTACGTACCGATATAAAGTGAGCCGACTTTGTTAACCTATCAACCACTACCCAGACAACATCCTTCTTTTTAGGAGTTAGAGGCAAACCGGTTACAAAATCCATGGTAATCCTATCCCATTTCCACTCAGGCACCATTATCGGTTGGAGTAATCCTGAAGGCACTTGATGCTCAGCTTTTACTTGTTGACAGATCAAACACTTGGTTACAAATTCAGAAATGTCCCTTTTCATGCCTGGCCACCAATATAACTTCTTTAAATCATTATACATTTTTGTGCTACCAGGGTGAATCGACAAACAACCACTGTGCGCCTCATGTAATATTTTCTGAATCAATTCATCATTTTTCGGTACAGATATCCTGTCTCGAAACATCAAACAGTCATCCGGTCCAACTCGAAAATCTGAGTCGTAACCCAATTCGCACTGAGTTCTCTTGGTTCGCAACTCACTATCGTTCTTTTGAGCATCACAAATTAGCTGGAGAAATAACGGTTTAGCCCTCATCTCTGCTAAGATTGACCCATCATCAGACAATGCTAACCCCTTATTCATGGCTCTCAAAGTAAAAAGAGATTTCCTGCTCAAAGCGTCAGCAACTACATTTGCTTTTCCTGGATGATAATCAATCATTAACTCATAATCCTTCAATAATTCAAGCCATCTCTGTTGTCTCATATTCAAATCCTTTTGATTCATCAAATACTTCAAACTTTTGTGATCAGTAAAAATTCGGCATTTTCACCATACAAATAATGTTGCCAAATCTTCAAGGCAAAGACAATAGCGGCCAATTCCAAATCATGTGTAGGATAGTTCTTCTCATGCGGTTTTAACTGTCTCGAGGCATAAGCTACCACTTTACCCTCTTGCATTAGTACACATCCAAGGCCTGTCAATGATGCATCACTATAAATTACGAACTCCTTCCCTGGCTCGGGCTGTACTAAAATTGGTGCTTCAGTCAATCGTGCTGTCAGCTTTTCAAAACTCTGCTGACATTTATCAGTCCATTCAAACTTAACATTCTTTTGCAGCAACTTAGTCATAGGAGAGGCAATCATCGAAAATCCCTCGACAAAGCGTTTATAATACCCGGCCAACCCTAAAAAGCTTCTAACCTCGGATACATTCTTTGGCGATTTCCAATCAACGATTGCAGAAATCTTGCTCGGATCCACCCGAATACCATCACCTGAGACTATATGTCCCAAAAATCCGACTTCACGAAGCCAGAACTCACTTTTACTAAACTTAGCAAACAATTTCTTTTCTCTCAAGATCTGCAATATGGTTCTCAAGTGTTCGGCATGCTCAGATTCATCCCGAGAATAAATTAGAATGTCATCTATAAACACTACTACAAACTTATCTAAATATGGCCGAAAGATTCGGTTTATCAAGTCCATAAATATAGCTGGAGCATTTGTTAGGCCGAAAGGCATCACAAGGAACTCATAATGTCCATACCTTGTCTTAAAGGCGGTTTTCGGCACATCCGACTCCTTAACTCTCAACTGGTAGTAACCGGACCTCAAATTGATCTTTGAAAACACTGTGGCCCCCTTTAACTGATCAAATAAATCATCAATCCTCGGCAATGGGTACTTGTTCTTTATAGTCACCTTGTTGAGCTGACGGTAATCAATGCAAAGCCTCATTGAGCCATCTTTCTTCTTTACGAACAATACGAGAGCACCCCAATGAGAGAAACTCGGTCTCACAAATCCCTTGTCTGTTAACTCTTACAACTGAGCCTTCAATTCTTTTAATTCAGTCGGAGCCATTCTATATGGAGCAATCAAGATCAGTGCAGTACCCGGCAACAAATCAATGGCAAACTCTATCTCCCTGTTCGGAGGCAATCCAGGCAATTCCTCTGGAAATACATCTGAAAATTCACAGACTATCGGTACTGATTCAAGCTTCAATTCAGACAGCTCAATATTCATTACATAGGCCAGATAAGCTTCACATCCTTTCCTCATGTATTTCTGTGCAGACATGTGCGAAATCGCCATAGGCAATTTATTTGATTCATCCGTTTCAACCCACAGAGTTTCACCATTTTCACATTTCAACTCTAGTGTTTTCTGTTTACAATCTACCTTAGCATCATACAATGTTAACCAGTCCATTCCCAAAATAACGTCAAACTCATCAAATGGTAACAACATCAGATTAGCCGGAAAACAATGACCTTGAATCATTAATGGGCAATTCTTGCAAACCTTATCAACTAGGACATATTGGCCTAAGGGGTTCGACACTTTAATCGTAAATTCAGTAAACTCAACAGGCAACTTTTTATTAGATACTAAATTCATACAAACATAGGAATGAGTAGAGCCGAGATCAATCAATACAATAACAATAGCATCATAAAGAGAAAATGTACCAGTAATCACATCGGAAGATGATGTATCCTCTCGGGCACGTATGGCATAAGCTCTAGCAGGCGCTCTAGCTTCTGATCTCACCGCTGAATCTTTCATTACAATTTTACTGCTAGCTCCACCTCCAGTATTTCTCAGTGGTCTACCTCTGCTAGCAGTAGTACTCTGTCTAGCACTCTGAAAGTTTTCTTCTTTAACTTTCTCCGGACAGTCTGTGATAAAATGCTCGCGAAAACCACACTTGAAACAAGCTCGCTCGTTTCCCCAACACTCACCAAAATGTTGCCTGCCACATTGCTAACATTCGGGCTTTCTAGATCGCACATTACCCACACTTTCCACTAAAGTAGCTTGAGCTTTAGACCCCGAATATGCCCTACCACGATCTCTGTGTGAATCCCCAGCTGAAACTATCATTCGAGGGTTTGTCTCTTTGGACCTCTTTGATTGAGATTGAAATGACTTGCTTATCGGCCTCTTTCTGACATCTCAAGCCTCAATAGTAGCTTTTCTTCTTTCTTTATTCAATTCTTCGGCTTTAAGAGCTCGGTCAACCAATACTACAAATTCTTTCAGCTCCAAAATTCCCACAAGCACTTTAATGTCCTCATTTAGCCCATCCTCAAACCTTTTACACATAATGGCCTCGGTGGACACACATTCCTGGGCATACTTGCTGAGCCTTACAAATTCGCGTTCATACTCTGCCACAGACATCTTGCCCTACTTCAATTCAAGGAACTCCTTCCGTTTTTGATCAATAAATCGCTGACTTATATATTTCTTTCTGAATTCTTCCTGGAAGAAATCCCAAGTAACCTTTTCTTTTGGCACCACTACTACCAAAGTCTTCCACCAGTGGTAGGCTGAATCTCTCAAAAGTGATACAGCACACTTTAAGCACTCCTCGGGTGTACATGAGAGCTTATCAAATACACGGGTAGAATTTTCAAGCCAGAACTCCGCTTTCTCGGGATCATCATCGATCTTTGCTCTAAACTCTTTGGCCCCTTGTTTTTGAATCTTGTCAACCGGAGGCTTGTTCATTCTTACCAAATCTATGCCTTGAGCAGCTACAGGAACCGTCTAAGGTATGGGAGGGGGTGGAGGAGGTTGAGCATTTGGGTTTGCTCGAATAAACTCAGTATACCAATTGTTCATCATTTGGAGAAAGGCATCCCGAGCCTCATCTCCCTATCTCAATGTCTCAGTCTACTTTCTACAAGCGCGGTCCCTTGTGCGGGAGCCGGCGCATTACTATCAGCATCATCAGTCGCAGTTCCATCAGGATCCATTACTATATTAAAACAAAACACAGTTTAGAATAATCAGGAGTCACCATACTATCATAGTATATTTATGGCATGTATAGCTAGACTTTTACACACACTATATTAGTCCGAGAACCGACTAAACCATAGCTCTGATACCACTAAATGTAACGCCCCTTACCTGTGTTCCACATCAAAACAGGGTACGAGGTATTACCAGATCATAATATATATCATTAAACGAAACCGAAATAGAAATATGTCATCCAAATAGATAATGCATCATTATAACATATGTCATGAACAATATTAGCCAACTTCAATGGCTTATACAAAATAATTTGGTTAAATAATGTAACCAATATTTTAAACCTAGGCAATTATGACACGTAACAAAATAACGAAGCCTACTATACATGCCATAATTCAAAACAAATGTTTAGTTCAAATACCCAAAAGTATTGATAGTGTGGCAGATCTTCAACGATCCTTAACTCCCGAGTAATGCCGGATGACACTATAAGACAAATGAGAGAAAAGAAGGTAAGCTTATATAGCTTAGTAAGTAAGTATATAAATAATAATTAAAGAATCTAATATGTTTACACATTAACTCAAGTGTATTTACTTTTAATTTCAATATTTACTCCACTTTGATTGAGCTGTCTCTCCTGTGTCATGTTCACTAAATAAATCATAACTCGAGTTAAAAAACTTGAAATTCAAATCCGTAAAATTTTCCTGAAACTAGACTCATATAAATTCTTACTAATTTTTTTCTAGAATTTTTGGTCCAGCTAATTAGTACAGCTTATTAGTTAAAGTTTCACCTATTATACAGCTCGACTGATATGACCTTTGTTCACTACGAGTTGAATTTCTCCCAGTACACAGTTCAAATAGCCATGAAACATGTTTCATTTAAAACTAGACTCAATAAGAAATCTATAAATATAAACTATATGCCTTAATTATTTTTTTACAATTTTTAATGATTTATCAAAGTCAGAACAGGGGATCACATAGTCAATCTGAACAAGTCACACACAAATATAAATATCTCAAAATATAGAGTTACTTTGCTTGCTCTGTTTCTTTTATATGAAAATAAGCTTATTGAGATTTGATTTCATATCTCATTTAGCCTCTAATTAAATTTATACTATTTTTTGTGATTTTTCAAAGTCACGTCACTGCTACTGTCCAAAACAGTATTATTGTAAATTCACTCTTTCAACTTTCCTTGTATTAACCTCACTTAGCATACATATCACAATTCATTTTCACCACATTTCATACATTACAAGTATAGGTCCATGATTACAATGCCACCGTAAAATTATCCCGTTGAACAATTCGGATCAATCCTCGATACTTGATGGTTTCAGCATACCGCCCCACTATCATATTTCATATAATTCGGCTCTCTTGTACACATGGTGAACACTTAGCACCACCCATGTGACCTAGCCAATTTATCTCGTAGCTCTCTTGTCTACATGGTGTCCTTCACTTGGAATCACACATGCGACCTAGCTACATTTATCTCTCCCGTAGCTCTCTTGTCTACATGGGATACATCCCGTATCACACATGTGACCTAGCTACTACATAGTATCTTGTAGCTTTCTTGTACACATGATGTGCACTCAGCACCATACATGTGACCTAGCTACGCTCCATCTATATTATTAAATCTTTCCAAATGTTCAACCGGGATTTCTCTCTCTATTACTTATTTCCATTCCTCCAATAGTCGATTTATGCTTCAAAATTAGCTAAAATACATATAATAGGCTGAAATATAAAAATTTAAATGAAGTTAATTTATTATTTACATACAAACTTACCTCGGTGCAAAATATAGAAATTTTGCAATTTAGTCCAAAACCTTTTCCTTCCCCCGTTCGAGATCGATTCCACGCCTTTCTTGATCTATAACAACACATTTAGCTCATTTAACATTCATACTATTTATTTCAATCCAAAAATCACATTATGGAAAAATTACATTTTTGCCCCCTAACTTTTACAAAATTACGATTTTGCCCCTAGGCTTGGAAATTTAATTTCAGCCCTTATTATTATGTTTTATGACATGCTGATCATTTTCCCTTCTATGACAACATCAAATTCTCACTCTAACACATAGTTATGAACAATAGGTATTTTTACCGATTATGTCGTTTTGCTCGTTTTCGCTAAAAGTCGCTTAGAAAAGATCGTTCTCCTAACTTCAAACATTCATATTCTACCATAAAACATCAAAATACATGCATATCATTCATGGGTAAAATTTTAAACATAGACCCTAACTCGAAATAATGGTAGAAATAGGTAGACCGAGCTACGAGGATTTCAAAAATGTAAATAACATTAAAAACGGGGCTTGAATGCACTTACCATTGAGCTTGAAAGCTTGAGAAAAACCCTAGCTATGGAGAACATGTAAGTTTTGGCCAAGCTTGAATGAAGATGAACACATTTTTGTGTTATTTTTCCCATTTTATTTCATTTAATATACAAATGACCAAAATGCCCTTACTACTAAACTTTCTTAAAATTCCATCCATGTCCTAATTTTTGTCCATATAAAGTATAATGGTCTAATTTCCATTTAAGGACCTCTACTTAAAACCCCCATTTCAATCAAGTACTTTATGAACTAGAACATACACATTTTTTTTACCTATTTCAATTTAGTCCTAAATATCAAATTAAACACCCGATCGATAAAATTTCGCAACGAAATTTTCACACAATTATAAAATCATAATATAAACACTAAAACTTAATCAAAATAATTTTTTTCAACCTTAGATTTGTGGTTTCGAAACCACTATTCTGTTTTGGCCCTAAATTGGGCTGTTACAGATTGAGTCTATTATTTGGGACAATTTAGAGATAAATATTAAAGAACGAATGACTCATGTATGCAATGTTCCAATAAAATCAGGACATATAGTCTCAATGTTGGGTTTTAAGGGATAAATGTTCATTAAGGTTGGCTTGAAAGGTTCAATCGATCCAAACAAAATCTGCCTAAATCATTTTCAAAATTCCATGCTTTCTAGGATTTCACCTTTAGAAATTACTAAATCAATTCTAGAGACTTAAACTTTCATGCATGCTTAGCTTTTCTAAGGAATTAAAAATTTCATGGTTTGATTTATATATTTCATTAAGACTAACATTTATGTCATAATTTAGCTAACATAATAGTTATTGAGATAATAGAACTTTATTTATACTAAAGTTTAGCATAATCAACAAAAATTCAAAATTTTGAGCAAAATATAACTTAATCATAATTTGATAGGAAAAAAAATGAATTTTTGAAAAAAAAATTGTCCCCCTACTTAAGAAGAACAATGTCCCCATTGTTAAAAATGATATATAGAAGGAATGTAAATATAGAAGTGAATAGATACTGTACACTAGGTAAGATCCCAGGAAAAGGAGGTGAGTCAAATTTTATTGTTTAAATACCAAGATTTTCCAAGACAGATCCAATCCTAGACATGTACATATTTATTGTCACACTTCTTATTTTGCAAATTGTTTAATTTTATTAATGATTTGAACTTCTTGTTTTATTATGTGAGAAATAGAAATATCTTAAAAGAACTTAAAGCTAAAAACTTAAAATATCCTAAAAAGAAAAATAAAGTAAAGACAAGATCCCCTCTTTTTTATTTAATTGTAGACCCCTTAGAATTTGACCCTTCTTTTTCTTCATCGTTATTCTTTTTTGCTTGAATTATTTCCTTCCTTCCTCGACATTGGAGTCCATGGCTCAAATATAAAGTCCAGAAATTCAGGCACGAAAATAAATGGGTTATGAAATGTTTCCTTAGATACATCTCTGAGCGATTCATCTTGTATTTTTGAGTTTCTCTAAAAATCTTGTTGTCGTCATTGCATGTGTTGCAGAATGTCCATTATATTCAACTGTTGACTTCTTGGATTGGTACTAGATGAAGGAATGTGAAATGTGGGAGTTTCCTTCTCTGGTTTAGGGATTGTTTCAGTAGGTTCTACCATGTTAGGAATTTCAAATGGCTCTATTGATTTTGATTCTACAAAAACATCCTCGTTTTCAAGTTCTTCCACTGGTTTCAACTACTATTGAACGATACAATCTCCTGCTACTCTGGCAAGGTCCCAATTAGTAATTGTCCCTTGATTCACATGTAAAGCATGCTATCTGTTTTAATATACAAAGAAATCTAATTCACATGTTAAGCATGCCTATTGAAAAATTTTGTTCTATATGCCATATCACATGCATGGGGTTGAGATAAAATTGTACGGGGGAAGATTCTGGCAGTTTAATAATCTACATATTCTGGTGGTTTAACCACATTATTTGGCACTATATCTACAATTTTGGTGGCTTGTCGACAATTATTTGTATCTGGTAGCTTGTTTGCATTATCTGGTGGCTTGTCCACATTATTGGTGTGTTAATGGATGAATGATTTTTGGGAGAACTCTTTTATGGGGTGTAGCAAGTTGGGTAGGAATGTTTTCTAAAAACTACACATTGATTTCTAAAAAAAATTCTGTATTTAAATTGCCATGCATATCGATATATATGAAATTGGCCTATTTGTGTTCTTTCTGTTATCTTTCTGAATTATGTGATTTATTCACTATGATATTTTAAGTAAGACTCACACTAGGATTTAAAAGCTCACCCCCTTAAATTCCTGACTTTCTAATAATCCACAAGGTTAGAACATGGGCTTGGCTTACGGAGGAGTACACATATATTTTGCGTATAAACTTTTACACTTATTATTCGGTATTTTAGGACTGTTTATTTATTATTTACAGAATATTGCATGGGACCTTAATTTGGATTTTTTATTTTGGGATACTTTTGTATGATTTGGTTTTAAAATAATTATTTCAATGGTTTATCAACCTGGTACGAAAAATGGGAGTTTTCAACATAATTATAATCTCGACCTAATGATTTTATCTTAAACTCAAGAAAACGTTTTTACGAAACTTAAATCTATTTATTCACTTAATTAGTAATTTTATGAATTGTATTAAATAACGACTTTTAATCAACAAGATATGGCCGTTTTTCCGCTGTGACATTTTCAAAGTATGATGTTTTCTTCAAATGTTCAAAACTTCTACTTTTCAAAGCTAGTCAATTTCAGGTAATTTCTTTCCTAAAATATTCAAAGGCATTGCTTTGGTTTTCTTGAGCAAATCAAAACACTGATTTTAAAAGCAAGAGATGACAATTGTCGAAAGAAAATAGCTAAACGATTTTCTTCATGATCAACAAGGCCAATGTGATCTTTGAGATTCGACCATAATATTTAGGCCAAGTTTAAGGGGTTACATTTAGCGGTATTAGAGCGCAGTTCAGAACTCAAATTATGATTTATTTTTAAATTTTGCATGCATATTTAATAAAGGGGTATTTTGGAAAGATTCATGACACAACTAGAAATCTACTTTTTTACAAAAGTTTTGTTTTTGTAAAAAATTTGAGACTTCGAAGCCTGCCCAAGATAAGTATTTCTTATATACTAAAACTTTAGATTGTGAAACTATACTGTGAAACTATAGATATGACTAAACCATTAGGCTGAAACATTCAGGATTAATAACAAAAACTCATTTCGAATTTGTCAGATAATTTCATAAAACTTAGACATTCGATAGTGAAATGAATACTCGTGGTGTATGAATTCGGGGTATGAGAGCTCATGGAGGGCAAGGTCGAAAGACCCAAGTCGGTTCATTTGCATCACAAGTGTGCACTCCTGAGCTAATGGTTGAACATGTTGAACATGCACCGACCATAGATGAGAGCCATAATGAGCCTGTTGACGATGCTATGTCCTAGGTCATGCTTAAGATGCTACAACTAGTAGCAAGAGCTCATGCTGGGTCTAAAAGTCGAGGGACTATTTCTGAAAGGCTTCATTCTAATGGAGTTAAATTATTAAGGGGCATTGTTGGAACGATCCCTACCATAGGTGAATATTGGTTGGAAGCTATAAAAAGAATGTTATGTAACACCCCAAACCCGGCCTAGACGTTATGACCGGATCCGGTGCGCCACATCGATGCGTTCAAAACGTTCCGTTTTACTTAGTTTGGAAAACTTAGTTGGGGTTGTAAAAGATACTTTTTAAAGCAGGTTAAGGTGAATAGAAGCTGTGCACCAGGTAGGAAACCAGGAAGAAGAGGAGGTGAGTCCGTCGGACTGCTTAAGCACCAAGCTCCCTTCGGATCCAATCCTAGACATGCACACCACCATTGCCACACCCTAACGACTCGTGTAATTTTGAGAAAACCGTTTGGTTATGTCTATCTTAAGAAAATGATTAAGTTTGAAAACGTTTGTTTAGCGGAAGTCTTACTTGTAAACGTGTTATTTTGAAATCCCTTAATGTTTTTGAAAACGCGTCCTAAAGCTAACCCATTTTCCTTAGTCATCATAGTTTTTTTCACCATAGTAAAATAAAATAATAAAAGTAAAACAAAACCATAAAAATAATTAAAAGGCCTTATTACACTTAAAACCCAAAACCATAGATGAAATTAAAAGGACGTCCAGTTCACCATAAAGAAACCAGGTTCGTAGAAACATGTGGCCAGTCCAAATCCCTCACAGCTCCAAGCCCACTATGGTTGAGGATTACCTGCAAGGGTGAAAATAAGGGGTGAGTTTTGGAAAACTCAGTGTGTAATTCAACCCAACCATAGCCTAAATCAGTTCAAACCACAGAGACAGAATAAGTTGGCCTCAGCCCAGAACAGATATCAGAATAAAGCCCGTAGGCCCAGAACAGACTAGAACAGATATATCATGCTTATGCAGAAACCCAACCATATCCAACCACATACACCCCCATACCATCCTTTCACCATGTGGGGAGACTACTCGACCCACCCAACCGCTACACGCCACAGAAATATGCAGCATGGCTACTAGATATAGAAAATGTAAGAGAGTCACCAGATACAGATATTTTGTGGCAGTGCCACCAGAACAGATATACGTGGCAGGGCCACCAGAACAGATAATTTGTGGCATAGCCACCAGGACGCTTCCTCCATAATATAACCCATGTCCCCATGCAACAGATATACATTCATGGCATACATCATGCAAATTTAATTCATCATGCTTTTCAGACAAAATTAACCCTAGGGGTATAGAGGTCATTTTGCATACATAGGGGTACTCTAGTACATCTAACTATTTCTAAGGTTTTCATGCATATCGTAGCCATTACGTTTTAGCCAGAAACATTTACCGAGTGTTCTTACCGAATTGGGCCCGTTGGCCTATTAACCTAGTTTTGGCCCATTAAGCCCAGAATATCAAAACGCACGAAATCACGTGTACTGCAGTTTTATCACTTCCGATTACCAGTAATAATTACCCATACGTCTCACGAGCATTCGCACACTCGCAAGTGCCCAAAATACCAGATTTTCGGTATTTCGGCTTTTCGGCTTTTGCCGATCTAGCCTATGAAAGGGTGTCAGTTACACACCTGATTTGTGACGACTTGCTGACAAGATCCACGCACAAACTGCCTACAATTACGTTCCTACAATTCTTAGATTTCAAATAACAACACTAATCTCCATAATTACTTACCCATATTCGACTTTGTCCCTAAAAGCCTTTAAAACTTTACCTTCTTGCCGAAATCCGATGGCTAGATCCAAGTCTGATCGCTCCAAAGATCCAAGCCTTCGATCCAACCCTTGAGAAGACACTAATAATCAAAATAAATCATCGGTTAAAGACCCTTTATGCCCTATGCCCAAATCGATAGCCTCCCTAGATTTTAGGGACTTCGGCTTTTTCCTAACTTGAAAAATAAGACTAGATTCGGAGTGATGAGCACTTACCACTTATTCCTTCCTGCTTTCCACGTAGATCTGATGCAGATTCAACCTTTAAACGACGGTAAAACTTGAATGTAGAAGCTTTGAAGTTTCGGCTACAAGTCCCTAACTCTATAGTAGTTTCGGCTTTTCTAGGTGATATAGAAAATAATGATTTGAGGCTATAACCCTGGGTAATGTTGTCGACAGATGCTAGGGGTTTAGAGGAGAGGAATGTTGGTCAAAAAGGAAAACATATTGAGGAATATGGCTTTGGAAAAACGGCACAAGAATATAGCTTTCGGGATTTTGAGATTTGAGGTTCGGCTTTAGTCTAAGAAAATTAATGGAGGAAAATGATGTAGAGTAGGGTGGAGATGGACAAGAGGTTTGAAAGGTTCGACTATGGAGAAAGAGAATAAGAAGAAAGCAAAAATGGCTAAAGGGAGAAGGTGAGAAAAGCAGCAAACGGCACAACTCCCTCCCTATTGCCGAATTTATACTGGCACTTTAACCTAGCCAAATTTACCCCCTAAAGAAACCCTTGGCCGGCCACCTCTTGCTCCTCAAGAGTCCAAAATTCGGCCAACACAGCTCACCCCAATCAGCTTCTAGATTTCCTCCCTTATCTCTATCCTTATTCAATCCCCTTACCCTCTTAAACTCTTCCTGACAGACTTTTATTTCAGTTCCACTACTTCCCTTTCCTGTACATAAAAATTAATCACTTAATTTGCTGTCATTGTGACTTGAACCTGGGTCCTCCCCAAGCTTCCACATGCCACTACATCCTTCATAGTGGCGTCACATGCCACTTTACCACTTGCTTCCTTGTGATCCATTTTTCACAAATATTTCCTAAAAGCCCAATTTATCAGAACCCCTTTCTCTTATAGAATTAAATTTAATTAAAACTACTGGGTTTTATCCTAAGCTTGGGCCTTCTAGAGGCCCACCAACATGATTAATCCTACACATAACAAACAGAACACAGAATTTTAAATTTTACAACTTTTACAGAATTCTCGAAAATTGGGGCGTTACATGTTAGATGATTTGGAGTGTACCCTCGAGTAGAAATTAATGGGTATTGTATCACTGTTGAGAGATGAGGTTTACCACTGGTGGCAGGCCATTTTGAGATGTATTCAACTGGAGAGGCTAACATGAGAATACTTTTTGAATGCTTTCTAGAATAAATACATTGGTACCAGTTATGTTGAAGCTCGAAGGCTAGAATTCATCGAGCTTAAGCAGAGAGACAAATTAGTGGCCGAGTATGAGGCCAAGTTCTTAAGGCTTAGTCGGTATGCTCAAGGGATGGTTGTGGCAGAGCAGGATAAGTGTGCCAAGTTTGAGTACGGATTGAAGTATGATTTTTTGATGCAAGTAGCCCCTCATTAGGAAAGGGTTTTCAAAACTTTAGTGGAGAAAATAAAGATCGTTGAGGAAGTGAAGCATATGGAACACAAAATGAGGGACAAAGCTAGAGTCCTTTGCAAGAGAGATGCTGGACTTGTTGTCCAGGCTCCACGACCCAATAAGTGGGACAGAGACAACAGGCCTTGAAAAAAAGTTGTTACTGTTGCAGATGGAGGGAGAGCCCAAAATTGTGCTACTTGTGGCAAGAGACATCCAGGTGAATGCTGGAGAATTATGGGTGCATGTCTTAGATGTGGATCCTTGGACCATAATATCAAGGATTGTCCACTCCATAATGAGCAGATGCAAGCCGCAATGCAGAACAACGCTTGAGCTGGGTAGTAGCCTCAGAGGGGTCAAGATTAGAATATGGGTGGTAATGCTGGTCAGAGACAGAGAGCACCAAGTCAGGGTGCTAATCGAGCCGATGCAAGGTAGCCTGTGTAACAATCCGTGTTTCAGTGGTGACGGAATAGTGGTTCCAAGACCACAAATTTTTATCGTGTTGACTCGTAAATATTATTTATAGAATATTTATGGAGCCATTAGAGTCGTATTAATTTTTGGTTAAGAAATTTTATTGTTTAGATAGCTAATTAAGGAAAAAGGACTAAATTGGAAAACGTGCAAAACATAGTAATTATTGCATTTAGGTGATCAAATAGATTAATTAATAAATGAGAAGGACTTAAGTAGCAATTATGCCCTAGTTAATATGGTGGGATGGCAATTTGGTTGAAAATGATATAATAATATATGGACAATGGCAATTTTGTAATTTAATGAAAAATTAAAACAAATTAAAGAAAGATTAAAACATTTTTATCTTCATTTATTCTTCTCTAATTGACTGAACACAATAGCTAGGGAGAAAGGTTTCAGTTTTGATTGTTCCATTGCATGTAAGTGAAACTGATATATATTTCTTGTAATTTTTATGTTTTTAAAATCATTGCAACTAGGTCCAGCTAGCCTGTACCTTCATTTTTGAATCTGTTAAAAATTTTAGAAGTTGCCATTGATGAATCTTGAATGTTTTTGATAATAAACATGTGTTTGAAGCTTTGATTGTGGTATTTGATTCTTTTGTAATTGATTTTTTTGTTATATTTTGATTTAAGGATTAAATTGTTAAAATGTGAAAATTTCAAGGTTTAATGGTAAATTTGATGTTTAGTGGGGACTATTTCAAGTCCTAGAATATTCAGCTGTAATTTGATTCCTAGAAAATGGTTTGATGATTTTCGGGTTAAGGGACTAAATTACAAAAGTTGTGAAAGTTAGGGGCAATTGTGTAAATTCAATAAATAAAAGGGTATAAAATGTAAATTAACTTGGAATATGAAATATAAGCTAATAATTGGGAATTCTATATTTTAGATCAAGAACCTGTTGATTTACGTGGAAAAGAGAAAATAGCGGAATAGTCCCTAGACTTCTGCAACTATTACAACTTGTCTAGGTAAGTTCGTACTATTATAATTTAATATCTATATGAAATGTTTGATGATATAATATGATGTAATAGATATAAATTGTTTTATTGTTGATGTAAAGTTGTTGAAAAATATTATCAAACTTCAATACTTGGATCGGATGAATGCGAGATAGAATACAATTGAATGATAGCGTGTTATGTGGGGACTAGAGTGGAGGTTGATGTGGTTTTATATATACATTTTACTCGAGTAGGCCGCGATTCAACATTTGTTGCGAACTCTCGTGTTATACTCCCTATTTTGGCGTGTTTTCGGTTGGACTAGCTCTTCGGAGCAGTTGGCGTGTATCGGTTGGATTAGCTCTTATGAGCATTTGGCGTGTTTTCGAATGGATTATTATGCTTGTATCTGTAAGTCGTTCATCAGATAATAAATTATTGTATTATTCTTAAATAATGACTTTGAATGGCATGATATGTAATTGATATCTGAAATTTATTATATTGTGGATATGTATATTATTCTCAGAGAACTTTGGTTGAGCTTTGAATTGAATTATGCAATTCACCGGGTTGAGATTTTGAATGACAAGAAACATTGTAGTTGAGTTATTATTGATTGAAATGTTTTTTTTTACTTTGATAAGATTTATTGTTTCTATATATCGAACTTACTAAGCTTCAATAAGCTTACTTGTGTTATTTTTGTTCTTGTAGATACTTCTGAAGGTTGGACGGTCGGATTAACACTCAAGTCACACTATTCATCTATTTTCGGTAGTTTTTGGAATGTTATTTTGGATTATATGGCAGTAATAGGCTTGTTTGTCATTGCTATTGTTTTGATGTGTAAAACTTTAAAGTATGATCTTAAGTGCAAGTAGATAACTTACTATGAAATATGTGAATGAAAGAAGATGTTTTTAGTACAAGTTTATGGTATGTGTTATATTAAAATGTTATGAGTTGAGGTGCCTATGATAAACATATTGGTTGAGTGTTAAATTGTGTGAATTGACATGCTTTGGTTGATGATTCATTTTGTTGTATAATTGTGTATACTTGTAGTACCAATAAGGGTACATTGGTTAGGCACTTAGGATGGTTGAAATGGCATGGTTTAAGCTTGTTTAATTTCTTTTGGAATGGGTCTAATGGATAGTGAATGGTTTGTTTAGTGTCCAAGAAAGCTTGAAATGTAAACTTGACATTTCAGGTTCAATTAAGTGCACACGGCCTGAGGCACGTACGTATCATTTGGCTATGTGCCACACACAGTAAGAGACATGGCCAAGTGACACGACCGCGTGTTTCAAGTTAGTGTGTTGATGGCCTAGTACATGGCCTGTGACATGGCCATGTGTTACAAGTCAAAAAGTTACCCAGTCTGGTACACGGCCTGCGACATAGCCGTGTTGCCCAACTCAGTGAGTTACACGAGTAAGGACACAGGCTAAGACATAGCCATGTGTCCCTATTTCGAAAGATACACAGCCTGGGGCATTCAACACGGCTTGGCCACACGGCCGTGTGTCCCTTATTTTGGAAAATTTTCAAGTTTTTCTTAAAATCTCTGATTTGTTTTTGATTTAGTCTTAGAACGACGGTAATGTACAAGTGTACACAATCGTAACAAGTAATAAAGTCACAAGTAAATGTGAGTTACCGGACCTACATGGACCGTGAAAAGAATTATTTATGAATGTATTTAAAACACTTTGGTGAAGAAAAATATTTTATTTGAAGAAGGTGATTAAAAACTAAGATTTTAAACTAAGTAAACTAAAGAAATAAATCTCAATTGCACGATTTCAAAATACGATTGAATCAAGATGACATAATTGTGTTGGATTAATTACATTTCTTTAACTTAGAAATATTAAACTCATGTTTATGTTGATAAGAATAAATTCAAGGCAACTCGGTAATTTGCTAACTTATGAACATACTCAACAACACAAATCCATTCATCTCTTAACATATCCCTATGTTAATTCAAACGATTGAACATATTTTAATAAGCAAACATGTTATTGCACATACATACTCATTAAATTGAACAATCTCTTGCATATCCCTATGTCAATTCAAATGATTAATTAAATCTAATAAGCACATAAAAGACTATGTAAGGTAACAAGGTATCCTTATCTTGAAACAGTATAATCACAATAATGTTACAAGCTATGCAAGGCAAATGTATCACCATATACAATGCTAATTTAACCTTCAACTACATTAGAGGAATAAATATGCACTGGTTAAGTATTTGTATCCATTAATTATAATTTCAATCCGTTTAAGTAACTAATTCATTAGTTACCTCACAATCGTAACGCAAGAATAACTTAGGCATGATTTTACTTAATCAAGCATTTTACCGAGGCCTATAACAACATAAACACAATTTTAATAATTTAAGCAAATGAAATGCAATCAAACCAACATGAATTAAATTCAAGCTAAGCTGATTAAATTAACCATTCCAACAGCATAAATATTCATAGATATGTTCATCATAACAACAACAAAAATTAAAGAGATAGGGAACAAGAATCAAATCCAGTGTTTCTCCGTGGCTTGACTAGTTTGCTCCGTCTTCATTCTATGTTGTCCTCTCCGATCAAGGTTGCTATGAACACTTTAATGTTGCTCCAAAATGGCTGATGAATACCCTTTTTCCAAGAGGAGAAATCGGCAAGAGAGAAAGGGACTTGGAATGAGAAAATGAGAGGAGAAAGTAAGAGAGAAGAGAATAGCTATAAATGAATGAGGGATGCTTCAAATGATCAGCCAAGGGGGGTTTTAATAGCAGAATGTGGCAGCTAAAATTTTCTAATAATAGTAGCCAAAGAGCCACCCCTTGGCCGGCCATCTATGTGGCAAAGTTGATGGCTTCAACTTTGCTAAATATGGCTTGGGGCAAATCTACAAAGCCACGAATTGTGGAGGGGTTGATTTGCAATTTGAACAAGTATTCAAGGGCCTCTTTGCAAGCTTAAATAATCAGCTAATGAGCTTAATTGGGTCAGCACTTGGATGACTTTGGGCTGTCCTTTTCTTGGCTAGTTCAATTCACTCGGTTTGGTTCAATCGAACCATTTTTTCATAACGAATTAATAATAATTTATTAACCCAAATTAACTTGGATGTAAATTAAAATTAATTAAATTATGAATTAATAAACATAATTTTGGACTGTCTTAGGCTGGAAATTAAATTGCCTTGATACTTTAAATTTCTTCTCAGTTTTGTGCTTTTAGCAATGTCTGTCGAGCCATTTTAAGCCCTTTGTGCAATTCTGTCAAATATAACCAAAATTAATCAAAATTAATTATAAAATTAACTAAAAGTCAATAAGTTCATATTTTAAGTGCACTTTAATTATTTTATAAAAAATTCATTAGTTTTTGACAAGAATTTAACCAAATTCGCATGAATTTAAGTTAAAAAGGGTATGAAAAAATATGTAAATTTTTGTGTTTCCACACCCCTAAACTTAATCATTGCTTATCCCGAGTAATGCACAAGTTTCAAAAATAATTTCTCAAAAACACTTTTGAAAAATATCTTCAGAACAACTTTCTTCCCAGAATTATGAATTTAAGATACTTGTGCTCAAAAACAAGAAATATGATAGTTATACTACTTAAGTATACATATCAATCAAATTAATCTCAATCATTCTTACAGTAGCAAAAATTAGACTAAATGCTTCATAATAAAGTCATGTTAAACTTTACCAATTTAATTTTATTCCTTATTCAAGATTAAGCTGCAATCATTAAGTTTAACTTATGCCTTTATATGTTGAACATAGCAATTTCTCTCTACTAAAGTAGGTGGTAATGGAACTTTGAATCAATAGGTCTTTAACAAGGTTGTAACGTGGATGGGCTTAGGGGTAGGTAAAAGATAGATAAATTTAGGCTTTTGAACCCTAGACTTAGCTTGTATCGGACCTTCGAAATAATTACCTTCAATACATCAACTTTATCTTCTTTCAGATGCTCTTTTGTACATCTTTTTTTGAAGAACTCATGCTCTTTCTTTCTTTCTTTCTTTTTTAACATGAGCATTTTGCTGAATGTACTACAATTTTAGAGCATTTGATATTTCTTTTCAACTCCCTCAAACTTATTTTTTAAATAATACTTTGAATAGTACTGATCTAGTGTTTGAGACAATTTTAAGATAATTAAGAGAGAAGTGATGGCTAAATTTGCAAAGGCTCAAATAAAATTAGGCCATACAGTCTCAAAGTTGGGTTCCAAAGGACAAAAATTTTCTAATCTGAGACATATATATACCTATTGCCACACTTTATACTTTGTGACTTGTTCATTATTCATGATTTCCATCTCTTGCTTTATTATGCGAAGAAAAGAAAAATAAAAATTCCTAATTAAACTTAATCCTAAAATGACCTAAGAATAGAAATAAAATAAAATCAAGATCCTCCCTTTTATTTATTTGAAGATCCTTCTGAATTCGACTCATCTTTTGCTTCATCATTATTGCCTTTGCATGAATCGCTTCACTCCTTCTTTGATAATGGACTCTATGGTTCAAATATAAAATTTGGAAATTTAGGCACAAAAATAAATGGGTCATTGTAAATTTTCTTAAGAGCACTTCTCATCGCGTCATCCCTTAGTTTTGAGTATCTCTAGTAAGCTTGTTGTTACCATTGCATATGTTGCACTATCTCCATCAATTTTTATAGCTCATCTCGAAGATCTAGTCTAGGCGGTTGAGCTCTGAATATTGAAGTTTCGTCATCAGGTTCAACTTCTAGTTCCATTGGTTCCACCTTATCAGGGACTTCAGCTGATTGCATTGGCTCAATCTCTGTGGGATCTTCTTCCTCATCTTCAGGATCCTCACTTTCTTCAATTTGCTGCTGTAGAACAAAATCCCCAGCTATTCAGTAGAGGCCCTAATCTGTGATGGTGCCCTGGCTATAGCCTGTCTTCTTTACATTTGTAAGAATTTTAGCTTGCAAGCACAAAATTGTTATCGTAAAGGGAAAGTAGGCTAGGCCAGAACGTCTAACGGTACAATTTCGCATTTCTCTCAGGATGATTTTTCCCACATCAATGGTCTTTCCAATTAAAATCGAGTATAATAAGACCATTCGCTCTAATGAAATTGTAGTTCCATGTGGACTAGGCTTAAGGCTGAATCTGATGAAATAGAACCATACCTTTGCGAGTGGTGTCAGATATTCTCTTCGACAATTGTGGATTCCTTGCTTTGACACAATCCACTTAGAACCTGGAAAAGTAAGTTCTTCGAGAATTTCTTGCAAATTTTCAGCCTTTATATTGCTCATCAAGGAAGAATAATCGTTATTTTCCAAATCAGGCAATTCAAAGAACACATTAATAGCGTTCGAAGTTATTGGTACCTTGATTCCATGAACTGGAACTTCTGTCAACTCGCTTGAGGTTAAATTCGCATAGGATTCGTGCACTAACTCCTCATCCACACTAGGTCTCTTCTCACAAAATAATTCCTAATTGAGAGCTTCAGCAACTTGACGAATACTTGCCATAAAGTCTTTATAGTTGCTCTCTTTCAATGTAAAGCCTTTCTTTGGATGCATCTGTTGATTTTTGAATTATACTCTTGTATCTTGTTTTGGCTTCTTCACAATGGAACTTGTTTTTTGTTTCATCAATTTGGGCGCAGACACGAGTTCTTTTGCGAGGCATGATCAACCACCTTTTTCGTAAAAATTAAAATCTCCTAAGGAAAATAATTATGAAACAAAAGTTGGCAAATAAGAATAGGTTGGGGATTTTTGGCTGAGGATGGGTGAAAGGATAGTGTGAGTAATCGGGTTGATGCCGCACAGATGTTGGGAAACAAATGAATGCGTCGAGTAAGGTCAATGAGTGATGCAACCTGGTGGGAGCAGCTACTTGGAAGTAGGTAGCAACGTGGGCGTGCATGAGTTGTAGCGAGAAGCTGGTGCGGCACCAAGGAGAAGCAACAAGGGGTGGTTGCTAGTGCGCCTTTCTGTGTGGGCTGCTGGGTGTGCATGGAGGCAGCAGGTGTGCATAGGGTGAGTTGTTGGCCGAATGGCTGTCGGGCGGTGTTATGGCTTAGAACTTGGAGGCTTGTGGCTAGGGAGTTGAGGGCTATGGCACTAGGTGGTTTAGTGGGATGGGAGTTTGAATGAAGAAAGATGGACAAGAAAGATGGACAAGATGGACAATTTAATAATTAAAAATTCTAAGTTCTAATTCTACTCAAAGTAAATAACAATTAATAATTAATATAATGCATATTAAATTATTATTTGCTATATAAAACTAATCCTAACTCTATATAAAGTTGATAATAATTAATATATATTCTAATGGATATAATTATACATTAATAATTATCATCATTTTTTATTAAATTAAAAACGTTTATTCTAGAAGCCTTTTGAAAATATTTACAAAAACGACATCTAATTTTTATTATTTATGAAAAGAGTAATCAAATTTTAAAAATACTTCAATTAAGTCCCTAGACTTAATGAAAATTTGAAATTGAGTTGCAATTTAAAACTTGGATCAAAATTGACCCTTTTGTTTGAAAAACAAAAAAAATTATTTTCTATTTAGGGAATAATTTCTTGAAAAATTATGTTAAAATCAATTCCCAGGAAAGATCGGAGGGGTCACAAGCGGTCCTGCTTAAGTTCCAATCTCCTAGACAGAATTTATTTAAACATACTAATCCCGAAAATATACCCTAAATAATTTATTAAAAAGGAAAATAAGAAAATTTAAACATCTAATAAAATGAAAGAAATTTGATTCCGTTCAGTCTTATCTCCCCAGTAATGTTTCAGACGCTGAGCATTAACTTGAAAATTACCTCCCTTACCTTGGAGTTCAACAACTCCGTATGGATAGACTCGTTGAATCGTAAACGGACCGGACCAACGTGATTTTAACTTACCTAGAAAGAACTTTAGTCTGGAATTAAATAACAAAACTTGCTGACCTGCTTCACATTCACGAACTTGAATGTGCTTATCATGCCATTTTTTAAGTCTCTCTTTGAGTAATTTGGCATTTTCGTATGAGAACATTCGAAATTCTTCTAACTCGTTTAGCTGGAGAATCCGTTTCTCTTTGGCAAGCTTAAGATCCAAGTTGAGTTGTTGGAGAGCCAGTAAGCTTTGTGTTCTAACCCCAAGGGTAGGTGGCAGGCTTTCCCAAAGACTAACCTATAGGGTGACATCCCTAAAGGTGTCTTGTATGTTGTCCTGTAAACCTATAAAGCATCATCCAGTGTTTTGGACCAATCTTGTCGGTTCGGGCAAACTACCTTCTCAAGTATGCCTTTGATCTCCTTGTTTGCCAGTTCAGCTTGCCCATTCATCTGCATATGGTAAGTTGTAGCGATCTTATGTTTCACTCCATGTTTATCTAATAACCATTTCAAGTTCACAAAATGGGACCCTTCATCGGTAATGATGGCTCTTGGGGTTCCAATCCTTGTGAACACATGTTTTTGCAAAAACTTCATCACAACCCTAGCATCATTTGTCGAATAAGCTTTAGCCTCGACCCACTTAGACACATAGTCTAATGCTACCAATTTATACTTGTGACCAAAGGACGGAGCGAAAGGACCAAGAAAGTCAATACCCCATACATCGAACAATTCTACCTCAATGATATTTGTTCGAGGCATCTTATTTCTTTTGGTGACATTTCCAACCCTTTAACATTGATCAAAACTCTTTACGTAAGCATATGCGTCCTTGAATAGTGTTGGCCAAAAGAATCTAGCCTGCAATACCTTGGCTGCGGTATGTGTACCTCCGAAGTGTCCCCCACTCATAGCTGAGTGACAATGGTATAGAATCTTTGGTATTTCATCTTCTGCCACGCATCTCCTGATCATTTGATCTGTGCACTTTTTAAACAAATATGGCTCTTCCCAGAAATAGTACTTCACATCGTGAAGAAACTTTTTCCTTTGATGATATGTCTTATCAATCGGCATCAAACCACAAGCTAAATAGTTAGCAATATCAGCAAACCAAGGGGTATTATGGACATGATTTACCTTTAGTATGTGTTCATCTGGAAATGTCCCCTGAATGGGTATAAGTGGAGAATTCCCTTCTTGTGGCTTCAATTTGGACAAGTGATCTGCTACTTGATTTTCTACTCTCTTTCGATCTTGAATTTCTAAATCAAACTTTTGAAGTAGAAGTACCCATCGGATCAGTCTCGGCTGAGCGTCTTTCTTGGAAAGTAAGTACTTAATTGCCAAGTGGTCCGTATAGACAGTCACTTTAGTACCTACAAAATAAGATCAAAACTTGTCAAAAGCAAACACAATAGCAAGTAACACTTTTTCTTTTACCGTGTAATTCAGTTGAGCTCCTGTCAAAGTTCGACTTGTGTAGTAGATGGGATGAAAAACTTTGCTCCTTCGCTGACTTATGACAGCTCCTATCGTGAAGTCACTTGCGTCACACATCAATTCAAATGGTAAATCCCAGTCTGGTGTGACTATTATAGGTGCCGAAACTAGTCAACTCTTCAAATCGTTGAAAGCTCTTATGCACTCTTCATCAAATTTGAACGTCGTGTCCTTCTCCAATAATTTGCATAAGGGTTTAACAATTTTGGAGAAGTTCTTGATGAATCTTCGATAGAAACCGGCATGGCCCAAAAAGCTCCTAACATCCTTTACAGATGTTGGAGGTGGGAGTTTCCCAATAACCTCTACCTTTGCTTTATCAACCTCTATTCCATGTCTTGTTATCCGATGCCCTAGAACAATCTCTTCTCGTACCATGAAATGGTACTTTTTCCAGTTGAGTACGAGGTTTGTTTCTTCGCATCGCCTTAGTACCTTGGCTAGATTGGCTAGACAATCATCATATGTATCTCTGAATACTGAAAAATCATCCATAAAAACTTCCAAATACTTCTCAACCATGCCAGTAAAAATAAACATCATACATATTTAAAATGTAGCAGGTGCATTACATAAATCAAATGGCATGAGACTAAATGAAAATGTGTCGTACGGGCAGGTGAATATTGTCTTGTGCTGATCTTTTGGTGCTACTGTAATCTGATTATACCCTGAATATCCATTAAGAAAATAGTAATAGTCTTGCCCTGAGAGTCTATCCAGCATCTGGTCCAAAAACGGAAAAGGAAAGTGATCTTTCCTAGTGGCCTTGTTCAGCTTCTGGTAATCGATGCAAATTTTCCACCCCGTAACCATTCTAGTTGTTCAGCTTTGGGTAATTGACGTAAATTCTCTATCCCATAACCGTTATAGTCAGTATCAACTCGTTATTCTCATTTTCAATGACTGTGATACCTCTTTTCTTTGGCACGTACTGGACCGGACTTACCCATGAACTGTCTGAGATGGGGTAGATTATACCTGCATCTAACCACTTGATGATTTCCTTCTTTACTACATCCTTCATAATATGGTTCAGTCATTGTTGTCCATCAATCGTCCCTTTTTCATAATCTTCAAGGATAATCTTGTGCATGCATGCAGATGGACTAATTCCATGAATATCGGCTATGATCTATCTGATAGCCTTCTTGAATTGTTTCAACACTAGGATGAGTTTCTCTTCTTGCTAACTATTTAATTCTGTTGAAACAATCACAGGAAAAGTAAAAGCATTACCTAAATAAACATATTTTAAATGTGAAGGTAGTACATTGTATTCTAATTTAGATGGCTCCTCGATTGACGCTTTTGGTTGGGCATAATTCCTTTTAAATTCCAAAGATTCAAAACGAGATTGCGATTAAATCCCTTTTGATTAGCTTCTAACAACGCTAAGTATTCATCCTCCTCTTCATCATTCGGAAGATTTAATGTCAAAATTTGTTCCAATGGATCCTCAACGTAGTTGAGCTCCTTCTCCACTATTAAATCCTCTAATTCAAATATTGTAGAACAATTATCAATTGTGTCAGGACATCGCATAGACTTAAAAATTTTAAATGTTACCTGATCATCTTGAACACGCATAGTAAGCTCGCCCTTCTACATTTCAGTAAGGGTCATTCTGATTGCTAAGAACGATCTTCCTAAGATAATTGGCACTTATTTGTCTGCTTCAAAGTCTAGAATAACAAAATTAGTAGGGAAGATAAATTTATCTACGTACCAATACATCCTCGATTTTTCCTTCTAGATGTGCTAAGAATCAATCCGCTAATTGAAGTGTAATTGTAGTAGGTCTAACTTCACCTGTCCCCAACTTCTTAAATATTAACAAAGGCATCAAGTTATTACTCGCACCTAAGTCACAAAATGCCTTACCATAATATGTTTCTCCAATGTTGCAAGGTATGGTAAAACATCCAGGATCTTTCAACTTTGGGGGTAGTTTGTCTTGAAGATATGCACTGCATTCCTTAGTTAGAGCTACTATCTGAAATTCTCCAAGTCTATGTTTTTGGGATAGGATATCTTTCATAAATTTGACGTAGTTCAGCATTTGCTCAAGTGCCTCAACCAATAGGATGTTGATATGAAGTTGCTTGAGTACGTCTAGGAACTTCTTGAATTGAATCTCCTGCTTCTACTTTTGAAGTCTTTGAGGGTAGGGTGGTGGTGGTTTCTTTACCGAAACTGGTTGATTCATCTTTTGTGGCAATTCTGTATCTAAGGAGTTATTAGTTTATCAGAATTAGCTGGTTCTGAAATTACCTTGTCGAGTTTTGCAAATTCTGGTTCTTGTGAAACTGGAATTTCAACACTCAGTTGAAATTTCTCTGAATCTCGAGTGTCAGCTTGCTCCTTTTCAACTTTGATGGTGTTGGGCTCTACTGTCTTTCCACTCCTCAATGTCAACACTTTGCAATATTCCTTCCCCGGATTCCTCGAATTCTTCGTATCACTAGGTAAAGCATCTTGTAGTCGGTTCCTGAGTTTAGTTGCAAGCTAGCCTATTTGGTTTTCCAGGTTTTTCAATGTAGCTGCTTGGCTTTGGATTAAGGCATTATTCTTGGCCATGTATGCCTTTAACAGATTTTCTAAGCCATTGGATGGTTCAGCTTGGGTTGGTTTCTGAACTTTTTGGAGAAAACTAGGTGGCTGGGTTGATCTAGGTTGGGCGTAAGTATTACTGGTTCCAACCTCTTGGCGACTCTAGAAAAAATTTGGGTGGTTTCGCCACGATGGGTTATAGAAATTGGATTGCAGTCCTTGCTTTCCTCGATTTTGGTTCTGGTTACCTATATAGTACATGGATTCTGGGTTTGATGGACATTATTCAAACAAATGTCCTTCCCCACAATAGACACAGGCTATATTTTCAAATTGGGTTGGTGGTTGTGCTGCAAAATTGTTAGACCCATTAGTAGTAAGAGTTTTTAACATTCAGGATATTGATGATACCTGATATGCGAGTGAAGTAAGAGCATTTACTTCATGTATTCTGGCAACTCGTCTTCTTAACGCTGCTCGATTGGTTGGCCATAGGTAATTGTTGCTGGCAATCCTCTCAATGATTTCGTAAGCCTCACTATAAGACTTAGAAATGAGAGCACCGTTAGTAGAAGCATCTACTACCATCTTTGTGTGAGCATTGAGACCATTATGAAATGTCTCAAGTTGGATGCAATGTGTGATTTCGTGATGAAGGCACTTTCGTAATAACTTTTTGTACCTTTCCCATGCCTCATGCAAGGATTCATCATCCATTTGTTGGAAGGCAGTAATCTCGTTCCTCAACTTAGCATTCTTGCTAGGTGAGAAATAATTCATAAGGAATCTTTCTGCAAACTCTTGCCATGTGGAAATTGAATTTGGTGGCAATGAATTCAACCAGGCTCGAGCTCTGTCCCTTAGTGAATATGGGAACAACTTCAATCATAATGCATCTTCGGGTACTCCGGCTAACTTGAAAGAATTGCTCACCTCCATAAATAGCCTTAAGTGTAGGTGAGGATCTTCGGTAGGCATTCCACTGAATTGGCCCACTGTTTGAAGCATCTGGAACATGACTGGCTTCAGCCTAAACTGTTGTGCCTCAAATTTGGGTCTCCTAATACCTGAATTAAGATCATGAAACACTGGCACGGCATACTGTCTTAAAGCTCTATCCCTATCATCAACAATAAGGATAGGATTTTGAGTAGGGTTTGCTCCGTTTCCTTGATTTGGATTTTTAAAGTTCATCTCTTCAGTCCTTCTATGATTTGCTTGTCTTCTCTGCTCTCGAAAAGTTCATTCAATCTTAGGGTCTACAAGAAGTAGGTCAATAATTTGGTCAATACTCATAAACACCTGAAATAATCATAGAAAAATTAATTAAGTTAAAGTTTAAATAGAAAATTAAACCAAACTGCAAAACTGGCAAATTCACGAATAATGACTTTTTAAAACACAGTCCTGGCAACGACGCCAAAAACTTGGAATGACGGTAATGTGCAAGTGTACACAATCGCAACAAGTAATAAGGTGACAAGTAAATATTGAGTTATCGTACGCATAGGGACTGTGAAAAGAATTATTTATGAATGCTATTTAAAACACTTTGGTGAAGAAAAATGTTTGAAGAAGGTGATTAAAAATTAAGATTTTAAACTAAGTAAACTAAAGAAATAAATCTCAACTGCACGATTTCAAAATACAATTTAATCAAGATGACATAATTGTGTTGGATTAATTACATTTCTTTAACTTATAATTATTAAACTCATGTTTATGTTGTTACGAATAAATTCACGACAACTCGGTAATTTGATAACTTTTGAACATACTCACCTACACAAATCCATTCATCTCTTAACATACCCATATGTTAATTCAAATGGTTAAATAGATTTTAATAAGAAAACATGTTATTACACATACATACTCATTAAATTGAACTAATCTTTTGCATATCCCTATGTCAATTCAAACGATTAATAAAATCTAATAAGCACATGAAAGGGTATGTGAGGTAACAAGGTATCCTTACCTTAAAACAGTTTAATCACAATAATCTTGCAAGTTATGCAAGGCAAATGTACCAATAGATACAATGTTAATTTAACCTTCAGCTACCTTAGAAGAATAAATATGCACTGAGTAAGTATTGTGTCCATTAATTACAATTTCAATCCATTTAAAAAACTAATTCATTAGTTACCTCACAATCGTAATGTGAGAATAACTTAGGCATGATTTTACTTAATCAAGCATTTTACCGAGGCCTATAACAGCATAAACACAATTTAAATAATTTAAGCATATGAAATGCAATCAAACCAACAAAAATTAAATTCAAGCTAAACTGATTAAATTAACCATTCCAACAACATAAATATTTATAGATATGTTCATCATAACAACAACAAAAATTAAAGAGATAGGGAACAAGAATCAAATCCGGTGTTTCTCCGTGGCTTGACTAGTTTGCTCCGTCTTCATTCTCTGTTGTCCTTGCCGGTCAAGGCTACTATGAACACTTCAATGTTGCTCTAAAATGGCTGATGAATACCTGTTTCCAAGAGGAGAAATTGGCAAGAGAGCAAGGGACTTGGAATGGGAAAATGAGAGGAGAAAGTAAGAGAGGAAAGAAGAGATGTGAATGAATAAGGGATGCTTTGAATGATCAGCCAAGGGGGGTTTTTATAGCTGAATATGGCAGCTAAAATTTTCTAAAAATAGCAGCCAAAGAGCCATACGTTGGCTGACCATCTATGTGGCAAAGTTGATGGCTTCAACTTTGCTAAATATGGTTTGGGGCAAATCTACAAAGCCACGAATTGTGGAGGGGTTAATTTGCAATTTGAACAAGTCTTCAAGGGCCTCTTTGCAAGCTTAAATAATTAGCTAATGAGCTTAATTGGGTCAACACTTGGACGGTTTTAGGCTGTCCTTTTCTTGGCTGGTTCGGTTCACTCGGTTCAATTCAATCGGACCATTTTTTCATAATTAATTAATAATAATTTATTAACCCAAGTTAACTTGGATATAAATTAAAATTAATTAAATTATGAATTAATACACATAATTTTGGACTATCTTAGGCTGAAAATTAATTTGCCTCTATACTTCAAATTGCTTCTCGATTTTGTGCTTCTAGTAGTGTCTGTTGAGCCATTTTTCGCCCTTTGTACAATTCTGTCGAAAATAACCAAAATTAATCAAAATTAATTATAAAATTAACTAAAATTAAATAAGTTCATATTTTAAGTGCACTTTAATTATTTTATAAAAATTAATTATTTTTCGACAAGAATTTAACCGAATTCGCATGAATTTAGGTTAAAAAGGATATGAAAAAGTGTGTAAATTTTTGTGTTTCCAAGTCTCGAATCACTTATAAGCTATTTTTAGAGCCTCAAAGGCTCGATTCAGGGACAAAATGCATCTGATTGGTTGTTATTTAATATTTTTAATCTATTTAATAGTATAATGTTAAATGTTTTGCAGTTGATTGGTAATGCTCTAAAACCCTAGTCCAACGATAGAGACAGGTTAGACGTGTTATAGCCTATACTTGTCCATACGGTGAGACGCAAAGAGGACCATGACACAGCCGACGTCATAGCAGGTACTTTTACAATTAATTCTATTTAGTACTTCACTTTGGTTGATAATTGTTTGACCCAATTGTATGTGTCTTACTTGATGGCTGATAAATTGGGGATTGGGATATAAGAAACTATTAGTGACATAACTGTAAGCAGATTCCTCTAGTAAAGGTATTATGGCAGAATCATGGAGCTAAGAAAGCCACTTGGGAATCTGAAGATTCAATGTGATGTTAATACCCCCACTTACTCTGACCAGGTAAATTTTAAGGACTAAATTTATTTTTAAGGAGGATAGAGTTATCACACCCTATACTTTTTAATTTAATTCGTTAGTGCATTATCAAGTAACTAAAGTGGCTTAGTGGTAAAGAGCTTAATTAATTTCCTAAAGGTCCTATGATCAAATCCCCACTCCTTCATCTTTTTTAATTAAATTTTTGACAATTTTAACAAGGGTCAACCCCCTATTCCCGTCCCATATTATTGTCTAATAGGGAAGATTTCTTTCCCCTTTTGTTGAGTCAACATTCCTCTTTTATTCCCCCTATCACTCCATTTTTCCCCCATGATCCATAATTTTATCCTTTGTCCCCTATTGTTGCCAAAATGAGTAAGTTTGACTAGGGTAGCCTTCCAACCATTGTATCCATACTCACCATTTTGTTTTCATGTTAGCAAAAACCTCTCATTTCTCCTCCCACCAACCACCTTGCGCCACCCCTTTCTAGTTGTTCTCGACCACTTCCTTGCTTTCATTTCTTTTAGTTTTTGTGACCATTATCTTGACCAGCACCATACGCTACTCCCCTACCTTGGAGTCGCCCTTGCGCCACCCGTCTTAACCACCTACCACCGTCATAACTGCCGCCATGATTATCGTCATCTACTATTGCGAATCGCAGGATTTCCACCGTATCCTAATAGTTTTCCTCCTCTTCTCTTTTCTTTCTCATGTCAATATTATTATTGATTATAACCTTTAATTCGCTTATTCTGTTAAATGTTTTAAATCTTTAGATATCATTGCCACTGCTTCTAATCCTTAGTAGTCATCATTATCGTGTTGATTTATCTACATTGTAAGTATTGCTAATATTGGACATATCCTTTATTTTTCCTAGTCATTTTGAGTGTTGACCGAATGATCTTTTGATGCTAACCTAATATTGATTGTAATGAAGAATCAATCACCAACCATTTAGATCACTATTAACCTTTATTCGTAAGTATGAATTGGATATTTATTTTTGGATTTAAAACATTTTTATAAAAAGAATGAGGGTGATAATAAAATAACATGATTGGCGAATCATTATTTTGGATTCATATATGTGATTGAATGGGTTGGATCTAAGAATAGATGTGGAAATGAGTCAAGGGTTTCATTAGGTCCACTAAACCAAGGTGTGGGTTTTAACTTATAAACAATGTGTGGTATGAATATAATTGTTTAATAAATTTAAGTATAAAATTAATATTATGTTATTAAGATCGTGGGACATGGAAACATTTGAGTAGACTAAGTATATCGTGGGACATGGAAACATTTGATTAGACTAAGTATATCATGGGACATGGAAACATTTGAGTACACTAAGTATATGAATAAGGGGTTATTAAATTTGTTAAAATGATTGAAATTCAAGTAATTATGCACTATTTATATATGTTATACTGTGATTTTGTTGTGTGATTCAATGATAGATAAGATACATTGCTTATTTTTACCCAACACTCATGATATGTGATGTAATGGCCATATTTTGTTTTGTATGAAAAATATTGTATCATGACACTGTTTCTAATAATGAGATTTAACTTGCATGTAAAGGATGTTCTACGTGTTAGTACACAAAGAAATTTGATTTGCATGTTGATCGCGTGATTCGTAGCAAGTAATAAATATTTATAATGAAGATCAAACCTAGACTAACTATTATCACGACGAAAAGGCAAGCGCACCTACCGAACAATAGTATAGTAATGGCAAGACTAGGATATCGTACCCAAGGGAACCAAAAGTACTAGTAATGATTGTCTTTTTATTATATAGCCTAAGAATAATGGGGTTTTGTTTTAATTTAACTAATTATCTAAACTAAGAACGCACAGAGCAAAGAGTTGGGGAATTGCTTTTGGGAAAATCTATTGACTTGAGATAACACCTAAGGAAAAATCCACCTAGACTTTACTTGTTATTCTGGCTCCGAATCGGATGATTTATTCATTCAAATTGTTCCGTACAGATCCCTAAGTTATTATCCCTATTCAAGACTAATAACATCTAATCCCTAGATTGAATAACCGAGACTTTTCTCTAATTAACACTCTAGGGTTCCATTAACTCGATCTATGGATCCCCTTATTAGGTTTCACCCTAATCCGGCAAAATCTTATCACCCTATTTCTAAGCGCGCAAACAACTCCGCTTAATTATGACAAAAGTACTCTTAGACAGGATCTATTCCTCCTCTGAATAAGAGCATGTCTTGAATCAGTATCCTGGGATATCAAAACAAGAATTAAGAACACATAATTAAGAACAAGTTAAATATTTATCATACGATTCAGAAAATAATAACAAGATTCGTCTTAGGTTTCATTCCCCTTAGGTATTTAGGGGATTTAGTTCATAACTAAATAAGAAAACATCTCAAAAGAATAAAGAATATAAAAAATAAAGAAAACCCAAAACTCTTGAAGGGAAATTGAGGAGAGATCTTCAGTCTTAATGATGAATCCGACTTCTGAGATGGTTCAATCGGCTTCCTTGGGGTAATTCCTTACCCTCTATTCTCCGTCTCCTCTTTTTCTCCTATTCTAGGGTGTACTTATAGGCTTTGGAATGCCTAGAAGCCCTCAAAAGTGGCCTTTTCCGAATTGGACTTAACTTGGGCTCGGCAGGGACATACCCGTGTGACACGCCCGTGTTCGATTACTTCAGGCCGTGCTCAAGCCTGTTAGATTGACACGGCCTTGTGGTTAGTCCGTGTGAGGAGGTCTAGGCCGTGTGGATTTCGTACTTTGGCCCATTTTCTCTATTTTTGGCCAGTTTCTCGTTCCTTTCACTCTCCTATGCTCTCCTAAGTGAAAAACATGAAATTTAAAGCATTAGGAGCATCAAATTCACCAAATCTAATGGAAAATCATCTATAAAATACGTTAAATATGGGGGAAATATGTATAAATTACGGTTTATCACATGTTAAGCATGTGTACTGAAAAATTTTGTTCTATATGCCATATCACATGCAAAGGGTTGGGATAAAATTGTACAGAGGAAGATTCTGGAAGTTTAATAATCTACATATTTTGGTGGTTTAACCACATTATCTGGCAGTATATCTACAATTCTTATGGCTTGTCCACAATTATCTGTATTTGGTAGCTTGTCTACATTATCTGGTGGGTTGTCCATAATATTGTTGCGTTAATGGGTGGATGAGTTCTAGGAGAACTCTTTTATGGTGTATAGCATAGTTGGGTCAGAGCATTTTCTAAAAACTACACATTGATTTCTGAAAGAAATTCTGCATTTACATTGCCATGCATATCAATATATGTCAAATTGACCTGTTGTTGTACTTTTTATCATCTTTCTGAATGTGATTTATTCACTATTATATTTTAAGTAAGACTCACACTGGGCTTTAAAAGCTCACCCCTCTAAAATTTTTGACTTTCAAATAATCCACAAGGTTAGGACATGGGCTTGGCTTACGGATGAGCTAGCTGGTTTACCCTCAGATCGTGAGATGGAGTTCGACATTGAACTATACCCTAGTATTTCACCAGTGTCTATTACACCTTATTGTATGGCACCAAAAGAGCTTAAAGAATTGAAGATACAACTATATGAGTTGCTTGATAGAGGCTTGATTACCATAGGGTTTGCCAGTTCTGTTTGTAAAGAAGAAAGCTGATAGCTTGAGGATGTGCATCGACTACAGATAGTTAAACAAATTTACTACAAAAGTAGGTAGCCATTGCCATGAATCGATGACATGTTTCGACCAGCTACAAGGTGTCATAATGTTCCCAAAGATAGACCTACCTATACTATCAATTTAAGGTAAAGGAGGTAGATGGATTAAAGAAAACAATTAGAACAAGGTATGTGCATTATGAATTTTTGGTCATGCCTTTTGGACTGACAAATGCACCTGCTGCATTCATGAACTTGATGAATAGAGTGTTCCGTAAGTACTTGGATTGGTGTGTGGTAGTCTTCATTGATGATATTCTAGTGTATTAGCAAGCTGAAGAAGATCGTGATGCTTACCTGTGAACTGTTCTACAGATTATACGAGAGAAGCAATTGTTCGTAAATCTTAGCAAGTTTAAGTTTTAGCTCAAAGAGATAAGATTCTTGGGTTATGAGGTTTCGACAAAGAGAGTTCATGTGACCCAAAGAAGACCGAGGCAATTTTAGAGTGGAGTTCACCAAAGAGTGTTACTAAATTACAAAGCTTTCTGGGGCTTGCAAGATACTATCGTAGATTTGTAAAAGTGTTCGCCACCATTGTGGCACCCTTAACAAAGCAATTGCAGAAACACGAGGAGTTTGCATGAACAGAAGAAAGGTAAAAGAGTTTTGAAAAACTTAAGGCGATATTCACTAAAGCACTTGTGTTGATACAATCAAAATCGGGGAAAAAATTTGTAGTCTACAGTGATGCTTCGCACATGGCTCTTGGCTATATGCTAATGTAGGAAGGCAAGGTGGTGGTTTATGCTTCTAGAAAGTTTAAATATCACGAGTGAAACTACCCAACTCATGATCTAGAGCTAGTAGCAGTGGTGTTCGCACTCAAGATTTGACAACACTACCTATATGGCAAAAAATGCACTATTTATACAAACCGTAAGAGCCTCAAGTATTTACTTACCAGAAAGAACTGAACTTGTGACGGAGGTCATGGATAGAACTGCTAAATGACTACGATTGTGTGATAGAATATCCCCTTGGGAAGGCAAACGTGGTCACAGATCCCTTGAGTAGGAAGTCGATGAGTGACCTACGAGCTCTATTAGCATGGCTGAGTTTGACTGTAACACCCCTTACTCGTTCTTAAGACAGAGACAAGGTACGGGGCATTATCGTACACAAACATGATATTTCTGAAAAATCACGGGATATAAAATTTCGTTCCAAATTAAAACCAATCAAACACATTCATAGTGTCCCTATTATGGGCCTACGAGACCCAAAACATGCATTAAGAATGGTCTAGGACTAAACCGAGAGCCTAAGAAAATCTTAGGAAAATTTCTAGGTTTAAGCTTCACATGCTTGTTGGAGGCAACGCACACGCCCGTGTGCTTAGGACACACCCATGTCCTTTACCCGTGTGGAATTAATTGAATTTATTTTCCATTTCAAACCTATAGGGGTTTTCACACGGTCGAGCACACGCCGGTGCCCTTGGCCCGTGTCCCTCACACGGCCTAGACACGCCCATGTCCAAAAACCTGAACATTCTGTTTATGACATCATCGCTCATTTTGAGGCACATGCCTGTGTGCTAGGCCGTGTCCTCCACACAGTTGAGACACATGGCCGGGTCTCTGACCGTCTGTTTACTACCACGCAAACTGACCTAAAATTTTAAGTGTAGGGACACACGGCTAGGCAACACGCCCATGGGGGTTGATCGTGTGTCAAACACATCCTAGACACATACCCGTGTGTCTACTCTTGTGGACCTTTTTAAGACTATTTTCCAAGCCTTTGGTCACCCTCTAACATCCATACACACTTAAAGATTTCAAGGGTATTTAACATGGCCTAATTTGTGACAGCCCAAAGTTGACCCTAGTCGGGAAGTGGTTTCGGGACCGCTAAACCGAGTCACCAAAATGTTTGAATGTGATACTTATTGTCTAGATTATGTAATTATGAATGTGTGAAAATTTCAAGCTTCAATTTGGTTGATTTCATGTGAATTTAGTTAATAGGACTTATGTGAGAAAATTCTAAAATGTGATAGGTCAATGTGTGAGGACCTATTAGTGCATGTGGACAAAGGGGGGACTTGCATGTCAAATTTCCCCCCCTAATGAGTAGTGGCCGGCCATGACAAGGAATGATGGGCAAAACATGTCATGAAACATGTTTTGTTAATGGAAGAATAAAATAAGGAGTATGGGTAATAAAGAAATGGAAACAAAAGAAAAAAAAATGTGTGGTTGCCCCCCCATTGCCGTGAGCTAAAGAGAAGAAAGGAGAAAAATTTGTGTTCATCCTTTCTCACCTTCATTTTAGCCTAAATTAGAAAGAAAAACAAAGAAAAAAATTTCTCATCCTTTGGTTCATCCTTGGCCAAAAATTTTAAGGAGGAAAGAAGAAGAAAGGTGAAGAGATTCGGCCATGCATGTAGCTAGGCTAAGGTATGTTTGATGATGTTCCATGAGATGCATGCATGTTTTAGTTGTTAGCCCATGGTCTAAATCTTGCTATGTGATGGAAATGGCACTTGACCATGGATGCATCATTCTTGGTTGATGTTTGATGTTGTGGTGATGAGGCATGAGGATGAGTTAAGATTCGGCCTAGGTCGAGGTTGTGTTAATGCCATTGCATGCAAAATATGAAGCTTGTTAATGATGCATGTGATGATGGCTTGATGATTCTTGAACCTCCTTTTTAGCATTTTTGTGTGAGCACATATGTGCATTGGTTGCTAAATGGAGAAGAATCGGCTAGCAAGATGTGTGCTAAGGCCGAATGTAACTTTGCATGTTAATGAGCAATGCATGTGTTAAATTGATGAAAAGGGGGAGGATGCTTTACTAGTGTGTATATGTGTGTATTAAGTGTTGAAATCGACCCCAAAAATAGACATGCATATTCGGCCAAGGGGAAAGAAATTAGCTAATATGTTGTGTTGATGCATGATTTTTGCATGTATGAGACTTTAATGTCTAATGTATAAATATGGGCTAAGTGCCTTGTGTTCATCTTTTTGATGCCTAAATGATGAAATCAATTTATTTGTTTGATTAAGCTCAAGAGCAAAGGGGAAATAAATCCGATAAAGGGAAGGAAAAAGTGGTTGAATAGCTAGCGGAATCGTTCGACAACACCCGAGGTAAGTTCTTGAGTAAGAGAGCTTAAATTACGATGTGATTAAATCATGCTCTATGTGAGGCTATTGAGCCGAATGTGCAAGGATGATATGTGCCTTGTGTTTGAGTTTCGCAAATGAAAATGAAATATGAATGTGCCATGAATTATTGTTAGATGTGCATGATTAATTGAATGCTGTCCGGGCTAAGTCCCGAAGGCTTTGTGCTAAGTGAATATATCCGGACTAAGATCCGAAGGCCTTTGTGCGAGATACTAAATCCGGGTTAAGTCCCGAAGGCATTCGTGCGAGTTATTAAATCCGGGTTAAGTCCCGAAGGCATTCGTGCGAGTTATTAAATCCGGGTTAAGTCCCGAAGGCATTCGTGCGAGTTGTTAAATCCGGGTTATGTCCCGAAGGCATTGTGTGAGTTACTAAAACCGGGCTATGTCCCGAAGGCATTTGAACGAGGAGCTATATCCGGTTAAATCCCGAAGGTACGTGATTTGGTAATGAATGAGCTTGCTGTAAAATTTCAGCGAATACTCGAAAAACATCCCAATATGGGGATATGTTACGTATGTGTTAAATTTAATCGAGCCCTTACAAATAAATGTTCGCTCAGTTGATAAACGAGCTACCGGCCTTCGGCTAAGTTAGTCTATTGTGTATGTACATAAGGGTTGTTAATGTTGTGAAGCAAGTTTGATATCGGTAAATTGCGTATTATGAAATATTCCATTTAGCCAAATGTGTGTTATTCTTTGTTTATGCTGGAATTCCTTGCTCAAACTTACTAAGCATAAATTGCTTACTCGTTACACTGCTCCTCTGTTTTATAGATTTTTGGTTCTCCAGCTATCGGACTCAGGATCTTGAAGTCGAAGTCGCCCACACTATCAAAGGCTCTTTTGGGTACTATTTTGGTTGAATCTTGATATGGCATGTATAGGACTACCCATTGTTGTTTTTCGAGTACTTTATGAAATGTATAAGTGTACAGCCATGCGAAAATGGCTTGTAGAAGTGGAGTATGGCATTAGACCATTCGTGTTTATGAATGTATAGATGGTTTCATGATGTAACTATAGTTGGAATGGAAGTGTTGAGCAAATGATCAGCCACTAGAATGGCTAAGTATGATCATATGTGGGCTTATGTATGACAAGGCCCTAGTTGGTCCATGAAACCCCAAATTAGGTAAGGTTTACTTTGAAAACAGAAGCTGATAGCAGCAGTGGTGTGGATTGGAAAAATCACAAGAATTCGTCGGAGTGGAATTAAATAGTGAATAAATTATGTAATCGAACCTTGATGAATCTACTTTCATATGGAAGTAACGAAACAATCATAGGAACAGTACAGTAAGAGATATTCGGGTTCTTGTGGAACAGGGCCAGAACAGTTTCTGGATTCCCTGTTCCGCCTTTGGAAATTCACTATAAATTGACCAGAGATAATTAGGGGTCATACAATATATGTATGGATTCCTCACTGAGTCTAGTTTCCATAGAAACAAACGGCATCAGTATTGAAGCTCTGTGCAGAGAGATATCCAAGTCGTAATGGGAAAAGGTCAGTGTAGTCGACTCCTGTAACATGGGAGACTTTGACTAATAAACTGTACTAATTGGCCTGACCAAAAATTCTAGAAAAAAATACATAGGTGGGGACATGAGTCTAGTTTCAGGGAAAAATCACAAAATTGATTTTCGAGTTGTGAAACTCAAGATATGATTTTTGAAGCGACTAGTACTCGGACTGGGCAGTGTCTGGAAAAATTTTTCAAAGTTTGTTAACATCTCGTGTCCGACTCCGGTGTCGGTCTCGGGTTCGGGGTGTTACATTTTATTGGTATCAGAGCTACGGTTTAGTCGATTCTAGGACTACCGTAAGGTTTTGGGTCTAGCTATACATGCCATTTTATGTGATTACTTGATAGTGTGGTGATTTCTGACAATTGTAAATGTGTTTATTTATAGTAATGGATCCCGATCGTGACCGAGAGGTAGCTGATGATCTTGAGAGTGTAGCGCCTGCTCCCGCACAAGGGACAGTGCCGGCGGACTCTCAACCTAATGCTAGTAATCCGAATGATGAAGCTAGACAAGCATTCTATAGCGTGATGAATGATTGGTTTAACCAATACATTCGAACTAATATGGCTGTTCCACAACCTCCATTCCCGACAAATACTACCCCCGCACCTACAATACCACCGGTAACAGACCAAATAAGGTCAAATAAGCCCCCAGTTGACAGAATCCGAAAACATGGGGCTACTGAATTTAAGGCTATGGATAGCGATGATGCCGAGCAAGCTGAATTTTGGCTGGACAACACTATCCGGGTACTCGATGAGCTATCTTGTACACCCGATGAATGCCTAAAGTGTGCTATCTCCTTGCTACGTGATTCTGCCTACTATTGGTGGAGTACTCTGACTTCTATTGTGCCCCGAGAGCAAGTAACTTGGGAGTTTTTCCAAACTGAGTTTCGGAAAAAGTATATCAGTCAGAGATTTGTTGATCAAAAACGGAAGGAATTTCTTGAGCTTAAGCAAGGCTCCATGTCGGTTACTGATTACGAGCGAAAATTTGTTAGACTTAGCAAATACGCTCGGGAATGTGTTTCGTCCGAAGCTATTATGTGTAAACGCTTCGAGGATGGGCTGAATGAAGATATAAAAATGTTCGTTGGCGTTCTTGAAATACGAGAGTTCGTGGTACTTGTTGAACGAGCTTGTAAAGCCGAAGAGCTTAGAAAAGAAAAGCAAAGAGTTGATGAGGGAACTGGAGAGTTTCGTAAAAGATCCTCGGGAAGGTCTCTTCAACAGACATCGAAGAGATTTCGAGATGATGCGGGCCAGTTTAGAGGCACTTCGGGCCTTTTTGGACGAGATCGTGATCGACCCCCTGTGGGTACACGAGGCACTTCGGTCGCCAGTGTTGGGAATGAACGTCGAGACAGGACGAAATGCCGATATTGCGGTAAATGGCATTCGGGGAGTTGTAGATTTCCTGACCGCTCCTGTTACAAATGCGGATCAGTTGACCACTTCATTAAAGATTGCCCGAGGTTGTCGGGACAGAATGCAAATCAGAGTGGGAGACCGGGTGCTACCACTGCTCGAGGTAGACCATCTGGAAATATGGGCAATGCTAGTGGTGGTCAGAGAGGATCTAGAGATGATATAACCAGATCCGAAGCCCGTGCGCCTGCTAGAGCTTATGCTATACGTGCCCGCGAGGATGCTTCTTCGCCTGATGTTATCACCGGTACATTCACTCTCTTTGATACTAATGTAATTGCTTTGATTGACCCCGGTTCTACTCATTCTTACATATGTGAAACCTTAGCATCCAGTAAGACTTTACCTATTGAGTCTACTGAGTTCGTAATTCGGGTGTCAAATCCCTTGGGTCGTTACGTGCTTGTCGACAAAGTGTGTAAGAAATGTCCCCTGGAAATTCGAGGTTCCTGTTTTCCGGCGGACTTGATGCTTTTGCCGTTTGATGAATTTGATGTTATCCTTGGGTTGGATTGGTTGACCGCGCATGATGCGATTGTGAATTGCAAGAGCAAGACTATTGATTTGAGGTGCGCAAATAACGAAGTAGTCCGAATTGAGTCTGCGGACTTGGAGGGGATGCCAGCTGTAATATCAGCAATGTTGGCACAGAAATATGTAAGAAAAGGGTGCGAAGCATACCTTGCGTATGTACTTGGTGACAAAGAATTAGAAAAGAAACCCGAATCTGTGCCGGTGGTTTGTGAATACCCGGATGTTTTTCCGAAAGAATTACCGGGTTTACCACCTGTTCGGGAGGTAGAGTTTGGTATTGAGCTTGTACCTGGGACTACGCCGATTTCGATAGCTCCGTATCGTATGGCACCAACCGAGTTAAAGGAGTTGAAAGCTCAGTTGCAAGAACTGACGGATAGAGGTTTCGCTCGACCAAGTTTCTCACCTTGGGGTGCACCAGTATTGTTCGTGAAAAAGAAGGACGGAACCATGAGGTTGTGCATTGACTATCGTCAGCTGAATAAAGTGACGATAAAGAACAATTATCCGTTGCCGCGCATCGATGATTTGTTCGACCAACTAAAGGGAGCCTCAGTGTTCTCAAAAATAGATTTGAGATCGGGCTATTATCAGTTGCGAATCCGAGATTCAGATATTCCCAAAACTGCCTTCAGAACGAGATATGGTCACTACGAATTCTTAGTGATGCCGTTTGGGCTCACTAATGCCCCTGCAGTATTTATGGATTTGATGAATCGGATCTTCAGGCCGTATTTGGATCGGTTCGTAGTGGTGTTCATTGATGACATTTTGGTCTATTAAAGAGACGAGACCGAACATGCTGAGCATCTGAGGCTAGTGCTGCAAATTTTGCGGGATAAGCAGTTATATGCTAAGTTTAGTAAGTGTGAGTTCTGGTTAAGAGAGGTTAGCTTCTTGGGTCATGTGGTATCCGCGTCGGGTATTCGAGTTGACCCGAACAAAATTTCAGCCATACTGGACTGGAAACCTCCGAGAAATGTTACTGAAGTTCGGAGCTTTTTGGGGCTCGCCGGTTATTACCGACGATTTGTGAAAGGTTTCTCGATGATAGCCACACCAATGACGAAGCTACTTCAAAAGGATGTTAAGTTCGAGTGGACGGAGAAATGTCAGAAAAGTTTCGACCAACTGAAAACTCATTTGACTGAAGCTCCAATTTTGGTGCAACCCGAATCAGGTAAAGAGTTTGTCATTTATAGTGACGCATCCCTACTTGGGTTGGGTTGCGTATTGATGCAAGAAGGTCGAGTCGTGGCCTATGCGTCGAGAAAATTGAAGCCACACGAGAGGAATTATCCGACCCATGATCTCGAACTAGCTGCCATCGTGTTTGCTTTAAAAATATGGCGACATTATCTGTTTTGTGAGAAGTGCCATGTATTTTCGGATCACAAAAGTCTCAAATATTTGATGACTCAACGAGACTTGAATCTGCGATAAAGACGTTGGCTTGAGTTGTTGAAAGATTACGAGCTTGTCATTGATTACCACCCGGGAAAGGCTAACGTGGTTGCGGACGCCTTAAGCCGGAAGTCATTGTTTGCTTTACGAGCGATGAACGTGCATTTGTCTGTTCTACCAGACAGTGTGTTAGTAGCTGAATTAAAAGCTAAACCATTATTGACTCACCAAATTCGTGAAGCTCAGAAAGTCGATGATGAATTGGTTGCAAAACGGGCTAAGTGTTTTCCGAACGAGGAATCGGAGTTTCAAATTGATGATGATGATTGTTTGAGGTTCAGAAATCGTTTGTGTGTTCCAAGGAATTCGGAACTCATTTCGATGATTCTGAACGAAGCCCATTGTAGCCGAATGTCAATTCACCCGGGGAGTACGAAAATGTACAACGATTTGAAACGTCAATTTTGGTGGCATGGTATGAAACGGGACATCTCCGACTTTGTTTCGAGATGTTTAATATGTCAACAAGTGAAAGCGGAACATCAAGTGCCTTCAGGATTACTCCAGCCGATCATGATACCCGAGTGGAAATGGGATCGAGTCACAATGGACTTTGTGTCCGGACTGCCCTTGTCAGCAAGTAAGAAGGATGCGATATGGGTTATTGTTGATAGACTGACTAAGTCGGCTCATTTCATCCCCGTACGTACGGATTTTTCATTGGAGAAACTAGCTGAATTGTACGTTTATCAAATTGTGAGATTACACGGGGTACCTGTTTCCATCGTGTCGGATAGAGATCCGAGATTCACCTCACGATTTTGGAAGAAATTGCAAGAAGCTCTGGGTACCAAGCTGCATTTTAGCACTGCTTTTCACCCCCAAACCGATGGTCAATCCGAGCGGATAATTCAGATACTTGAGGATATGTTGAGATGTTGCATCCTCGAGTTCAGTAGTTCATGGGAACGGTATTTACCTTTGATTGAATTCGCTTACAACAATAGTTTTCAATCAATTATTAAGATGGCACCTTACGAGGCTTTGTACGGTCGTAAATGCCGTACACCATTGTTTTGGACCGAGCTCGGTGAAAGTAAAATTTTCGGAGTTGATTTGATTAGAGATGCTGAACAGAAAGTAAAGGTAATCCGTGAAAGTCTGAAGGTAGCCACGGATCGTCAGAAATCGTACGCAGATTTGAAACGAAAAGACATCGAGTATCAGGTGGGAGACAAAGTGTTCCTTAAGGTTTCACCTTGGAAAAAGATACTCAGGCTCGGCCGTAAGGGCAAGTTGAGCCCAAGATTCATTGGGCCGTACGAAATCTCCGAACGAGTTGGTCCGGTTGCGTATAGATTGATTTTGCCCCCGGAGCTTGAAAAGATTCATGACGTCTTTCATGTTTCGATGCTTCGACGCTATCGATCTGATCCATCGCATATAATTAGCCCATCAGAGGTTGAAATTCAAGTCGACATGAGCTATGAAGAAGAACCGATGCGTATCCTAGCTCGTGAAGTGAAGGAGTTGCGAAACAAAAGAGTTCCGCTAGTAAAGGTGTTATGGCTCAAACACGGGATCAAGGAAGCTACTTGGGAGACCGAGAGCTCGATGAAAGAACGATACCCAAACCTATTTACCGGTAAGATTTTCGGGGACGAAAATTTCTTAAGTGGGGGAGAGTTGTGACAGCCCAAAGTTGACCCTAGTCGGGAAGTGGTTTCGGGACCGCTAAACCGAGTCACCAAAATGTTTGAATGTGATACTTATTGTCTAGATTATGTAATTATGAATGTGTGAAAATTTCAAGCTTCAATTTGGTTGATTTCATGTGAATTTAGTTAATAGGACTTATGTGAGAAAATTCTAAAATGTGATAGGTCAATGTGTGAGGACCTATTAGTGCATGTGGACAAAGGGGGGACTTGCATGTCAAATTTCCCCCCTAATGAGTAGTGGCCGGCCATGACAAGGAATGATGGGCAAAACATGTCATGAAACATGTTTTGTTAATGGAAGAATAAAATAAGGAGTATGGGTAATAAAGAAATGGAAACAAAAGAAAAAAAATGTGTGGTTGCCCCCCCATTGCCGTGAGCTAAAGAGAAGAAAGGAGAAAAATTTGTGTTCATCCTTTCTCACCTTCATTTTAGCCTAAATTAGAAAGAAAAACAAAGAAAAAAATTTCTCATCCTTTGGTTCATCCTTGGCCAAAAATTTTAAGGAGGAAAGAAGAAGAAAGGTGAAGAGATTCGGCCATGCATGTAGCTAGGCTAAGGTATGTTTGATGATGTTCCATGAGATGCATGCATGTTTTAGTTGTTAGCCCATGGTCTAAATCTTGCTATGTGATGGAAATGGCACTTGACCATGGATGCATCATTCTTGGTTGATGTTTGATGTTGTGGTGATGAGGCATGAGGATGAGTTAAGATTCGGCCTAGGTCGAGGTTGTGTTAATGCCATTGCATGCAAAATATGAAGCTTGTTAATGATGCATGTGATGATGGCTTGATGATTCTTGAACCTCCTTTTTAGCATTTTTGTGTGAGCACATATGTGCATTGGTTGCTAAATGGAGAAGAATCGGCTAGCAAGATGTGTGCTAAGGCCGAATGTAACTTTGCATGTTAATGAGCAATGCATGTGTTAAATTGATGAAAAGGGGGAGGATGCTTTACTAGTGTGTATATGTGTGTATTAAGTGTTGAAATCGACCCCAAAAATAGACATGCATATTCGGCCAAGGGGAAAGAAATTAGCTAATATGTTGTGTTGATGCATGATTTTTGCATGTATGAGACTTTAATGTCTAATGTATAAATATGGGCTAAGTGCCTTGTGTTCATCTTTTTGATGCCTAAATGATGAAATCAATTTATTTGTTTGATTAAGCTCAAGAGCAAAGGGGAAATAAATCCGATAAAGGGAAGGAAAAAGTGGTTGAATAGCTAGCGGAATCGTTCGACAACACCCGAGGTAAGTTCTTGAGTAAGAGAGCTTAAATTACGATGTGATTAAATCATGCTCTATGTGAGGCTATTGAGCCGAATGTGCAAGGATGATATGTGCCTTGTGTTTGAGTTTCGCAAATGAAAATGAAATATGAATGTGCCATGAATTATTGTTAGATGTGCATGATTAATTGAATGCTGTCCGGGCTAAGTCCCGAAGGCTTTGTGCTAAGTGAATATATCCGGACTAAGATCCGAAGGCCTTTGTGCGAGATACTAAATCCGGGTTAAGTCCCGAAGGCATTCGTGCGAGTTATTAAATCCGGGTTAAGTCCCGAAGGCATTCGTGCGAGTTATTAAATCCGGGTTAAGTCCCGAAGGCATTCGTGCGAGTTGTTAAATCCGGGTTATGTCCCGAAGGCATTGTGTGAGTTACTAAAACCGGGCTATGTCCCGAAGGCATTTGACCGAGGAGCTATATCCGGTTAAATCCCGAAGGTACGTGATTTGGTAATGAATGAGCTTGCTGTAAAATTCCAGCGAATACTCGAAAAACATCCCAATATGGGGATATGTTACGTATGTGTTAAATTTAATCGAGCCCTTACAAATAAATGTTCGCTCAGTTGATAAACGAGCTACCGGCCTTCGGCTAAGTTAGTCTATTGTGTATGTACATAAGGGTTGTTAATGTTGTGAAGCAAGTTTGATATCGGTAAATTGCGTATTATGAAATATTCCATTTAGCCAAATGTGTGTTATTCTTTGTTTATGCTGGAATTCCTTGCTCAAACTTACTAAGCATAAATTGCTTACTCGTTACACTGCTCCTCTGTTTTATAGATTTTTGGTTCTCCAGCTATCGGACTCGGGATCTTGAAGTCGAAGTCGCCCACACTATCAAAGGCTCTTTTGGGTACTATTTTGGTTGAATCTTGATATGGCATGTATAGGACTACCCATTGTTGTTTTTCGAGTACTTTATGAAATGTATAAGTGTACAGCCATGCGAAAATGGCTTGTAGAAGTGGAGTATGGCATTAGACCATTCGTGTTTATGAATGTATAGATGGTTTCATGATGTAACTATAGTTGGAATGGAAGTGTTGAGCAAATGATCAGCCACTAGAATGGCTAAGTATGATCATATGTGGGCTTATGTATGACAAGGCCCTAGTTGGCCCATGAAACCCCAAATTAGGTAAGGTTTACTTTGAAAACAGAAGCTGATAGCAGCAGTGGTGTAGATTGGAAAAATCACAAGAATTCGTAGGAGTGGAATTAAATAGTGAATAAATTATGTAATCGAACCTTGATGAATCTACTTTCATATGGAAGTAACGAAACAATCATAGGAACAGTACAGTAAGAGATATTCGGGTTCTTGTGGAACAGGGCCAGAACAGTTTCTGGATTCCCTGTTCCGCCTTTGGAAATTCACTATAAATTGACCAGAGATAATTAGGGGTCATACCATATATTTATGGATTCCTCTCTGAGTCTAGTTTCCATAGAAACAAACGGCATCAGTATTGAAGCTCTGTGCAGAGAGATATCCAAGTCGTAATGGGAAAAGGTCAGTGTAGTCGACCCCTGTAACATGGGATACTTTGACTAATAAACTGTACTAATTGGCCCGACCAAAAATTCTAGAAAAAAATAAATAGGTGGGGACATGAGTCTAGTTTCAGGGAAAAATCACAAAATTGATTTTCGAGTTGTGAAACTCAAGATATGATTTTTGAAGCGACTAGTACTCAGACTGGACAGTGTCTGGAAAAATTTTTCAAAGTTTGTTAACATCTCGTGTCCGACTCCGGTGTCGGTCTCGGGTTCGGGGTGTTACATAATTACACTCTTAAGCAACCTTAACATAACTCATTGCACTTTTACCTCATCTCATCGGTTTAGTACATGCTAAATTATCCTTTTTGTATTAAGGATTACCATATCATCAAACACATTTAGACTTGGCTCATTTTATAACTCATTTCCAATTATGACCTAGCCATCTCCAAGTGATTTGGCCACATTCTACTTGTCCATTCATGATATACCACATTTAACCATCTAATGAACATTTAAACACGAACATGCACAATTAGTAGGTTACAACCTACATCAAAATGAGTCATGTCTTATGGCCATATACAAAATGGATAGGTATATCATTCAAGCCATTACATTGGCTAACAAATGACACATATAACAAAATAACCAAAAACCTATACATGCCTTCGTAACAAAGTAAAAGTATCTATATACCAAAGCAAGATAAATTGACAGTGTTGACAATACTCCAATCGTCTTCCAATCTTCACGAGTCCACGAGCTCTGTAAAATTGGGAAAGGAAAGGGGGTAAGCATTAACATGCTTAGTAAGTTTGGAGAACAGGAAAGTAAACATACCGGTTATTTTGCATACAACCATAAAAGATATTCATGCCAAGCATGCATAGTATAAATTCCCTATCACATACACTCAATCATCAAGTTAGTTCCCTTTCAAGCAATATAACATTAATCTTGGTGAGCTCATCAATTCAAACATTTCCATTCTCATGTCTTGTTATAGTCCCGTTGAATTTCTCGAAAATCTCGATGGGTTTCGCATTTACTGTCAAGTCATGCTAGTGACCATTTTAAATATACACTCCTGTGAACGTCACTCTTATGGCGGGATTACCAATCCAGGTTAAATCCCTCATAACAAAAATTCAAGGAGTATTGTCAGGATTACCATTCCAGGCTAAATCGCTTACAACGAAAATTACTCCAAAATGATCGGATCTGAAATGCCAGTCCAGGCTAATTTCAGTCCTTAATCGTGTTACCCATCCAGGCTAAATCCACAATGCACATATATTCATCGGGAGGTTTGATCACTTAAGGAACACCTGTCCGGGCTGGATCCTTACTATACTGAGATCATCGGATTACCCATCCGGGCTAAATACCTTTCTGCAACACATGCAAGATCTCATGTCATGTAAACAAGAATTTACCCATCGAATCTCCCTTTTTCATTCAATTGGGACAATTGTCATCTTTTTCATTTTACACTACCACATTTCATGGATTGTTGTGCAATTAATATCTAAATTTACATACATTTAAGAATATACATTTTCAAGTATATTTAAAGTTTACTTCGAGTTACACGAACTTATCTGGTAATTGCTTTAGTTTCGTATTTCTGTTATTCCGAAACCTTTCATTTTCCACGGTCGACCTCTGGAGTTGGTTCCTGGGGGTCTATATCAGTAAAAATAAATTATTAATACCTCATACTATTCATTTCAGACCTAAATTTTACCCCGAGCAAAATGACCATTTTTGCCCAACATTTTACATTTTTACAAATTAGTCCCTAGGCTCGTATAATGGAACGTATGAAATTCCTTGGTTACCCATGCCTAGCCGGATGTATCCTAAGCCCATACCAGCCCATATTTTCCTCTATTTCACATTTATACCACATGTTTTATACTTTTTACAAAATGGTCCTTTAGGCCATTTCTGTGAAAATCTACCTAGTAAAAGTTGTTTATCATCTTTTAAACTCTCATATTCCTCCATAAATCATTAAAACACAAGCATCTTATACATGGGAAAATTTCCAAACATGAACCCTAGCTTGGAATATAGGTAGAAATGGGTAGAGTATTTTACGAGGATCTCAAAATTACAAAGAACATTAAAAACGGGGCTAGGGAGCACTTACTATTGAGCTTGAAATGTTGAAAACCCTAGCTTATCGAGCTCTAGGAATTTCAGTAGCTATGGGGAAGAAGATGGCTGATTTTGGCTTTCTTTTTGCCTTTTTATTAAGTTTATTACCAAATGACCAAAATGCCCTTTCTTACAAAACTTTCAAAATTTTCTATGCTTGCCCTTTTTTGTCCAAAAATATAAAAATTGGGAAAATTTCTATTTAAGACCTTATAATTTATAATTCAAAGCAATTTCATGCAAATTGCTTCTAGAACCCAAGTTTTACAATTTATTCAATTTGGTCCCTAATTTCCAATAGGACACTTTATACTTAGAATTTCTTCATGAAACTTTACACATGCTTATTTCCATATCCTAGACCTCATAATGATCATGAAATAGTTATTTTAACGTTGGATTTTTGGTCCTGAAACCACTATTCTCACTAGGCCCTATTTCAGGATGTTACATTTCTCCCCCTTAGGGACTTTCGTCCTCGAAAGTCTTACCAGTAAACAAGGTCAGATATTGACTTCTCGTGGTTTCTTCAGGTTCTCATGTGGCCTCTTCTACTTCGTGTCTATGCCATAAAACTTTCACCAAGGCTATATTCTTGTTCCTCAACTGTTTGACTTCCTGAGCCAAAATCTTAACCGATTCTTCACCATAAGTCATATCCGGTCTAATCTCAATTTCTGTCGGTGAAATCACATGAGAGGGGTCTGACCTATATCTAGGCAACATGGACACATGGAATACATCATGGATCTTTTCCAATTTGGATGGCAATACTAACCGTTAGGCTAATGGTCCAACTCTTTCAGTAATCTCATATGGTCCAATAAATCGCGGGCTCAATTTACCTTTCTGGCCGAATCTCAAAACCCTTTTCCATGGAGATACTTTCAAGAACACTTTATCTCTAACTTGAAATTTGATCTCTTTTCTTTTCAAATCAGCATATGACCTCTATCTATCCGACCCCGCTTTCAAATAGTCACGTATTACTTTAATCTTTTCTTTAGTTTCCCTGACTAAATCAACTCCTTAAATCTGGCTTTCCTTGAGCTCTGTCCAATACAGTGGAGTCCGGCACTTCCGACCATACAATGCCTCGTAAGGTGCCATATTTAAACTTGCCTAAAAACTGTTGTTGTAAGCGAATTCCACCAATAGTAAATATTTTTCCCAATTGCCTTGAAATTCAAGGACGCAACACTGTAACATGTCTTCAAGAATCTGAATCTCCGCTCAGATGACCATCAGTCTATAGGTGAAAAGCTGTGCTAAAACTTAACTTTGTACCCAAGGCTTCTTGCAGCTTCTTCCAAAATCTTGAAGTGAATCTCGGGTCCCTATCTGAAATAATAGAGAACGGTACTCCGTGCAATCTCATAATTTTAGATACATACAAGTCGTCCAATTTTTCAAGTGAGTGGTTAGTTCGTACTGGAATAAAGTAAGCCGACTTCGTTAGCCTATCAACCACAACCCAAATAGCATCTTTCTTTTTGAAGTTAACGGTAATCCCGCCACGAAATCCATAGTAATCCTATCCCACTTCCACTCGGGGACCATCACAGGCTGGAACAAACTTGAAGGTACTTGATGTTCAACCTTGACTTGTTGACATATCAAGCATTTCGACACGAATTCAAAGATATCTCCTTTCATATCATTCCACTAGTACATTTTCTTCAAATCATTATACATCTTGGTATTTCTCGGATGAATAGACGATCGGCTATCATGTGTCTTTTGTAAAATTTTCTGAATCAGTTCATCATCTTTGGGTACACAGACCCTATCTCGAAACATCAAACAACCATTAGGATCAACACAGAAATTTAATTCAACGCCCATCTCACATTAGGCTCTCTTGGCCTGCAAGTCACTATCATAGATCTGAGCTGCGCAAACTTCTTGGAAAAATGTCAGCCTGGCTCTTGACTCAGCAAAAACCGAACCATCATCAGATAACGCCAGATGTGTGTTCATAGCCTTCAATGCAAACAAGGACTTCCTACTCAAGGCATCGATGACTACATTCGCCTTTCCCGGGTAGTAATCAATTATCAACTCATAATATTTAATCAATTCTAACCATCTTCATTGTCTCAGATTTAATTCCTTTTGAGTTAGAAAATACTTCAAACTCTTATGATCTGTGAATATACAGTAAGTTTCACCATAAAAATGGTGTCTCCAAATCTTCAAGGCAAATACAATGGCAGCTAGTTCCAAGTCGTGTTGGATAATTTTTCTTGTGTGGCTTTAGTTTCCTCGAATCATATGCTATTACTTTGCCCTCTTGCATAAGCACACAACCCAGTCCATTTGAAGACGCGTCACTATAGACCACAAATTCTTTTCCCGGTTCAGGTTGCACTAAAACTGGAGCTTCGGTCAGTAAAGTCTTCAATTTCTCAAAACTCTGTTGACACTTCTCTGACCACTCAAACTTAACATCTTTTTACAACAATCTTATCAAAGGAGTCTCAATCATCGAAAACCCTTTTACGAAGCATCGATAGTAATCGGCTAAACCCAAAAAGCTTCTAACCTCAGTTACATTTCTCGGCGGCTTCCACTCAACAATAGAAGATGTCTTATTTGGATCAACTCGGATACCATCACCCGACACAATGTGTCTGAGGAATCCAACCTCTTAGAGCCAAAACTCACTCTTGCTAAATTTAGCATACAACTATTTGTCCCATAAGATCTATAAAACAGTTCTCAGATGTTCCGCATGCTCAGTCTCATCCTTGGAATAAATCAGGATGTCATCAATAAACACAACAACAAACTTGTCTAAGTATGGCTGGAATATCCTATTCATCAAGTCCATAAATACAATCGGTGCATTTGTCAACCCAAAAGGCATTACAAGAAATTCATAATGGCCATACCTCGTTCTGAAAGCAGTCTTAGGTACATCTAGCTCTTTTACTCGTAACTGGTAGTAGCTGGATCTCAAATCTATCTTAGAAAACATAGTGGCTCCCCTTAATTGATCAAACAGGTCATCGATTCTTGGCAATGGATACTTGCTCTTGATGGTTACCTTGTTGAGTTGTCGGTAATCTATACATAGTCTCATCGAACCATCTTTCATCGAACCATCTTTCTTCTTAACAAATAATACGGGAGCACCCCAGGAGAAAAGCTTGGTCCTGCAAACCCTTTATCGGTCAATTCTTGCAACTGTACTTTTAACTCTTTCAACTCAGTTGGTGCCATCCTATATGAGGCAATAGAAATGGGTGCTGTTCCCGGTACTAGTTCAATACCAAATTCCACCTCTCTGACAGGAGGTAAACTGGGCAATTCTTTCAAAAACACATCTGGGTATTCACGTACTACTGGTATTGATTCCAACTTCAACTTAGATTCTTTAGCAGTGAACACAAAAGCAAGTTAAGCTTCATGTCCTTTAGCAATTCTCACATACCTTTGTGCCATCATCAAAGTAATCACAACCGGCGGAGTAACCAATTCATTTAAATCCATCCGGAGAATCTCACTATCTGAGCATTTCAATTCGATATACTTGCTACCACAATTTACAATCATATCATGCACAGCTAACCAATCTATGCCAAGAAGTACATCAAATTCATTGAAGGGAAAAAGCATAAGATTGGCTGAAAAACAATGACCTTGGATCGTCAAAGGACAGTTCTTACTAACTTTATCTACTAAGACAGACTTGCCTAGAGGGTTTGGAACTTAATCACAAACTCCATAGGTTCTACAGACATATTCATACTAAACACCAATTTCATGCAAATATAAGAATGGGTCAATCCTGGGTCAATCAAGGCAATAACATGTACATCATGAAGAGAAAATGTACCTGTAATGACATTAAGAGTAGAGGTATCCTCTCTAGCACATACCGCGTATGTTCTCGCCAGGGCCCGAGTATCTGGTTTTGTAGTTGTATACTTGGCAACATTTCGACTGCCACTTGCACTTCCAGGATGTCGAGGTGGTCTACCTCGGGAATTAGGAGCATTAGACTTTGAAGCTAGGTCCACCTCTTTATCAACTCGTTCTAGGTAGTCTTTAAGGAAGTGGTCAAGAGAACCACATCTGTAGCATGCACCACTTTTCTTTCGAAACTCACTGAAGTGAAATTTGTTACAGCTTTCACACATTGGCTTTTGATCATCCACACTTCCCACACTAGTTACCTTTGGGGAGGAAGACTTCAGGTTTTGACACTTACAGCTTCTTGTTCTGCCTGAATATCCCACCGATGCAGTGAAGCGCTCTTGTTGACTTTTCGATAGTGTGTTATGCCACTAGATCTCTTATTCAAAATTTGAGCCTTTCTCTTTGCTTACTTTCTTTCATTGTTTAGTTCTTTGGCCATCTTGGCCCGATCAGCCAGTGCTGCAAATTCTCGTATCTCAAGGATCCCAATCAACAACTTAATTTCCTCATTCAAGCCTTCCTCAAAGCACTTACACATTTTCGTCTCCGATTGGAACCACTACGTGGCATATTGACTTAACCTTACGAATTCTATCTGAAATTCTGACACGGTCTTATTCCCTTGCCTGAGTTCCAGGAATTCTTTTCGCTTCGAGTCTAAAAATCTTTGACTGATGTATTTCTTTTTAAACTTAGTTTGAAAGAACTCCCATGTAATATCTTCCTTCGGTACCACTGAAGATACAATATTCCACCAGTGATATGTAGTATCTTTTAGAAGAGATACAACACATTTTAAACACTCCTCAGGTGTACATGACAACTCATCCAAAACCAGCATAGTGTTCTCGAGCCAAAACTTGGCTTGTTCAGCATCATCATCAACCTTAGCTCTAAACTCTTCAGCCCTATATTTTCTAAGTTTGTCCACTAAGGCTTTACTAATTCTCATGGGTGTCATAACTTGTGGCACTTCTCCCTCAGGCTGAGCAGGAGGCAGAGGAGGTCGTGGTATATTAGGTTAATTTTTCAAGTAAACCCAAACCATTCATCCATCATCTCGAAGAAGGCAACTCTTGCCTCTTCCTGGCCTTCAGACATAGGCTGTCTACTACTACTAGTAGTAGCTTGCTGAACGGAAGTTAGAGCATGGCTCTCGGCTCCCTCGGGCTCATCTTGAGCCTGATTGGAAGACATTTACTATATTAGAAAACAATTAGAAATGGTTAGGAGATGTCACACTATCATAACTTGTATAGTGGCATGTATAGCTATACTCAATACATGCTACGTTAGACCTAGAACTGACTAAATTGTAGCTCTGATATCACTAAATGTTACACCCCTTACTTGTACTTGAGATGGGGACAAGGTAAGGGGCACTACTGTACACAAACATGACATTTTCAGAAAATTACGGGCTATAAAATTTCGTTTCAAATTAAAACCAATCAAACACATTCATCGTGTCCCTATTATGGGCCTACAAGACCCAAAACATGCTTTAAGAATGGTCTGGGACTAAATCAAGAGCTTAAAAAAATCTTAGGAAAATTTTTAGGTTTAAGCATCAAACGCCCATGTTAAGGCAATGCACACGCCCGTGTGCTTGGGAACGCTCGTGTCCCTTACCTGTATGGAATTAATTGAATTTATTTTCTATTTCGAACCTACAGGGGTTTTCACACAGTTAAGCACACGCCCGTGTCCTTGGCCCCTATCCTTCACACGACCTAGACATGCCCGTGTGGTCGCCTATGTCCAAAAACCTGGACATTCTGTTTATGACGTCATCACTCATTTTGAGGCACACGGCCAAGGTACACGCTCGTGTGCTAGGCTATGTCCTCTACACGGTTGAGACACACAGCCATGTCTCTGTCCGTGTGTTTACTACCACACAAACTAGCCTAAAACTATAAGTGCAAGGGACACACGACCAGACAACATGCCCATGGGGGATGACTGTGTGTCACACACGGCCTAGACACATGCCCGTGTGTCTACCCGTGTGGACCTTTCTAAGACTATTTTCCAAGCCTTTCGTCACCTTCTAACATCCATTCACACTTAAAGATTTCAAGGGTATTTAACATGGCCTAATTATGCTCTTAAGCAACCTTAGCATATCTCATTGCACTTTTACCTCATCTCATCAGTTCAGTACATGCTAAATTATCCTTTTTGTATTAAGGATTACCATATCATCAAACACATTTAGACTTGGCTCATTTTATAACTCATTGTCAATTATGACCTAGCCATATCCAAGTGATTTGGCCATATTCCACATGTCCATTCATGATATACCACATTTAACCATCTAACGAACATTTAAACACCAACATGCACAATTAGCAGGTTACAACCTACATCAAAATGAGCCATGTCTTATGGCCATGTACAAAATGGATAGGTATATCATTCAAGCCCTTACATTGGCTAACCAATGGCACATATAACAAAATAACCAAAAACCTATACATTCCATTGTAACAAAGTAAAAGTATCTATATACCAAAGCAAGATAAACTGATAGTGTTGACAATACTCCAATCGTCTTCCAATCTTCACGAGCCCACGAGCTCTGTAAAATAGGGAAAGAAAAGGGGGTAAGCATTAACATGCTTAGTAAGTTCAGATAATAGGAAAGTAAACTGACCGGTTAATTTGTATACAACCATAAATTATTAATGCCTCATACTATTCATTTCGGACATAAATTTTACCCCCGAGCAAAATGACCATTTTGCCCCCAACATTTCATATTTTTACAAATTAGTCCCTAGGCTCGTATAATGGAATGCATAAAATTCCTTGGTTACCCATGCCTAGCCGGATGTATCCTAAACCCATACCAGCCCATATTTTTCTCTATTTCACATTTATACCACATGTTTTATAATTTTTACAAAATGGTCCTTTAGGCCATTTCCGTGAAAATCTACCTAGTAAAAGTTGTTTACCATCTTTTAAACTCTCATATTCATCCATAAATCATTAAAACACAAGCATCTTTTACATGGGTAAATTTCCAAACATGAACCCTAGTTGGGATATGGGTAGAAATGGGTAGAGTATGTTACGAGGATCTCAAAATTATAAAGAACATTAAAAACGGGGCTAGGGAGCTCTTACTATTGAGCTTGAAATGTTGAAAACCCTAGCTTATGGAGCTCTAGGAATTTCGACAGCTATAGGGAAGAAGATGGCTGATTTTGGCTTTCTTTTTGCCTTTTTATTAAGTTTATTGCCAAATGACCAAAATGCCTTTCCTTACAAAACTTCCAAATTTTTCTATGCATGCCCATTTTCGTCCAAAAACATAAAAATTGGGAAAATTGCTATTTAAGACCTTCTAATTTATAATTCAAAGAAATTTCATGCAAATTGCTTCTCGAACCCAAGTTTTGCAATTAATTCAATTTGGTCCCTAATTTCCAATTGGACACCTTATACTTAGAATTTCTTCACGAAACTTTAACACATGCTTATTTCCATATCCTAGACCATATAATGATCATGAAATAATTATTTTAACGTCAGATTTGTAGTCCCGAAACTACTATTCTGACTGGGCCCTATTTCAAGATGTTACATTGACGAGTATGGGGGACTACACGTGGAACTACAAGTAAAACCACCCCTCTAATAACAAATAAAGGAAACATAAGTCACAGATAAGGATATGGAAAAGTGGGTTCACCTAGTTGAATAATAAGTCGAGGGTATTTCACACTAAATAATGAATGGGTACTCTAGTTTAGGAGAAGACTCTGTGTGCCTAGTGATGAAAAGCTTCGACATGCGATCCTTGGAGAAGCTCACAGTAGCACTTATGCAATTCACCCAGGAAGTAATAAGATGTACCATGACCTTTGTGAGTTGTATTGGCCGCCAGGGTTGAAGTGAGACGTCACCAACTTTGTGGCAAAGTGTCTCGTCTGTTAGAAGGTGAAAGCAAAACATTTGTATCCTTCAAGATTGGAATTGGGAAAATATCACCATAGACATTGTTTTAAGCTTTCCCCTAACTTTGAGAAAGAAAGATGCAATATGGATGATAGTGGATGGACTCACAAAAGAGTTCTCACTTCCTAGCAGTTTACACTGCTTATACATTGTAAAAGCTGGCAGAGTTATACATCACAGATATAATACGACTCGATGGAATGTTGGTTTCCATTACCTTTGATCGGGATCCTCGATTTACTTTGAGATTTTAGAAAAGTTTACAAGAAGCCTTAGGTTCGAAACTAGACTTTAGTATTGCTTATCATCTACAAATAGATGGCTAATCAAAGAGGGTGATACAAGTACTAGAGGACATGCTATGAAGTTATGTTGGAGTTTATAGGATATAACAAAAGTTACCAAACAAGTATCCACATGGCACCCTTCAAAGCATTGTATGGAAGGAGGTGTCGAGCCCCTTTGTGTTAGGAAGAGTTAGATGAAAAGTGAATAGTTTGACCAGAGTTAGTTCGTGAAATAGAGGATAAGGTAAAAATGATATGTGAATAGCTAAAGGATCTTTTGAACAGACAAAAATCCTATGCTGATTTAAAATGGCGAGACATTGAGTACCAAGTAGCTGAGCAAATGGTTTTGAAGGTTTCTCCATGGATGAAAGTTTAAAATTTTGGTGAAAAGGAAAATTAAGTCTAAGCTTCATTGACCATAATGAAGTAGTTGAAAGGATTGGTCTAGTGGCCTATCGACTCAAGTTGTCGCCAGAGCTTGAGTGAATCCATGATGTTTTTCATGTGTCCGTGCTAAGAAAATATTGTGTAGACCTTTCCTATGTAGTAACAGTAGACGACATTGAGGTGCAATTTGATCTAACTTATGATGAGAAACAAGTTGAAATAGCAGCACGTAAGGATCTAGTCTTGCGAAATAAGATAATTCATTTAGTTAAAGTGTTGTAGCAAAACCACAAGACTAGCGAAGCCACCTGGGAAATTGAGGATGCAATGAGCGATTCGTATCCTCATCTGTTTTGAACAAGAGGAAATTTTGAGGACAAAATTTCTTAAAAGGGGCAGAGTTGTAAAATTTTAAATTAATGCCTAGAAGTTTGAGCATGGCGATTAGATGTTGCTAGTGGCTTTGGAGAAGCAAGGTTCACCAAAGGATTTAGCAAACTGTATTCATGAGTAGGCTGGCAAGCTGAAGCACGCCAGCAAGTCCAGCGAGTTAGAGTACGCAGAAGGTATAGCGAGTTGGTGTGTTTAGCAAGCTAAGTGTTTGCTAGTTGGTCTGGCGAGCTATGGTTCGCCAGTGGGCCTGGCGAGCTGTAATCACTACATTGGGCCAAGAGGCAAATGTAGGAGTAGTTAATGAGTAATTATACCAAAGTTAGGAAATTCAACTTAGTTTTCTCTTCGAAACACCACCCATGTATGTAACTTCTTTCCTATTTCTACTACGACTAGGGTATTCTAAGAACATTAGAACACTCAGTGCTTATAAATTAAGCCATTTCCATTAGAAATATCTTAATCTGATATGCAACAAAATTTTCTCAAATTCATCATCAATTATTCTATTAGAACCCAGGACTTATCTCTTAAGATCTAAGGTAAGACTTTGTTTCTCTGTTATCTTTAGAGGAAATTAAGAAAGTTTATCACACAAAGGAAACTAGGTTCACCAAAAGATTGGCATGTGCGAACCTAGGATCGTTTGTAATTATGTATGAGTTTTCATGTGCTATGTCTGTTAGTGACTTTTGTATGTTTGTGAAATTGCAAAACTGACAGAACCATATACAAGCAAGGACAAAGGAAAGACAAAACTCGTCTAAAGTTTTTAGCAAATTGGTGAATGTTTAGGGATCAACACAGCTATGGGCGAACCATAATGTTAATCATGAGCTTAAGGTTTTAACATAAGTTTTGAGAGTGAGTATTTTCTAAACTCTATTTTGTGACTGTATATGTGTCACGCGAGCTTTATATTGTGAGCTCAACATGAACAATGCTTTGTGAGGTTATCATAATATATGAGCTCTATGTTTTAAGTACATGCCATAGGATTATGAATACTCACCTCTATGTTTTGTGATTTGGGCAAGAGGCCCTACGACAAGTTGGAGAGATAAGGGAATGTCAAGTAAAGCTCCATTCACTAGGACATATTGGTGTGTTGGAGAATGTTTAGCTTTTATGCTACATTTATGGGACATGTTAGACTCATTGAGTTATTCTGAGGCATTATAAGGAGACCCGTTTATCCAATAGGAAAATAAGTTTATGTTTTCTAAAATAACGTGCCTTATTATTTTTAAGCTAAATAATAGTAGGTATTTGTGAACTAGACTTCACGTAAGTATGGCGAACCGTGTTGGTAGTTTTGTAACTTTGCCAAAGCTTTTTGTTTAACTTATGTTTTGTGCATACTTTGTGGTTATTCTTTCTTGTATATTCACTGAGTTAGCAAGAGCTCACACACTACTTTCTAAATACTATAGATAGTTAGATTGCATGGTGTGTTGTGGCAAGGCATGTGATCTAAGAAGCATAAATACTGAAAAGGTGAAACAAGAGGACTCTGGATTAAAGGCAATGTAGGAATTATGCTTGGGCTTAAAGATATCCTTTTAATGACTTCGCTGTTTGTCTTAGGACTTAGTTATTTTCTTTATGACTCCTTATGTTTCTCTTAGTGCTTCTATTTGCGAACCTATATTACATTATAAACATATGAGTTTCTAGTTCATGAATATAATTCAAGTATGATTTGATGTTTATTTAAATCACAAGTTCATATTAAAGTAATTTAATTACTAAGCATATCACTGTAAGCAATAGCATGTAATGAATCAAATTGACTAACTTATAAAGAGTTCACCAAAGTTACTATAAAGTGATAGGGTGTGAACCCTAAAAATTAGTGAACTGCTTTCAAGCGAACATTTAATGAACTTTGATAATACAAAATGGGAGAAAACCCTATGAATTGAGTTCATAGAATCTAAATACATAGGGGTAGTTCGTACACCTTACCCTATTTAAAGGAATTATTATGTTTGCGAACCCTATTCGTAAGACCAACCCTGTTTAGGTAAACTTAGAACCTTTTTTAAATGAAAACATTAAATGGAAATTATTTTGTGAACCTTATGAAAACTAATAAGCGAACCCTAGCCAGACTGACATGTGAACCTTTACCTATTATATATGCAAACCCCTATAAGTTTCGAGCCTTTAGTTGTATACGACTAGTACTGAATCGTAGTTAGTTTAGGAGTTTTGATGAAAGTACTTATATAACATTTCGCTGTACATTAATAACTTTAGACATATTTTATGTTTTATAATGTGGTGTAATGGAGGTTAGGTTGGGTGTTAATGGAGAGTCACTTAGGTGGCTAATGTGACATTCCATAGCTTGGGTTTGGTGACCAGATCGAGTATGGGGTGTTACAACAACGATCAAGAAAATGCATAAAAAAACCTAGGGTGGAGAGGAGCACCCAAGAGATTGAGGACAACGATCGCCCATAGCTAACACAGCGTAGGCTTATAAAAAAGCCTTGTCCAACAATAACCAACACTTCTCCAATACCTACCTTGCTACTAGAGTCCACCCAATTTGCAAACTCCTAAGTGCATGCCACTAATCTTCCCTTGGTTGAGATTCTAATAGAGGTAATTTGCCCAAACCAGCCAGTGGCTCTTTTCAATTCCTCACCCCAAGATGTCTCATCTGGCCAAGCAGATGTAGTTTTTGTTAAAGTATACCCAATGACCAATCATGAGATAATTGTAAAAATATTTATTTTACCTCATTTATTAATATAAGGCATAGCCATTATAATTTCAGTTTGTTTTCTGTGTCGATAAATAAACTATTTTTTAATAATGTCCTGAGAATAATATGATTATTCTTAAAAGGTCCTTAGTCGAGTATTATTGTGGGCTTGGACAACAATAATGCATTAAGACTAATGTGTAGTTGATTGATGACAAAGTGTTGTCATTGACATGAGATGTCAAAATCAATACATGAGTATGTGTGTTAGAGAACAACATATTGGACTGGCTTGCTATAAGTATGTTATTGGATTATTATGTAATAGTCACAACATTACTTATATTGATTACTATGTATATGATCCTTAGACTTGATGTCATCATTATCCCAATGTCGTGAGTCGTATATTTTGATACAGTTAAACATCCACTGTAACTAGTTGTTCTATAAAGGTTGATGTTGGATATACCACAATTTATGTAGTGAGATATGGTTGATCAATATAGAATTTGTCCCTCCTACATAATGGGAGCAATATCCTAGGCCACTTGATTGACTGAGATAAGAAATGCATTGCCATGCTCGACTAAGATGATTTGAGATATCATACTTATTTGTTTTTCATAGTCTACTGAGGATATCAAGAAACATTAGATGGGTTATTCAAGTGTGACTATTTCATGGCTTGTGTGCATTCTAGATATAAAGAACAAAAGGATTTAATACATGAAGGGTTAATCATAGAGAGGTTATGTCGAATCATGACTTCTTGTAACTTAGGTAGCAATGATGTATTGCTAGATGACACTCATTGTTTGTAATATTAGAATCGTTCTAGTAATACTGCTAATGCTACAAGAACTTACAAGGTCACACCCTATGGTTGAAACGAACGGAATCCAAACATAGTTGGTATTGAGTTTAACTGTCACATGAATTAAATTGATTATAGAATTAATTCAATTGTGTAGTTAAATATTGAAAGATTTATATGTACAAGTATGTTGTACACATAATGAAAAATATGGTTAAATTAATATATGAATTTGATTCATATAAAATTTAACTAAAAATAATTTATTGAAATCCTTATTAAAATTATTGTAATTATAATTTAGGATCTAATATTATTATAATTACTATAACTATAATTTTTTTGGTCAAACATTATTATAATTATGGTAATTATAACTATTATATTCGATTCATTATTATGATTTAATACATATAAAAATATCAATTATTCTCGAATTAGGAAATATAGGGATTTTAAGAAAAATCTTATATACTCGAAAAAAAGTGTGTGAGGTCTAGTAGCCGTTAATAGATTTTTCTCTCTCTGAAAAAGTTTTAGAGAGTGCTAACCGTTTGTTGTCGAAACTTTTCGTAGCGACTTGGAACTGGCATACAATAGCGTAATGCGTTTCTTCGATTTTTCATACGATTAAAAGTAGTCGTTCATACCCTTTTTACCTCGATTTGTTCTTTGCATATGGATCCCTGGATGTTGTCGCCGGATTTATTTTTTTCACTGTGCCATGGGGTGTACTAGTGATCCTACAGTAGTATCAGAGCCACTTGTGCGATACGGACTCAGGTTTAAATACTTGGGTGATGCAATTGTATGAGATGCATGCTTTACTTTTCTTGCATTTTCGATTTAATATTGAATATGTGATATTTTTTAATACTGCTTTAAGTCGTAATATGCATAACTTGTTCCTTTCGATTATCAATTAAATGTTAGTCATAATTTTGTGGCCTATTTAGTTTCGTTTTCATTAACTGTTAGCAAATCTTTTATCTCGATGATAGTGATGAAGTTGTGATTTCCAGTTAAGAGTTAACTGGTTTTTTTTGTTCTGATATGGAACAAGGGTTGTTCTAGTAAGTAACTTTAAAGATTAAAATATTAAAAACACGATACTATTGATAAAAGTTATCAAATCGTGAGGTTTCAAGCATATCTGGTTGAATAGTAATCCCATTGGTGTGTACGGTCCATACCATAGATCCCTTTTTTTCTCAAATTATTTTTTTCCACTAAGCGGGTCGTGTTGTGAGTTTTTCAGGCCGAATGAAAAATGAGGACCCCAAGTTAGGTCACAAAAGTAGAAGGGACTTTTAATGGTTCACTTTTAAAAAAAAAACATTATATAAAATATGTTCTATTCTGTTTGCTATGTTTGATATGCACGATGTTTGAAATACATAGTTATAGCTCAATAACAATTTGAAAATATTGTAAATTTTATAAATACGACCTATGCGTCCTGCCTTACTACATTTCTCTTGTATTTCTCTTCTCATTTTACTCCCTCGTATGTAAAATGGGTTTCTACAAATTGTAAATTGCATGAGTTGCTGTGGGCTAGACGAAAAGAAAGATGGGTCAATTAAAGTGAACAAGAAGCTTGTGAAGTGGCTTACACCTTTAAGTTTCCTTTTGGTTCTCCCTTTGGCTTGGGAGGAACCACCTTAGTTTATGGGCTATAACTACTGCCTTTATTTTCTACTTTATTTATTCATGTATGAGATGATATGGATGTCTAAAACATGCAAAATTTTAAGTATGTTAAAATTTGATAACAATAAACAACATTAATTGATGAGATCAATTAAAAGACTAAATGGACTAAAGTAGACCATAATTAGTGAGATGCAACCTTAATAAAATTCCCCCAATCAAAATATTAAGTCGACGTTGCATTCCAATCATTGCCCTCGTTAATGCCTCGATCGATACTATGTAGGTTATGCTAAAGCGAAGTACTAGTATCTATCTTAGTTAAATGCGAAGAATAAACAAGTAATATTCGCTAGTTAAAACATTGGTTAGTGACTTAACTAGGTTACTCTAATAGGATTAGAAACCTAGAGGCAAGTAATTTGGATAAATCATAAGATGATTAGAACAAAAGTTGTTCACCAAATATTTAGGAGTTACATATGATGTAATTAGCAAGAGTTGATTACCTAAATAACCAAAAACTTGAGAGTAAAGCCAAAGCTGACTTGAGAGTAAACCACTAGAAAAACTTTTGAGAAAGTCTTTCTAAAATTAAAATATGACGGTTATTAATTTTGAATAAAATAGTGGAAGCATCATTTAATAAATTTCTTTTAATGATTAATATAAACTTGGTAAATTTATTTACTCGCAATTTCATTGTTATAGACATATTATGGCTACAAACACAAATTCACTTTCATTCCGATCGGTCCTTGAAAAAGACAAATTGAATGGTTTGAACTTCCTTGACTGGTTTTGTAACTTGAGGATTGTCCTCAAACAAGAACGTAAATTATGTCATTGAACAACCCCTTCCTGATGAACCATCTAGTAATGCCTCGAGGGCTGATAGAGATGTTTACAAGAAGCATCTTGATGATATAGTAGACATTGGATGTCTTCTGCTTGCTACTATCTAGTTATGCTTTCAACAATTCAAGCCATATACGCTATCTCAAAGTTAAATCTTTTTGCAACGTCAGATACTTCAACTTTTTATAATCAGTGAATATATGACTTTTTTTACCATAACCTGCACTTGAATCATACATCCAAATACCAACCATTTCAAGAATTCAAATCAAGCAAATTCCATCATTCATCATGGTATATCATTTCATGCATACATGTTTATAATCTTACCTTAGTTAAGTCCTCAAGTTAGACATAATTTGATCAACTACTTAACATATTTGTAGCTACCATAGTTTGACATTACAAGTAAATTAAAACAAACCATTAATAGCCATTCCAATGGCTAGATTACAAGCATCATTTACATTTACATGGCAATATGGCCTGTATTTCTTATACATGCCATTGTAACCATAATTGCTTTACCAAATTGTACCGACATAGGCTGATAGATAGTGTGAGTGATCTCCGCCAAGCTTCCAGTCCAACGAGCTTCTGATTTACTCTAAAATAGGGAAATAAAATTAAGTAAGCATAAAATGCTTAATAAGTTCTTATAACATGGTACTTAACTTACCATTCATTCTATTTTGAGGTAAATATGTAAGGCTTATTCACTCAATTTGACCTCAAGCCCTACACACATCCTCATTGCCCTTGTTAGTCATATATTCCATAATAACATCAAAAACATGTATGGGCTTGATAACAATCAAGTTTCCATGCACATATGCTTTCCACAACATGTATAATTCACATTGCTACATCTCAAGTATATTTTCATATAACACATCTCGAGTTCATATTATTTCATATCAAAACTTTACACATTTCACTCGAAATATCAATGTCACATGAGTAGTAGTATACTAGTTTATAACCAAGGATGAACATATTCATCAAAAAGATCCCATGTAAAAATATCATCATGTCATGTTTTCATATGTCAATTGTCATGTAGCATCATTTTCATGGATTTTAGACAAGGTTTTTACATCGATGGATACACATGTAGTACACCCAAGGTGTTCAAATTAGAATCTGCCAATTCATGTTCAGTGATACCTACAAGGTACTATTTTAGAGAATACACTCTCAAGCCATGCATATATACAATAGGATTACTAGTCCAAGCTAAATCCTTTTTATGACATAGGCTCTAAGAAGCTTGATCTGGATTACCCATCTAGGCTAAACCCAATCCATAACATATGCTCGAGAGGACTTATATCAGGATTACCCATCCAGGCTAAATCCTTTCTATCATGAGATCAATAGGATTACTCGTCCGAGCTAAATCTTGTCCGCAATAAATGCAAGACTTCATTCATTTCGGGAATTCACTTATCCATTGAATTTTCCATTTACTCAAACAGAATTTAGCATCTTTCAAGCATTATCAAGCTTGTGGTCAATCTCATTTATTTATACATTTATGCAATTCAAATGTTCACATTCAACTCAAGCATAAAATTAACATTTTTATCATTTATCGGCTTTAACGAGTATGTGATCATTTCACATATTTATGAAATTTATACAATTCACAATCACAACATTTAATTCAAGCATAAAAACATATACAATTTAGTTACACGAACTTACCTCGACAAATGTTTGTGTACATAAATCTACTAATCCGACATTTTCCTCTTTTCCTCGTTCTAACTCCAAATTTGGTCTATCCAGATCTATACGAGTAAATTTAACGTCAAATTATCACATTTCACATTCAATTGGACTCAATTTACATCCTAGGCAAAATTACCATTTTGCCCCTAATTTTCCATAAATTCCAATTTTGTCCCTAGGCTCAGAAAATGAAACTTATACAATTTACTCCCTATTCCAAACCTAACCAAAATCACATTAAAAAATTTACAGCACATGCATTCATAAAAATTCAACATTTTTCATCAAATTTCACAACTTTACATTTTAGTCCCTTAATCATGTTTTCACTAAAAATCACTTTGTAAAAGTTGTTTATCTAACAACATTTCATTTTCTACCATAAATTTATAATTTTCAGCATATTCATCCATGACCCAAATTTCATACCTTGATAACTTTTCAAATTAATCCCCCAAATAGATAGATTAGACTATCCCGGCTTCAAAAATATAAAAATTACTAAAAATGGGACAAGAAAACTTACCCAATTTTGAAAAGAAAGTTTCTTCTCTCTCTCCTATGCTTTCCATGGAATATTTTGGGGAAGAAGATGATAAAAATAAGATAATATTTCTTTTTATCATCTTTTAATTAATTAAATTATTTCACTTTCCAATTTAGTCCTTGCCCTTTTTCTAAATTTCCATCGATGAGTCACCAAAATATCTACATACTTTCTTAATGGTCTAATTTTAATATAAGGACCTCGAGTTTTGAATTTCATAGCTATTTAAGCCTTATAGCTACTAGAATTCAACTTTTGCATTTTATACGATTTGGTCCTTCTCGTAATTAAGCACATAATCGATAAAATTTTCTTATCAAAATTTTCACATGACATTTTTATCATATTATGGACCATATTGTAACATCCCTTACCTGTATTCGACGCCAGAACAGGGTATGAGGCATTACCAGACTTAAACGTAAGCAAACATACAAAATTGAGACATAAATTTCTATTCAAATTTAAAACTTTTCAGATACATTCAAATTGTCCCTATAACGAGCCTACGAGGCCAAAAAAATGCTTTGGCAGTGGTTCGAGACTAAACCGAGAACTTTAGAAAACTTTCACAACACTTAGAAATTTTTTCATCAAACAGGGGTCACACGCCCATGTCCAGACCCCATGTAACTCACTGTTTGACATCCATAAACAAAATGAAGTCACATGGACAAGGCACACACCCGTGTGCTTCGGCCATGTGGTCGATTTAATTTTCCAAAATTTTTATAAAATAGGTGCAGACTTCACATGCCCAGGGCACACGCCCGTGCCTGAGGCCGTGTCGTCCACACCACTGAGGCACACGCTCGTGTCTCTGCCCTTATGCTCGATACTGAGCATTTTGTTTTACAACAATTAAGGTGCAAGGGACATACGACCAGATCACACGCCTATGGGGCAAGCCGTGTATCACACATGTGTCTACCCGTGTGGAAAAAAATAAGGCTATTTACCAAGCCTTTTTGTCACCTTTCCATGCACAACCTACACAACAACATATAATACCAATCCAAGCTTATATAGTCAATCTAATTAGCCACAAACAAGGCATCCACACCTAAGCCAACACATTTGGCCAAATCAATTTTGACACATAACAAAAGACCAAGTCCCTATACATGCTATAACTCAAAACATTAAAATCATTGGTACCTAAAATGTTATGTTGATAGTGTGAATGGATCTCAAACAATCTTTGATCCTTGAGCTGGTTTGGTGACACTATAAAACAAGGGAAAAGAAAGGAAATAAGCTTTAAAGCTTAGTAAGTTCCTATGCAAATAATAAGCATTTATCATGCAATTAACATGAAGTGAATTAACATATATGCCATTATAAATCTCATAGTCCAACTTGGCATGGATACTATTATAACCTTAGTATCATAAGTTGCACATCATAACCTTACCGAGGGATTCATCACATATCGAGCTCATTAAGCATAAGTTTTATGTACATACCTGTACCATCTTGCAACATACCACGGTCTTTCGTAACATTAACATTTCCGTTACAATTCATCTTTAACCACTTGGAATACTAAAGGATACTCGGGAAATCTCACACTCATAGTGCCATACCAATGCCATATCCCAGATATGGTTTTACATGGGATCTCATATCAATGCCAATAGCCCAGATATGGTCTTATGTGAAGTCTCATATCGATGCAATATCCCAGATATGGTCTTACACGTAATCTCAAATAACCCTAATGTTTTGACATTTGTATCCTATCTATTTCTAAGGTTCAACCAGGATTTCTCTCTTGTTGAACTTTGTCGATTACATCCAAGAATTTAGTCATAATTCATACAATATTAATGCAATTAAAGCATAAATAATAACACATTATTTACATACGAACTTACCTCGGTACAAAAATAAGGGAAATGAACTTAATCGTCAAAGACTTTGTTTTTTCTTGAATCTAGGTTCGAACCTCATTTCTCTTGATTTATAATAGCAAATTTAACTCATTTATTAACCACATTACTCAATTTAGTCCAAAAATCACACTATAGTAAAATTACATTTTTACCCCTAAACTTTATCATATTTACATTTTGGTCCCTAGGATCGTAAACTAAAATCTATTCAATTTCATCTAGACCCAAGCCTAGCCGAACCCTATACATGCTTATAAAAACCCACATTTTTCATTAAATCACACTTTTACAAACATTTTTAAATCTTTTTACAAATAGGTCCTTTTGACATTTTCATAAAATATCACCTAGTAAAAGTTGTTTATCTAACATGAAACTTGCATAATCTGCCATTAGACATCAAAATACACAAATATCTAACATGGGTCAAACCCTAGACCTCAATCATAGCTCAAATTAATTGTAGAAATAGCTAGATCAGATGATAACGACTTTAAAAATGTAACGAGCATTAAAAATGAGGCTAGGATATACTTATAATCAGGCTTAAAAGATGACAAAACCCTAGCTATGGTGTTCTTCTAAGTTTTGGCTAAGGTTGAAGAAAGATGAGCAAATTTTGGCTTTATTTTTCCTTTTTATTCTTTTATTAACCAAATGAACAAAATTCCCTTTTCCCAAATCACTAAAATTCCCAAATCCCACGTAGCCTCTTCAACCCCATGTCGTTGCCATAAAACTTTCACTAGGGATATACTTTTGTTTTCCAACTGTTTAACTTCCCAAGCTAATATCTTCATCGGTTCTTCACCATACGTCATATCCGGTCGAATCTCAATCTCTGGTGGAGAAATCACTTGTGAAGGATCAGAACGATATCGTTGCAACATCGATGCATGAAACACATTATGAATTCTTTCTAACTCTATTGGTAAAGCTAACCGATATGCCACTGGCCCTATTATTTCAATAACTTCTTACGACCCAATGAAACGTGGACTCAACTTACCTTTATGGCCAAATTTGAGAACTTTCTTCCACAGAGATACTTTCAAAAACACTTTTTCACCGACCTTATATTCTATCTCTTTTCTTTTCAAATCTGCGTACAACTTTTGTTAATCTGAAGCTGCTTTCAAGCAATCACGAACTACCTTTACTTTTTCTTCGATTTCTCTGACCAAATCAACCCCATGAATCTGATTCTCATTAAGCTCGGTCCAATACAAAGGTCTCCAGCACTTGTAGTCATACAATGCCTCATAAGGTGCCATTTTTATACTCGACTGAAAACTGTTGTTACAGGAAAATTCGACTAATGGTAGATATTTTTCCCAACTACCCTCGAATTCTAGAACACAACATTGGAGCATATCTTCAAGTACTTGAATCTTCCTTTTGGACTGACCATCGGTTTGTGAATGAAAAGTGGTACTAAAGTTCAGCTTCTTACCCAAAGCTTCTTGTAACTTCTTCCAAAATCACGAAGTAAACCTCGGATCTTTATCTGAAATAATAGAAATAGGCACCCCGTGCAATCTCACAATCTCAAAAATGTACAGTTCAGGTAGTTTATCAAGCAAGTAATCATTATGTACCAGTATAAAATGAGCCAATTTCGTTAATCTATCAACCATGGTGTAATATCCCGAATTAGGGCCTAATTAGAATAGTGGTTTCGTGACCACAAATCTGAGATAGAAATAATTATTTTATAATTATTTTGATGTTTATGATATGATTGCATGATTTTGTGAAAATTTCGTGATGAAATCCTATGCCTAAAGTGCTTAAATTGAAATTAGGGACTAAATCAAATAATTTGCAAAACTTGCATTCTAGGAGTTTTTAGTATGAAATTGTTTTGGAATATTAATGAGGAGGTCTTAAATAGAAATTTAACCAATTCCTAAGTCTATGGACAAAAATTGGACATAGATGGAATTTTTGGAAAGTTTAGTAGTAAGGGCATTTTGGTCATTTAGTTATTAAAATGAATTAAAAACAAAATTAAAAGCCAATTTTTGTCCATCTTCTTCATTAGGCCGAAATTTCAAGGGTTCTCCATAGTTAGGGTTTGTTTCAAGCTTCCAAGCTCCATAGTAAGTGATTCCAAGCCCCGTTTTTAATGTTCTTTACGTTTTTGGAATCTCGGTAGCTCGATTAAGCTTATGCTAGCAATAATTCAACCTAGGGTTCATATTTGGAAAAATACCCATAGGTGAAATTTGTGTATTTTGGTGTTTTATGATAGAATATGAGGTTTTAAACTATGTTAGACAACTTGTACTACTCGGTTTTAAGCGAAAACGAGTAAAAGGGCTTAATCGGTAAAAATACCTAATAGTCATAAGTACATGTTAGAGTGTGTATTTGATGTTTCCATAGAAGGGAAAAATGATCATCATGTCATAAAACATAAGAATAAGGGATGAAGTTTAATTCCCGAGCCTAGGGGCAAAAGTGTAATTATGCAAAAGTTTAGGGGCAAAAATGTAATTTTTCCAAAGTTTGTATTAAATACTATTTTGATGAATGTATGTATTAAATAAGATTAATTTGGCATTATAGATCAAGAGAAACGAGATTCAAGTCGCGATCGAGGGAAAAACAAAGTTTACGAAAAATAGGCTCGATTGCTAATAATTTTGTACCGAGGTAAGTTCATGTGTAAATGTAGTAACATAATTGCCTTTTTAAGCAATTTAATGTTGTTTATATGATATGATGCTTATTATTATCATGAAATGTTATGTTTTGTGGTTATTGTTGAATAATATGTAATTATGTGAATTACTTGATAAGTGTGAACTATCACCGAAGTATCGATTTCGATATTCTGTGGAGGACAGAAAAGATGTGTAATCGAGGAAAAAGACTGTTTGAACCTTGGGAATAGATTAGAATACAAGTGACATGTCACTAGGATGGTTGAGTTCCGAACTCGTTGAGTTGAGTCTGAGTTCGTGAGATGTAACTAAGCATCCGAGCTCATTGAGTTGAGTCCGAGTTCACTTATGGATGCTAACGCCCGAGCTCGTTGAGTTGAGTCCAAGTTCACTTATGGGCGGGTTACATGGTAGCTTGGCTACATAAGTTCCGCAGGCTATTGAGTTTGACTAGCTGCGAGTATGGCTCTTATGTTCATGAGATCCGCGTAATCGAATTATATTCCGATGTGTTCAACGGGTGAATCTTAAGTGAATAAGAAGAAGGCCTAAAACGAAGGTGACATGTCGGTAAGTGTGGTACATGAGAAAATTTGAAAGGTATGTGCTTAAACCCTCGGGTCGAAAACTTGGTATGATGAAATCATAGGAAGACATTAAATGTAAATGAAACATGAATGTCTTGGTGTTGTGTATGCAAATGATGTTTTATGTGAGATTGTGTGAGTATGTTACTTGCTATTTGCATGTGAACTTACTAAGCATTTGTGCTTACTCCCTCCTTTTCTTTCATTGTAGTTTTGACAAGCCGGCTTGAGAATCGGGATTGGTCGAAGACTCGTTCACACTATCCGAAGGCTTAAATTGGTAAAATGGCTTGTGTATTTTGAATGTGGCATGTATGGCAAAATACTCACTTTGTGTAATTGATCTTATGATATGGCTATGGTTTGGCAAGAAAAGGGTTTGTAAATGATTAGCCATTGGAATGGCCAATCTAAGTCATATTTGATGTTATGTATGTTTAAAATGCTATTTAGTCCATGAAAATCCTTAGTAAAGTGAAATTTGCCATAAAACAGAATCTGATAGCAGCAGTGATGTAAATTTGAAAAATCACTAAAAATAGTATAAATGGAATTAAATGATGAGTAAGTTAAGAAATTTAAGCTTAATTAGTATATTTTCATATGGATTGAACAAAATAGGTATATAAATTATATTTTATGAGATATTTGAATTTTTTTGAAACAGGGCCAGAGTGATTTCTGGATCCCCTATTCTGACTTTAAAAATTCATCATAAATTGTAAAAAAATAATTAGAAGTCATTATTTATATGTAAAGATTCCTTATTGAGTCTAGTTTTAATAAAAACAAACTTAATAGTCATTAAAATTCTGTACAGAGAGATATCTGATTCGTAATATACAGAGGTCAAAGTAGTCAAACCCTAAAACAGGGGACATTTTAACTAATAAACTGTACTAATTGGATTGACCAAAAATTCTAGAAAAAAATTAGTAAATATATATATGAGTCTAGTTTCAGGGAAAATTTATGGAATGGGATTTTGAGTTTCGAAACTCGAGATATGAATTTTTAAACGAATGTGACGCAGATTGTTAGCTTGACTGGAAATTTTAAAAATAAATTGTTTGAGCTGTTTAAGTAATGAATTAAGTCTGTTAACACCTCGTGTTCGACTCCGGTGACGGTCTCGGGTATGGGGCATTACACACAGGCCATACGAAATCTTTCTTTCTTAGAGTTAAAGGAAAACTCGTTACAAAATTCATCGTAATCCTATCTCATTTCCATTCGGGTACCATCACTGGCTAAAGTAAACTCGAAGGCGCTTGGTGTTCGACTTCACTTGTTGACAAATCAAATATCTCGAAACAAACTCAAAAATATTTTGTTTCATACCTGACCACCAATACAATTTCTTTAAATCATTATACATTTTTGTACTACCCGGATGGACAGATAGACAACCATTATGCGCTTCATGAAGAATTTTCTGAATAAGTTCATCATTTTTCGGCACACAAATTCTACACCGGAACTTCAAACAATTGTCGGATCCGATATGAAAATCTGAATCACTAACTGATTCACAATGCACTCTCTTGGATTGCAAATCACTGTCACATTTCTTAGCTACAAAAATTTGTTGGAGAAACAACGGTCTAGCTCTAAACTTGGCCAAAATCGAACCATTTTCGGACAAAGTCAACCGTGTATTCATCGCTCTCAAAGCAAACAAAGACTTTCTACTCAACACATCTGCAGCTATATTTGCCTTACCTGGGTGATAGTCAATCACTAGATAATAATCCTTCAGTAACTCAAGCCATCTTCGTTGCCGCAAGTTTAAATCCTTCTGAGTCATCAAGTTTTTTAAACTCTTATGATCGGAAAAGACATGACATTTCTCACTGTACAAATAATGTCTCCAAGTTTTCAGAGAAAACACAATTGCAGTTAATTCCAAATCATGCATCGGATAATTTTTCTCGTGCGGTTTCAACTGTCTCGAGGCATAGGCTATCATTTTGCTCTCTTGCACCAACACACATCCTAATCCATTCAGTGACGCGTTACTATAAATCACAAAATCTATTCCCGATTCAGGTTGTACTAAAACCGGCGCCTCAGTCAATAATGCCTTCAACTTCTCAAAACTTTGCTGACATTTTTTAAACATTCAAACTTAGCATCTTTTTGCAACAACTTGGTCATAGGAGTAGCAATCATTGAAAATCCTTTGAAAAATAGTCGGTAATAACCGGCTAAGCCCAAAAAGATTCTAACTTCAGATACATTTCTTGGTGGCATCCAATCAATAATTGCCAAAATTTTACTCGGATCAACCCGAATACCATCACCCGAAATGATATGTCCCAAAAATCTAACCTTTTGGAGCCAAAACTCATTTTTACTAAATTTAGCGAACAATTTTTTATCTCTCAAAGTCTACAAAACAGTTCTCAAGTGCTCGGCATGCTTGAACTCATCTCGAGAACAAATCAAAATATCATCAATAAACACAACCACAAACTTGTCCAAATATAGTTGGAAAATTCTATTCATCAAATCCATAAAAGCAATAGGTGCATTAGTTAACCCGAAAGGCATAACAAAGAATTCATAGTGTCTGTACCTTGTTCTGAAAGCGGTTTTCGGTACATCCGGCTCTTTAACTCTCAATTAATAGTAGCCAGATCTTAAATTAATCTTTGAGAATACCGTTGCTCCTTTCAACTGATCAAATAGATCATCTATACTCGACAAAGGATAGTTGTTCTTTATAGTTACCTTGTTGAGCTGCTGGTAATCGATACAAAGTCTCATAGATCCGTCTTTCTTCTTTACAAATAACACTGGAGCACCCTAGGAAGAATAACTCGATCTCGCAAAACCCTTATCTGTCAGCTCTTGCAACTGAGCTTTCAATTCTTTCAATTTAGTTGGAGCTATTCTATACGGAGCAATAGATATCAGTGAAGTACCAGGGACAAAATCAATACCAAACTCAACTTCTCTAACTGGAGGTAACCCAAGCAACTCTTCCGGGAACACATCTAGATATTCACAAACAATCTACACTGATTCAATTTTCAATTCAGATTCTTTTGTATTCAACACATAAGCAAGGTAAGATTCACGAACCTTTTCTTACATATCTTTGGGCAGTCATCGAAGAGATTACAACAGGTAGCTCACCCGACTCATCTGAATCAATCCAAAGAACTTCACCATTTTCACATTTCAGTTCAATAACCTTTCTTTTATAGTTTACCATAGCATCATGGAGTGTCAACCAATCTATACCCAAAATAACATCGAATTCATCAAATGGCAACAACATTAAATCAGTTGGAAAACAGTGACCTCGAATCATCAAGGGACAATTCTTGTAAACTCTATCAACTAACACATATTTACCTAAAGGGTTTGACACTCTAATCACAAACTCAGTAAACTCAACAGGCAAGCTCTTACTAGCTACCAATTTCACACAAACATAAGAATAAGTTGATCCAGGATCGATCAATGTAACTATATTAGTATTATAGTAGGAAAAAGTACCAATGATAACTTAGGGAGATGTCGCTTCTTTGCAAACATGGATGGCATAGGCTCTAGCAGGTGCTCCAGCTTCGAATCTCACAGCGGTGTCTTTTGTCACACCTTTACTACTAGCTCCATTTCAGGTATTTCTTGTTGGCCTACCCCTATTAGCGGTATTACTCAACTTCGCATTCTAAAATTTTTCTTTCTCACCCTTTTCTAGGAAATCTCCGATAAAATGCTCTTAGGAGCCACACTTGAAGGAAGCCTAGTCATTCATCCTACACTCGCCGGGATGTCTTCTCCCACAATGCTGACATTTGGGTCTGTTTGACTTTACATTACCAACACTTGCCATGGAAGTGGCTTGAGATTTAAAACTCGAATGTTGCGTCCCATGATCTTTGCGTGAATACCCCGCTCAAACACTCGAACAGGAATACATTTATTTAGATTTCTTGGAATGAGATGGAAATGACTTACTCATCAGTTTTTCCTCGGGTCTTTAGTTTCAAGATCAGCTTTCCTCTTCTCTTTGTTCAACTCTTCGGCCTTACAAGCCTATTCAACCAATACCACAAATTCTTTCAGCTCTAAGATCCCAACTAACACACGAATATCCTCATTCAATCCATCCTCAAATCTTTTGCACATAATAGCTTCAGTGGAAACACACTCTTGAGCGTATTTACTAAGTCTGATGAATTCTCGCTCATACTCGATCACTATCATACAACCCTATTTTAGCTCAAAAAATTCCTTACGTTTCTGATCGATGAACCGTTGGCTAATATACTTCTTTTGGAACTCCTCTTTAATGAATTCCCATGTAACCCTTTCTCTTGGTACCACTGATACCAATGTATTCCACCAATGGTACGTAGAATCTCTTAGAAGTGAGATAGCACACTTTAAACACTCATTCAGTGTGCAGGACAGCTCATCAAATACCCTGATGGAGTTTTCGAGCCAAAACTCGGCTCTTTCAGGATCATCATCCATATTAGTTTTGAAGTCTTTTGCCCCATTCTTTCGGATTTTATCAACCAGAGGCTTGTTCATTCTTAAAAATTTCATACCTTGTAGGGCTACGAGAACCGGTCGAGGAATAGGTGGGGGTGGAGGAGGTTGGGCAATCGAATTTGTTCAAACAAATTTCGTATACCACTCATTCATCATGTGGAGAAAGGCTTCCCTGCCTCCTTCTCCCTGACTAACTGTAGGAAGTCTACAATCAGACTGCGTTGCCCCTTGAGTGGTAGCCAGCGTATTACTTTCGACTTCATCAGCCTCAGCTCGATTGGGATCCATTACTATATGAAAACACAATTTTAAGTTGTCAGAAGTCTTTACACTATCACAGTTCATTTATGGCATGTATAGCTAAACTTTAACACACACTATGTTAGCCTGAGAATCAACTAAACCGTAGCTCTGATACCACTAAATGTAACACCCTTTACTGGTATTTGAGCCGAAACAGGGTACGAGGCATTACCAGACTTAAACGTAAGCAAACATATGAAATCGAGACATAAATTTCTGTTCAAATTTAAAACTTTTCACATACATTCAAATCATCCCTATAACGAGCCTACGAGTTCCAAAACATGTTTTGGTAGTGGTTCGAGACTAAACCAAGAACTTTAGAAAAATTTGACAACACTTAGAAAATTTTTCATCAAACAGGGGTCACACGCCCGTTTCCAGACCCTGTGTAACTCTCTGTTTGTCATCCATGAACAAAATGAAGTCACACGGACAAGGCACATGCTCGTGTGCTTAGGCCTTGTGGTCTATTTAATTTTTCAAAATATTTATAAAATAGGTGTAGACTTCACATGCTCAGGGCACACACCCGTGCCTGAGGTCGTGTCGTCCATACGGCTGAGACACATGCCCGTGTCTCTGCCCATGTGCTCGATACTTAGCATTCTATTTTACAACAATTAAGGTGTAGGGGACACATGACCGGATCGTACGCCCATGGGGCAAGTCGTGTGTTACACACAACTTAGACACATGCCCGTGTGTCTACTCGTGTGGACAAAAATAAGGCTATTTACCAAGCCTTTTTGTCACCCTTAGTATATTATTATAACCTTAGTATCATAACTTGCACAATCATAACCTAACCGAGGGATTCATCACATATTGAGCTCATTAAGCATAAGTTTTACGTACATACCTGAACCATCTTGCAACATACCATGGTCTTTCGCAACATTAACATTTTCGTTACAATTCTCGTTTAACCACTTGGAATACTAAAGGATACTTGGGAAATCTCACACCTATAGTACCATACCAATGCCATATCCCAGATATGGTCTTACATGGGATCTCATATCGATGCAAATAGCCCAGCTATGGTCTTACACGAAGTCTCATATGGATGCCATATCCCAGATATGGTCTTACACGTAATTTCAAATAACCCTAATGTCTTAACATTTGTATCCTATCTATTCCTAAGGTTCAACTGGGATTTCTCTCTTGTCGAACTTTGTCGATTACATCCAAGAAGCCAATCATAATTCATACAATATTAACGAAATTAAGTATAAACAATAATGCATTATTTGCATACGAACTTACCTTAGTACAAAAATAGTGGAAATGGACCTAATGTCAAAGACTTTGTTTTTCTCCTAATGTAGGTCCAAACCCCATTTCTCTTGATCTATAATAGCAAATTTAACTCATTTATTAACTACATTAGTCAATTCAGTCCAAAAATCACACTATGGAAAAATTACATTTTTTCCCCTAAACTTTGTCATATTTACATTTTGGTCCCTAGGCTCATAAAATGAAATCTATTCAATTTCATCAAGACCAGAAGCCTAGCTGAACCCTATACATGCTTATAGAAGCCGGTAGTTTTCATTAAATTACACTTTTACATATATTTTGAAATCTTTTTACAAATAGGTCCTTTTGACATCTTCATCAAAAAGCACCTAGTAAAACTTGTTTATCTAACATTAAACTTGCATAATCTACCATTATACATCAAAATTCACAAATATGTAACATGGGTCAAACCTTCTAACTCAATCATAGCTCAAATTAATGGTAGAAATAGTTAGATCGGATGATAACGACTTTAAAAATGTAAAGAGCATTAAAAACGAGGCTAGGATGTACTTACAATAAAGATTAGAAGATGAAAAAACCCTAGATATGGTGTTCTTCCAAGTTTCAGCGAAGGTTGAAGAAAGATGAGCAAATTTTGGCTTTACTTTCCCTTTTTAGTCTTTTATTAACCAAACGACCAAAATGCCCTTTTCCCTAATCACTAAAATTCTCTTACCTCATGCCCATTTTTGTCCACTAACTTAAGAAATGGTCTAATTATCATGTAAGGATCCCTAATTTAAAATCTCATAGTAATTGGACACCTTTAACATGTAGAACTCAACTTTTGCACTTATTACAATTTAGTCCTTTTGACTAAATTGAGTGCTCAAACGTCAAAATTTTCGAACGAAATTTTCACGAAATCATTCCATAAACTTGTAGGCCATGAAAATAGAATAAAAATTAAATTTTTTACTTCAATTTTGTGGTCTCAAAATCACTATTTCGACCAGGCCCAAAATCAGGTTGTTACACATATAATAAAATAAAAATAAATTTTATTTTCGGCTCGAATTTGTGGTCCTGAACCACTGTTCTGATTTCACTGAAATTAGACTGTTAGAACTAAGCTTCAGAAGAAATATGAGGACATGGTTTCTTATGATATGATCGAGCACCTGAAAGAACTTTATTAGGGACAAGCACGGCAAGAAAGGTTTGATAACTCTAAGGCCCTGTTCCAATGTAAGCTGGCAAAAGGAAGCCTAGTAGGATCTCATGTTCATAAAATGATAGGCTATATTCAAAGCTTGTCTAAACTTGTATTTCCATTGAGTCAAGAGTTTGCCACTAATGTTATTTTGTAATCGTTGGCTGATAGCTGTAGCAAGTTTGTCCTCAATTTCAATATGAATGAAATTAACAAGACTCTGCCACAGTTACTCAGCATGTTGCGAACTACTGAAGAGAACATGAAAAAGGCTAGACCCAAGCCCATTTTGATGGTCTGTAATAACAAGGGCAAGGGTAAAGCTAAAGCTAAGGCAAAGCATAAGGGCAAAGGCAGGCCCAAACCTGAAAAAGGAAAGGTTGCACCGAAGCCCAAAGGAGGGGGTGGCTAAGGAAGGAAATTTCTTCCATTGTGGTGTGATTGGACATTGGAAAAAGAACTGCCCTATGTATCTTGAGGAAGTTAAGAAGGCCAAATCAAGCGGAGCGTCTACTTCAGGTATTTATGTTATTGATATTAATTTATCAGATACTACTTGGGTATTAGATACTGGTTGTGGTCCTTATATTTGTACTTCTGTAGATGTGGACCTACGAGTTGGAAATGGAGAAAGAGTTGTTGCATCAGCTATAGGAACATATACTTTATCTTTGCCTAGTGGATTAGTTTTATGTTTAGAGGATTGTTTTTTTGTGCCTAGTTTGACTAAGAACATCATTTCAATTTCTTGTTTAGGCAAAATTGGTTTTGAGATAACAATTAAGAATAATTATTGTTCCTTTTCTTTCAATAATGTTTTCTATGGTTCAACACAATTGGTAAATGGCCTCTATATTTTAGATCAAGTTAATCCCATTTACAACATAAATACTAAAAGATCTAAAATAAATGACTCAAATCAAACTTATCTTTGGCATTGTCATTTGGGCCACATAAGTGAGAAACATATATCCAAACTCCATAAAGATGGACTTTTGGATTCATTTTTTTTTAACAAATTGAAGTATGTGAATCTTGCTTCTTGGGAAAAATGAATTAAGCTCCTTTTACTGGTAAAAGTAAGTGAGCTAGTAATTTATTGGGCTAATGCATGCTAAGGTATGTGGACCAATGAATACATAGGCCAGAGGTGGATTTTAGTACTTCATTGCTTTCACTGATGATTTCAATAGATATGAGTATGCTTATCTCACGTGCCATAAGTCTAAAGCCTTTGAAAAGTTCAAAGAATTGAAAAATGAAGTACAAAATAAACTAGGAAAAACTATCAAGACATTTCAATCTGGCTAGGTGGAGAATTTTTGAGCCTAGAGTTTTATGACCTTTTGAAGGAATGTGGGATAGTCTCACAACTTACTCTTCCTTTTACTCCTCAATGGAATGGAGATTTTGAGAAAAGAAATTGAACTCTGTTAGACATGGTTCGATCAATGATGAGTCATGCTAATCTGCCAACTTCCTTTTGGGGACATGCACTTGAGACAGCTGCTTTCACACTGAATTGTTTTCTATCTAAATCGGTTCAAAATATGTCATGTAATATATGGACTGGGAAATGTCCCATTATGTCTTTATGAAGATTTGGGGTTTTGAAGCTTATGTTAAATGTCAAACATCTAATAAGCTTAAACCCAAATCTAAAAAATGCATCTTTATGGAATATCCTAAGGAAACTAAAGGATATTATTTCATCAATCCTACTGAGAACAAAATGTTTGTTGCTTGAACTGGTGTCTTCCTAGAAAGAGAATTTGTCTTTAGAAAAGGAAGTGAGAGAAAGATTGAGCTTGAAGAAATTTGAGAATCACAAAATATTACTAAACCAGAGATAGAACAATAGCAGGTTCCACAAAAAATTGAGGAATAAGTAACTGCTGCAGAAACACAACCATCGCGTAGATCTTTAAGAGAATGCCAAGACCTGAGAGATGGATTTCTCATTACAACACATTGTGATGTTCTACTTATGGATCAAAATGAGCCTAGGACTTATCAAGAATCGGTGGTGAGCCTAGATTTTGAGAAATGGTTAGAGGCCATGAGGTCTGAGATGGACTCCATGTCAGAAAACCATGAATCTTGGTTGACCCACCTGAAGGGATTAAACCCATAGGGTGCAAGTGGATTTTCAAAAAGAAAATGGACATGAATGGTAATATACAAACATACAAAGAGCGATTGGTCGCTAAAGGTTTTCGCTAAGTTCATGGTGTCGACTATAGTGAAACGTTTTCTCTTGTTGCAATGTTTAAATCCATTCGGATCTTGCTCGCAATAGCTGCATTTCATGATTATGAAATTTGGAAAATGGATGTCAAAATTGCTTTCCTTAATGGAAAACTTGAAGAGGATGTGTACATGACACAACCTGAAGGTTTTGTAGATCTAAAAGATGCTAAAAAAATATGCAAGCTACAAAGATCCATTTATGGATTAAAGCAAGTTTCTCGAAGTTGGAATCTTCATTTTAATGATGCAATAAAAGAGTTCAATTTTATCAAAAATGAAGATAAGCCTTGTGTTTACAAGAAAGTTAGTGGGAGTATTATCACATTCTTGGTATTGTATGTGGATGACATACTTATCATAGGAAATGACATACCTACCTTACAGTTTATTAAAACTTGGTTAGAAAGTTGTTTTTCTATGAAAGACTTGGGTGAAGCTACTTACATCTTAGGAGTCAAGATCTATAGAGATAAATCAAGATAACTCCTAATTCTAGGCCAAAGTACATACATAGATAAAGTACTGAAAAGGTTCAGTATGGAAGAATCTAAGAGAGGATTCCTACCTATGAGACATGGTATTTCACTCTCGAAGGAAATGTGTCCTTCAACTCCACAAGAGCGAGAATGCATGAGTAAGATTCCATATGCTTCAGCTATAGGGCTACCATGTATGCCATGCTATGTACTCATCCAAACGTGTCGTATGCTTTAAGCATGGCGGGTCGATACCAAGTAGATCCCTGTTAAGGTCATTGGGTGGCAGTTAAAACCATCCTTAAGTACTTGAGAAGACTAAGGATACATTCCTTATGTATGCAGGTGAGGAAGAGCTAAGTGTAAAAGGTTACACTAATGCTAGCTTCAAAATAGATAAGGATGATTCTCGATCACAATTAAGTTTTGTGTTTTACCTTAACAGTGGTGCTGTGAGCTGGAAGAGTTCAAAGAAAGATACAATAGTTGATTCTACAACAGAGGCTGAGTATATTGCAGCCAGTAAGGCAGCAAAAAAACTGTCTAGATCAAGAAGTTCATTACTAAACTAGGGTAGTGTCTAGCATATCAAATTCTATAGAACTCCATTGTAACAACAACAGCGCAATTGCACAAGCCAAAGAACCCAGATCTCACCAACGATCCAAACATATACTTAGGTGACATTATCTTATTTGAGAGATTATCGATTGAGGGGATGTGGAGATATGCAGAGTACCTACAAATGATAACATTGCTAATCCACTGACCAAGCCTCTGGTATAGCAGAAGCATGATCATCACACTAGGTCACTTGGTATTAGATATATAAGTGATTGGTCTTAGCGCTAGTGGGAGATTGTTAAAGTATGCCATAATATCAATCATGAGATGATTGTAATAACATACTTATTTTACCTCGTTCATTAATATAAGACATAACCATTATTATTGATGCTTATTTTCTGTGTATATAAATAATCTTTTTTATAATAATGTCCTTAGAATAATATAATTATTCTTAAAAAGTCCTTAGTCGAGTATTATTGTGGGCTTGGAAAACAATAATTCATTAAGACTAATGTGTAGTTGATTGATGATAAAGTGTTGTCATTAACATGAGATGTCAAAATCAATATTTGAGTATGTGTGTTAGAGAACAACATATTGGACTGACCCGCTATGAGTATTTTTCTTGGATTATTATGTAATAGTCACAACATTACTCATAGTGATTATTATGTATATAATCCTCAGACTTGAGATTATCATTATCCCAACATCGTGAGTCATATATTATGATACAGTCAAACATCCACCGTAACTAGTTGTTCTATAAAAGCTAACAATCTATGTAGTAGGATATGGTTGATCAGTATAGAATTTGTCCCTCCTACATAATGGGAGCAATATCCTAGGGTATTTGATTGAGTGAGACTAGAAATGCATGGCCATGCTCGAATAAGTTGATATGAGATATCATACTTATTTATTTTCCATAGTCTACTCAGGATATCAAGAAACAAGATAGGTTAGGCAAGTGTGACTATTTCATGACTTATGTCCATTCTAGATATAAAGGATAAAAAGATTTAATACATGAAGGGTTAATCATAGAGAGGTTATGTCGAATAATGACTTCTTGTAACTTAGGTAGCAAAGATGCATTACTAGATGTCACTCATTGTTTGTAATATTAAAATCATTCTAGTATTACTACTAACGTTACAAGAACCTATAAGGTCACACCCTATGGTTGAAATGAACGTAATCCAAACATAGTTGGTATTGAGTTTAGCTGTCATATGAATTAAATTGATTATAGAATTAATTCAATTGGGCAGTTAAATATTGACGGAATTATATGTACAAGTATGTTGTACACATAATAAAAAATATGTTTAAATTAATATATGAATTTGATTCGTATAAAATTTAACTAAAAATAATTTACCGAAATCCTTGTTATAATTATTGTAATTATAATTTAGGATCAAATATTATTATAATAACTATAATTGTAATTTTTTTGGGTCAAACATTATTATAATTATGGTAATTATAATTATTATTTTAGTTACTTATTTTTATTTGATTCATATAAAAAAATCAATTATTCCTGAATTAGGAAATATAGGGTTCTTAAGAAAAATATTATATACCCGAAAAAAGTGTGAGGTCTAGCAGTCGTTAAGAAATTTTTCTCTATCTGAAAAAGTTTTAGACAGTGCTTACCATTTGTTGTCACACCAGGTGGATTATGTAGAGGCTGAAACTTTTCATAGCAGCTTGGAATTGACATACAATAGCGTAATATATTTCTTCAATTTTTTAGGCGATTAAAGGTAATCATTCATACCCTTTTTCACCTCGATTTGTTCCTTGCACATGGATCTCTACATGTGATCACCAGATTTATTTTTTCGCTACGCCATGGGGTTTACCGGTGATCCTACACTTTTCCCCTTGCGGAATCTGTTGAGGCCAATGCCATCTCTTTTCTCACTTGGTGCTATCTTCAAGCAACAAATTGAACTTGTGCCTCAGTAGGTGAAAGAGATTCTCCTCTCGTTCTTTTCTTCAAATACTAAATTATCTCCTCGTTTAATACTGGTGAGGTTTTCCCACGACTTATCAATGGAATACGGGCTTATGATTTGGGCCCTCTAAACAGCCTACAAACAAAACAGTGCTAAAGTAGCAAGCTTGGAGGAAGCTGTAAAAACGGGTGAACAATCTTTGGCTACATTACACCAAAGTCATCAAGGTGCCATGAGCCAGCTCAAGGACATCAACTCCTGGATCCAAGCTTAGAAAGCTAAGTATGAGGATACCTAAACCAAATGCATGTAGTTGAGAAGGAGAATAATTTATTGAAGGATAGAGAGTCCTATTGGGAGGAGAAACTTAAAGCCCGAGATCGACATCATTTAGCAGAGCTGGAAGGTTTACACCAATCTAGTAAAGAAGATTTTAAAATATACAAGGAGGATACAAGGAAGAATTTGACAGAATCCTTGCCGAAACTGAAGTCTAATCTGGTCCTCCATGCCCAGGTGGTTACGAGGCCTCTAAATCTCAGCCAAGCAGGCTTTAACTATCTCTAGAAGGTTTTTGCCAAGTCCTTGAACTTCAACTTTTACAACCTTGAGGGCAAGGACTAGGTTCTAGAGGAAGTGGAAACAATCAGTCAACTTCTTTATTCCTACTGAACCAGAAGTAAAGGATGAGGAAAAGGACTTAGAAAGTTCGATAGATTTGGACCAAGACCCTGGAGAGTGCCCTACAACTGAATAAGTCCCCACCGAACCAATTAACTAGCCTATTAAGGGAGGGAATTGAGAATTTTTCTATGTTTGTTGTAATTAAATTCCTTTGTTCCTATTGTATGAAGTTTCCTACCTTTTTGATGAAGTTATTACTTTCCTTCTCATCTGTCTCACATACCTTAATATAAATAATATACAAAAGTATCCACCATAGACAAAAGTTTTTAACTTACCAGAAGGACTAAGCCAGGTTTGGCATATTATGCATACAGGGTTGACTCTCACTGAACTTTTAAAGGATCAACTAAACCTGAATCACCGAATTCGATTATCGAATGTTACAACACATGAACACTTAGCAAAATTTTTACAACCAGAATATAACCTTTTTTAGACATACTTCTTATTATTTTATTAACTATCTTCAGAACAAAAGATTAAATAAAGAGAACATTTAAGAATACATTTGATATTCAAAAATGGATAAGACATTACAACCTAAAACTTTGCTAAAGGCAGACTCATCATGGTGTACCCTCATATGCATAAAGAAGCAACTCGTACTGCTACCTTGGCGCAATCTGGCTTGGTCCCATTTGGCGTACCCTATCTTAAAATAGAACCTGCAACATAAATAAACACTTGTAAGTTCAAACAAACTTAGTGAGTTTTAACCCAGATTACATTGAAGCATTTGATACAAAATAAGGCAAATGAATGCAGAAGAGGATCGTCAAGTTTGTTCAAGTTGCAGATTTGAGTTAGAGCTCTAGACATTCGAAAAGAAACTTGGATTTTAACATAACCTGAAACAAAATCAAACCCAAGTCGAATAAAATAACTAAAAGAATAAATAACTAATTTAAATAAATACAACAATAAATCAAAGATTTGAACAATAAAGAAGGAAATAAAGAAGATAGATGAAAAAGATAGAATGTGATATGTATAGAATATGATATGTAGAAGTCCTAAGAAGCCTTGGAAACACGAAGAATCCACAACCCCATTCAAGCGACTATAATTTCCCATCCAAGAAAGAAAACTTGGCAAGAAAAAGTTTGAAGATGATCCCTACATTTTGAAAAGATTGTTAAAACTCTTCTAAAAGAAACTTAAGAACAATTATTGAAAAGAAAAACTCAAAGAGAATTTATTAACTCAAAAGATAAGTTGAATAATAATGAAATGAATGATTTGTTGTAAAGGTGTATATATAGGCTAGATAAATAAATCTAAATAAAACTATTAAGTATACTATAACTCTAATTAATCTAATTAAGAAGTAGTTTTAAACTAAACTTTCTTGTTGACATAAAACTTCTAAATAACTTTAACTACTTAATAATTATAAAAAATTCCAACTAAAATAATAATAAAATAATAAAATTTGATAAATAAAATATTGGAGTGAAAGGAGCCAATCCGACTGTAGCGAAATACTAGCTTGAAGGAGTTGAAAGGATCCTTGAGTAGATGTTTTATTCTGACGAGGATAAATTGGGTTGTACAGTGTCCCTACTCGACGATAAAGCTCATCGTTTGTGGAATACAGATAAGAGATGTACTATAGTAGACTAGTTGACTTGGGATTACTTTCTCGAGGTGTTTAAATGGAATTTTATGAGTGAGTAGTACATGGAAGCCCGTAAGTGACAGTTTTTAAACCTAGTTCAAGGTAATTTGTCTATGGCTGACTATGAGTTGGAGTTTGTACAACTTAGTCAGTATGTTTATAATATGGTTCTTTCTAAAAAGGACCGATACAAGAGGTTTTGATTTAGCCTTAATCGAGAGACCTGGGTTTATCTTGTTGCTCAAAGTACTGAGATTTTTGATGAGTTTGTTGAAAAGGACAAAGTTGTAGTGGAAACTTTAGCAGAGCCGCCGTGTTCTGTAATGACTAAATTGGGAAAGAGAGCTTTTAATGGTATATCTAGGAGACCCCCAAAGAAATGATGTGATACTCAAAGTTCTGCTAGAGGTTTTAGACGTAGGTTTCGACCGAGTCAGTACAAGAAGAAGAGTAGTGTTGTGGTTAGTACTAGTGGATCATCAGGTGGTTTTGGATGGCCGCTTTGTGTACATTACGAGCGTAGGCATCCTGAAGTGTTTCGTAAATTTACAAGTCTATGTTTCAAGTGTGTCTACAAGGAACACTTGTTGAGAGACTGTCCAAACAGAGTTGAGGTTTCACAAACCCAGAGTTCTGCACCTGCATCTATGCCTACTAAAGGCTGTGGCCATGGCAGAGGTAAGGGAGACCGATTGGGCAGCAAATTGCTGCTCATACTGTTGCTACTCAGGTCGAGTTTGGAGGTCCAGTTCAAGTTTTTGATGCTAGGGAAATATAGGATCAGGATTTTATCGACATTATTGCAGGTACTTTCACTTTGTAGTCTACTCCATTATTCTTTTTGGTTGATTTTGGTTCTACGCATTCGTATATCTTGAGTGAATTGGTGGTGCAAGTCTCAATGCTAAATTTCAAACCAATAGATGTGATGGGCTCGCATTACCTCAAGGCCCAAGAACAATGTCAAAGGTCAAGCAAATCAAACAAAGATTCAATCAAATAAAAGATTCAAGGATAAATCTTTTTGAGGAAACGGGGAATGATACATGCCCGAATGGGGTGAAATTTATTAAATTCCATTCATCGAAGTTGCCAATTTTCAGGCTTAGGAAATTAGTAGGCTTGCAATGAATTTTTGGATGGGAAATTGGAATCTCTAGGTTGAGATGTCTTCATGGAATTTGAAGGTTTATCTCTAGTCTTTGAAACACACTTTGAATCACTCAATTTTGAGTTTGAGAGCTCAAGTTATGACCATTTTAGTGAAAATTATGCAAGTAGAATTTTTGGACTAGATTATGACAAAAATTATGAGTTTTGAGCTTTTAATTCGAGTTTAAATCATATTGGGTTCAGGTTTTGGGCTTAATTTTTATTATAAATGAGCCCAATACTATATTTATCTGCTCTTATTATTTTATTATCTTATTATTCCAAATTTTTAATAATTATTAAATAGTTTAAGTTATTTAGGAGTTTTATGTCATGAAGAAAGTTTAGTTTAAAACTACTTCTTGTTTAGATTAATTAGAGTTCTAATATACTTAAGAGTTATTCTTTAGATAAACGCATGCATTGTACACAAATGAGACAATTGGTTATTATTCAAATTCTCTTTGAGTTTTTCTTTTCAACAACTGTTCTTGAGTTTCTTTTAGAAGAGTTTTAACAATCTTTTAGATTGTAGGGATCATATTAAAAAAATTTCTTGCCAAGGTTTCTATCTTAGAGGGGAAATTAGAGCCGCTTGAAAGGGGTTGTGGATTCTTCATGTTTCCAAGGCTTTTTAGGACTTCTACATATCACGTTCTATCTTTTCCATCTATTTTCTTTATTTTCTTCTTTATTGTTTGAATCTTTGATTTAGTATTCTATTTATTTATCTTAGTTATTTATTTATTTTTATTTGTTTGACTTGGCTTTGATTGTGTTTCAGGTTGTGTCAAAACCCAAATTTCTTTCTGAATGTCTAGAGCCCTAAGTCAAATCTGCGGCTTGAAAAAACTTTACGATACACTTCCATGTTCATCTGCAGTCATCCGTATCAATTGGCGTGTAAGTTAGGGATTTCTATTATAACACCCCTAACTCCTAACGGTCGTCGAAATAGGGTTTCAGAGCATTACCAGAACCTTCAGTACATTTTTTCATTAATCTATGTAAATTACTATGCATTTACCGATAAAACCATAATGTCCCTTGATTGGGCCCTCGAAGCCCAATACAAGCATTAGAATCAGGTTGGGACTTAATTGGAACCTCTAAGAATTTTTCGCAAGACTATAAAATTTTTCAAAGGTGCAAGGCTCACACACCCGTGTGGTCCAAGGGACTCGCCCATGTGACCTTGGGGCATGCCCGTGTTCGAGGTTGTGTTTGACCTGTGTAACTCTCTGACTTGCACACACGGTCATGCTACACGCCCGTGTGCTAGGCTGTGTGGTTAATTAATTTAATTCGAAATTAGGTACAAGTTTCACATGGCTAAGACACACGCCCGTATTCTAGGCCATAAGGTTGAGACACACGCCCGTGTGCCCAATTACGAGCATTTTGTTTCTCAAAATTAAGGTGCAGGGGACACACGGCATAACCACATGCCCTTATTACCAGGCCGTGTGTCACACACGATCTAGAAACACACTCGTGTGTCTGCCCATGTGGACAAAATGAAGCCATTTCTAGCTCCATTTCTCACCCAAATTTTCACCTAAGACCTACACATGAAACACACATCCAATACCAGCCAATCCAAGCATTCAAAATAGACAATTCTATCGTTCATCATAGCATACCATTACATGCATATGTGTTTATAAACTTACCTTGGAATAACTTAGGAATTAGCATCATTTGATCACATATACATAACATATCACACATGAATATAACATCATAACCTACTTAATCATGCCAAAATAAACCATTACTAGCCATTCCAATGGCTAGGTTACAAAACATCATTTTCAAGCCACTATTGGCCAAGTTGTCCTATACATGCCATTATACCAAAATGATTTCTAATAAATATACCCAAAATGTTAGTTGATAGTGTGACAATTCTCCAATGATCTTCCAACCTTCATGAGCTTCCGAGCACTATAAAACAAGGGAAAATAAAATGGATTAAGTATTGCATGCTTAGTAAGTTCATATAACGGAAGCTAAACTTACCAATCTTGCTTATTAAATCTAGGCATACAATGTTATGTTTCCATCCATTTGGCTAAATTGCCTAATCACATTCATTCAATCAAACATGTTAGTCATCAAGCAATATTCTTTCAAGTCATTATCATATCATATCAAGATTTTCATGCCATGTCTAGAGTTTTATGTCCGTTGAATCATTGAATCCCGATAGATGCACAAGTAGTACACTCGAAGTGTACGATTCGATAATCCGTCAATTTGTTATTGAAGGGTACCCATTAGGGAACTTAACCAAGAAACATTCTCTCGAGCCACACATTGTATAACAGGATTATCAGTCCAGGCTAAATCCTTTATATAACGTAAGCTCAGAGGAGCTCGATTACCAGTCCAAGCTAAACCCTAATCACAACGTATACTCGAGAGATATTATATCGGGATTACCCATCCGAGCTAAATCCTTTCTATAACAAGTTCATTGAGATTACTCGTCTGAGCTAAATCCCATCTGCAACAAATGCAGGACCCTATTTGTTTGGGAAAATGCATACAATCATCAGAATTCAACATTCAATCTGGACTTAACCCTTTATCACCATTTCAAGCATGTATTAAGATTCTCATTATAACATTCAAGTAATGCACATCAATATAAATAAAATTTCATACAACACAACATTCAATTAAACATATTTACATGTCGGATTAAGTTACACGAACTTACCTCAACACTTGTTCGCATAAAAGTCTACTAATCCTAAACCTTTTCTTTTCCTCGATCTAACCTCGAATTAGTGTTGTCCGGATCTATATAAATGAATTTAACTATCAATTTCACACATTTCACATTTACATAGACTCAATTTATGTCCTAAGCAAATTTACTATTTTGCCCCTAACTTTTTCATAAATTTCAATTTTGCCCCTAGGCCCGGAAAATGAAACTTGTGCAAATTACTCCATATTCCAAGCCTAACCAAAGCCCCATTACAAATTTTCCAGAACAAGTATTCATAAAATTATAGAATTTTTCATCAAATTTTACAACTTTTCATTTTAGTCTCTAAATCATGTTTCCATCAAAATTTACTTTGTAAAAGTTATTTATCTATGAACAAACTTTCATTTTCTACCATAAATTTCTAATTTCCAGCATATACATCTATGAACCATTTTCATACCTTGATAACTTTTCAGATTAATCCCTCAAATAGAGAGATTAAGCTATCATGGTTTCAAAAATACCAAAATTACTAAAAATGGGACAAGAGAACTTACCCAATTAAGCCTTGAAAGTTTCCCCTCTCTCTCCTAGGGTTTCCATAAAATTTTAGGTTGAAGATGACAATAATAAGATGATATTTTCTTTTATCATCTTTTAATTAATTTAATTATTTAAAATTCCAATTTAGTCCTTAAACTTTTCTAATTTTTCCATGGATGAGTCACCAAGAATCTACAGACTTTTCTTTAATGGTCTCATTACCATATAAGGACCTTTAGATTTGAATTCCATCGCTATTTGATCCTTATAGCTACTAGAATTCAACTTTCATATTTTATGCAATTTAGTCCTTCTCGTAATTAAACACTTAATTGATAAAATTTTCACACGACATATCTACCATATTATGAACCATATAATAAAATAAAAAATAAATTATATTTTTTGGTTGAATTTGTGGTCTTGAAACCACTGTTCCGATTTCACTGAAAAATGGGCTGTTACAACTCTCCCCCCTTTAGGAATTTTCGTCCTAAAAAATCTTACCAGTAAAAAGATTTTGGTATTGCTTCCTTATATTATCCTCCAGCTCCCAGGTAGCCTCTTTTATTCCGTGTCGTTTCCAAAGAACTTTTACTAAAACTACTTTTTTATTTCTTAACTCTTTTGTTTCGTGAGCTAAGATTTTGATTGGTTCTTCACTATATGTCAAATCAGGCTGGATCTCTATCTCTGTCAGAGAGATAACATGTGAAGGATCAGATCAATACCGTCGTTGCATAGACACATGGAAAACATTATGAATCCGATCAAGCTCTGGTGGTAAAGCTAATCGATATGCAACCAGTCCAATTCTTTTTGTAATCTCATAAGGTCCAATGAATCGTGCACTCAGTTTTCCCTTGTGTCCAAACCGGAGAACTTTCTTCCAAGGTGACAGTTTCAAGAATACTTTGTCACTGACTTGAGAATCTATTTCTTTTCGTTTCAAATTAGCATAAGACTTGTGATTATCAGAGGCTGCTTTCAAGTTGTCTCGAATTACTTTCACTTTTTCCTCAGTCTCTTAGACCTAGTCAACCCCGTGTAACTTTTTCTCACCGAGTTCTGTCCAATACAATGGAGTTCTACATTTGTGTCCATACAAGGCTTCATACGGTGCCATTTTAATACTAGACTGATAACTGTTGTTATAAGCAAATTCAACCAAAGCCAAATACCTTTCTCGGTTACCTTCAAACTCAAGCATACAACATTGAAGTATATCTTCCAAGATCTGTATTACCCATTCAGATTAACCATCTGTCTAGGGATGAAATATACTATTAAAGTGTAACTAAGTACCAGAACTTCTTGCAATTTACTCCAGTATCGAGATGTAAATTGGGGATCTCTATCTGAAATAATGGAGATAGGCACTCTATGCAATTTGACAATCTAAAAAACGTATAATTTAGGCAATCTATCTAGGGAATAATCCATACGTACCAGAATAAAGTGTGAAGACTTTTTCAACCGATCAACAATTACCCAAATGGCATCTTTCTTCCTTAGAGACAGGGGTAATCCCGTTACAAAGTCCATGGTAATTTTTTCCCATTTCCATTCTAGTATCGTGATTGGCTGTAATAGTCTAGAAGGCAACTGATGTTCAGCTTTTACTTGCTGACATATCAATCTCTTAGATACGAACTCAAAAATATCTCATTTCATTCCTGGCCACCAGTACGTCTTTTTCAAATCATTATACATTTTATTACTACCAGGATGTACAGACATGTTACCCTTGTGAGCTTCATTCAAAATATTCTGTATCAATTTTTTATTTTCTGGTACACATACTCTACCTCTGAATAACAAACAACCACCAGCCCCGATCTGAAATTCTAAGTCAGGAGTCGATTCGCTTTGTGCCCGTCTTGCTTGTAACTTACTATCATTTTTTCTAAGCTTCAAAGATCTATTGCAAAAACATTAGTCTATCTTTTAACTCGGCTATGATTGAACCATCATCAGAAAATGATAATCGGGTATTCATTGCTCACAGATTATACAAGGATTTTTTGCTCAAAGCATCTGCCACTACATTCGCTTTCCCCGGATGGTAGTCAATAACAAGATCATAATCTTTCAATAACTCAAGCCATCTGCATTGTCTCAAATTCAAATCTTTATGTGACATCAAGTATTCCAGACTTTCATGATCGGTGAATATGTGACAATTTTTACCAAACAAGTAATGTCGCCAAATTTTCAATGCAAACACTATGGCTGCCAATTCAAGATCGTGTGTCGGGTAGTTCTTTTCATGTGGCTTTAGCTGTCGTGAAGCATCTACTACCTTATCATCTTACATTAAAACACAACCTAAGCCATTCAATGATGCATCACTGTAAACTGTAAATTCCTTACGCAGTTCAGGCTGGACTAACACAGGTGCTTCTGTCAAGAAAGCCTTTAATCTATCAAAGCTCTGCTGGCATTTCTTAGTCCATTCAAAGTTCATATCTTTCTGTAATAAAAGAGTCATCGGAAAAGCTATCATTGAAAAACTTTTTGCAAATCTTCTATAATAACCAGCTAGACCCAGAAAACTTTAGACTTCTAACACATCTTTCGGTGGCATCCAATTAACAATGGTTGAAATTTTATTCGGGTCTACCTGACACCTTTAGTAGATACTATATGCCCAATAAAACTAACTTCCCGTAACCAAAATTCACATTTATTGAATTTGGCGTATAGTTGTTGTAATACCCTTAACCCATATCCATCGTCGGACTAGGGTTATGAGGCATTACCGGACATATCGGAACATTTTATAATCATTTCACATACATCATTCACACATCATATGTAACACCCCTATCCCGTAACCGTCGCCAGAATAGGTAAGGGGCATTACCGGACTTGTAACTCATGTCAGAACAGTAAAATTTTGAACTTTTTCTTGAAATAAAGATCGTTCGTTTAAATAAGTACTAAGCACAACCAGAGGTAAAATTTAAACTTCACTAAGTAAACATTCAAAAGATGCCATTTTCGCATGGCTTATATACATTAACCAAAAATATCCTTCCGCCACTAATCTATTCTATACATGCCATAAAATAATTCTAAACATAACAGTAACAAGCGGTGGATAGTGATAGTGTGACTAGTTGCTGACGATCCCCGAGCCTGTAGCTTCGCAATGAGATCTATAAAACAGAGGAAACAGAGTAAACGGAGTAAGCATTACAATGCTTAGTAAGTTTTAAGCAGTGTCAACAGATAACAATCAAATTATAACATAGTTGTTCGTATATTTTATTTCACTCTTCCTTCGGGCATACCATCCCTTTACCGAATATGCACATCTCATCATATACAATAGGCAGATAAACTTTCACATAAAAGTGAGCTCATGTGACATAAATATATTGTATGATTTCACATAACCTCTCACACTGATTCGATGTCACATAATCATAGGAATAGTCTCATAGATTGCTCTCGTATGCATCACATAACTACCTTATGATTTAGTTCAAATCAAGCTCACATATAAACTTGGTGTACATACCTGTTTAACCTTTCGCATTGAATATATTTATAAGCAATTCTTATTACGAAGTCTTATAGCTTTAACCTCTACTCGGATTATTGGCGAGACCTTTAGCTCAGACGAAATCTCCACACGAAGTTATCGGGTCTTACCCGGACAAAATCTCCACACGTAGTCAACGGGTCTTACCCGGACATAATCTCCACACGTAGTCATCGGGTATTACCCGGACAAAATCTCCACACGTAGTCATCGGGTCTTACCCGGAATATATTTCCAAGTTTCATGTACATTTAATCACATGTTACAACATTCACATCGACTGTCTTATTTGTAATTCATTTGCCTCATCAAATATCTAATAATACACACCTTTCACATTGGTCGTTCGGCCACAATATACGCACATCGCCTACATATTTCACACTAGCCATTCGGCTTTACCACATATACATATCTCATATATATATTTCACATGAGCCATTCGGCTTTACCACATATATGCATGTTCGTATTCACCACATTGGCCATTCGGCCTTATCACACATATGCATGCTCACATTCATCACATTGGCCATTCGGCCTTATCACATATATGCATGTTCACATTCATCACATTGGCCATTCGGCCTTATCACATATATGCATGTTCACAATCATCACATTGGCCATTCGGCCTTATCACACATAAGCATGCTCACATTCATCACATTGGCCATTCGGCCTTATCACATATATGCATGTTCACATTCATCACATTGGCCATTCGGCCTTATCACACATATGCATGCTCACATTCATCACATTGGCCATTCGGCCTTATCTCATATATACACATTCACATTCATCACATAAAATCCTAAATCAAAATATAAATTTTCATGTATTCACATCACAATTATCCAAATATACTTCACATACCACATATACTATCATGTATACACTTTGTCTTGGCCAAATCTACATCAATCATTTTCCAATGAATAATTCAATTTCACGCCATACTATCATTTCATATTCGAATACTCATAAACTTACAATTTCACAAATTTTAATATCAAAGATCCGTCTAACACTCATATATCGTTTTACAATATCACGATTTAGAATTCACGTATGGGTTTAATCAATAGCTTATGAGCAACTAAAACAAGTTTTATCCATGTTTACAACCAAAATCACATATTCACTACGAGCTGTTTTCCTGAGCAATAGTCACTAAATTATTTATAACTGGAGCTACAAAACTCCAAATCACTTGCCGTTAATTTTCCCTGAATATAGACTCGTATATCTTCCATCTATAAAATTTCCAAAATTTTAGGTTTGGCCAATAAATACCAGATTTTTCTTAAATTTTCCCCTGTTTCACTGTTTGACTAATCTGACCACTCTTCACTACGAATCAAATTTTTCATTGTACAGAATTCATAATGTGTTCTATTTGATTTCATTTGAAACTAGACTCATTAAGGAGTCTAAGCATATAAATCTTATCTTATAACCATTTTTGTACAAATTATAATGATTTTCTAAAAATAGAATAGGGGATTTCGGAGTCATTCTGACACTGTCCCACACAACTTTAAATATCTCTTTATAGGAAATTTCTTTGCTTCCACGGTCTCTTTTATAAGAAACTAGACTAACTAAGCTTTGATTACATATTTTATTCAGCCTATAATTCCACACCAACAATTTATAGTGATTTTCTAAAATCACGTTACTGCTGCTGTCCAAAGCAAATTATTACAATTTGCTCTTAAATTTCCAAGTCCAAACACTTATGAACTTGCCATTTGAGTTTAAGACATATCATGGCCACATCATATCTTATTAAATCAACTCATTATGTCCTATTATGATTGAATTTACTCAACGTTTAATCACTTAAAACTTACCTCGGAAGTGGTCAACGACTAGATATCCACGGCTATTCGTTTACTTTTCCTTCCCTTTATCGGATTTAGTTCCCCTTTGCTCTTGAGCTTAACTTAGCTACAAGTATGGCCGAATCTCTTCAATATTTCCTCCTTTCTTTCCTTTGAATTTCGGTCAAGAAGAATGAAAAAGGATGGACACATTTTTTTTTCTTTGTTTTCATCATTTTCCTTTTTCCATTTCTTTATTACTAGCTTTTTATTTTATTGTTTCCTACATACCACATTAGCACACCATGCTTAAAATATGCTATGCCCCATAGCATGGCCGGCCACTAGCTCAAATATTGGGCAATTTGACATGCAAGTCCATCCCTTTGATCTCATGCACTAATAGATCCTTATAGATCAACCTATCACATTTCAAAGGTGTCACACATAAGTCCTATTAGTTAAATTCACATGAAATTGACTAAATCGGAGCTTAAAACTTTCACACATTCATATTCACATATTTTAGACAATAATCATTATTTTCAAATAATTTGGTGACTCGGTTTAGCGGTCCCGAAACCGCTTTCCGACTAGGGTCACTTTAGGGCTGTCACATCATAGCATCATAATCAAACATCATCATAAAGTCTCTTTCTTCGATCAACGAGACCTTAAACATGCTTTAGGAAGGGTCGACTTAACAAATTTTTTAAAGTTACAAAGGTCACACACCCGTGTGACCGTATGCCTCAAATGGCATTAGACACGCCCGTGTGTCTAGGCTGTGGCAAAATAGGGCAAACATACTGACTTGAACCACAAGGCCGGAGACATGCCTGTGTGCCTTGGCCATGGTAGAAACTGACTTGGGTCACACAGCTAACCACACGCCTGTGTACCCTTCGAAATGGCCACACATGCCTATGTGCCAAGGCTGTGTGCCTCACACGGCCACCAGACACGCCCGTGTGTCTAGGCCATGCTCGAGACTGATTTTAAATTGTAGAACTACCCCAGGGGACACACGGCCGTGTAACATGACTGTATGTCACACACGGCTGAGACACACGCCCGTGTCTCTTCCCGTGTAAACAAAAATAGTCTATTTGCAAAGCCAATTTGTCACCCTTTATGGTCATCCCTACAAGTCCAAAATCAAAGCACAATTGCACCATAATTTCTATGAATTTCAATCACAAAACATATATCCTTCATGTCATATAATAACCAAACAATATCATCCTAATCATCCAAACCAAAACATACCAAAATCACATACCAAACTCATTCATTCATACATGTCATTATCCCAATTTTTCACATCCATTTTTTTCATATCAAAATCATACCATTTCCATAACTAATTCACATAACTAACTTACCAAATTGACCATTTCTCACTAGGCCATTTATGCACTTCAAAACATATCATTTCTTAACACAACTTATATACTAAAAACCAAACCAAATAGCAACTTTAATCTAGCCATATCTCATGGAATGATATAAACTTCACAAATCCTATCAAACACTTCTAGCCTATACATGCCATACTTCAAACTTTCACATTTTCAAAAGGTACCAAAATAGAGTTCGATAGTGTGGTAATGATCCTCAACGATACCTGAGCTTCCGGTAGCTTCGATAATCTATAAAACAATTGAAAAACACACAAAGTAAGCTTTCAAAAGCTTAGTAAGCCATATATAAATAAACTTATCACATATCACAATTATAAGCCAAATTCATTCATATGAATCATGGCATAACACAATAGTAAGTTCATATTTCTCATTTAGCTCAATCGTTCATAATCACTTACTTATAAGTACATCACATTTCCATGTAACTCACATATCAAAAGATCATATTCATACTCACCTTTCATTGCCAAATTCCATGTATAGTTCATATGTACCTGAATCAGATAAACATTCACATAGTTATTCATTTCTCAGAATGCTCGTTGAACCGTACGGAATCAAATAGGATACGCGGAAAGCTTGGAAAGCTCGTACAATGCCAACGTCCCAGACTTGGTCTTACATGTAATCAAATATCGATGCCTTTGTCTTAGACAGGGTCTTACACGAAATCAAATACAATGTCAATGTCCCAGACATGGTATTACATGTAAATCTCAAATTGATGCCAACGTCCTAGACATGGTCTTACATGAAATCACATTTCGAAATCCTATTTCATGACATATGTATCCTAACTATTCCTAAGGTTTGTACGGGGCTTTCAGACGTCGTCACATTATCAAAACTTTCTCAATTTCACATATTCAGCTTCTATAACCATTTATCACAATTCAATATCATATAAGCATGAATAATCAATTTAAACACATTTATTTGTATATAGACTTGCCTCGTACAGGAATGAACGAAAACGAACGGCTATTCAACTACTTTTGACTTTCCCCAAACTAATTCCGTTTTCTTTGGTTCTTAATCTAAACACATTCAAATTTGACTTATTCAATCTCACATTCATTCAAATCAATCCATAAACACATATTTAGGGCATTTTACAAATAAGCCCTCACATTTTAACACTTTAGTCCCTAATTCATAAAATCACAAAATACACATAAATTCATATTACACATGCTTGACCAAATATTCCCTTAGCTCATATAAACCCACATGTTTCATTTATTTCACATTTTAGTCCTTCAAAATCTCATTTTCACAATTTAGCCCAAATTACTCAAATTCATCAAAAATTCAAATACAAAACATATTAATCTAACACATGTCTTTCATTTTCCATCAATTAACATCACAAAGCTTACAATTTCAATAAAGGCATCTCATGAAATCATCAACAAATTTAAAAATTGAGGCATGGGCTTAATTGAACACAAAGCAACGATCACAAAAAACATAAAAATTATTGAAAACCGATCAAAGAACATGCCTCAATCACAATCAAAAGGAGCCGAACCCTAAAAGCTTTTATTCCTTTCTTAGTTTCTTTGTATTTTCCGCAAATATGATGAAAAGATGAAGCAAAAATCATGATTTGTTTAATTAATAAACATTAATTCATCATTTACCAAAATAACCTAATTATATACATTTAAAATTCACTAACCCTTGACATATATGTCCATTCATAAATTCAATGGTCTAATATCAACATAAGGACCTCATAATTAATAAGCCATGTCAATTCAGCACTTATTCGTGTAGCACACAACTTTTGTATTTTCTACGATTTAGTTCTTTTATCAAATTGAGCACACAAACGATCAAATTTTCATACTAAACTTTCAAACATGCTTAACCACATACTGTAAAAATGGAAAATTATATTAAAATATTTTTTGATTCGGATTTGTAACATCTCGAAATAGGGCGTAAACAGAATAGTGTGACACACCCCTCACCCATATCCAACACCGAGACAGGGCTTGAGGCATTACCAAACTTAAACATTCATAAACATACCAAAACTGGGTCACTAAATTTTGCTCAAAATTTAAAAATTTTAAAACATATACTTTCGTCCCATAAACAGGTCATCGAGGTCTAAAACTTACATTAAAGCAGTTTAAGACAAAACTGAAAACATTCGGGAAACTTTGGGCGACTTAATAAATTTCTAGCATTAGAGGGCCACACGCCCGTGTATGTGGGCCGTGAGGGCTCACACACCCGTGTATCGTAGGGCACGCCCGTGCCCTCACCCCGTGTCCAAAACTTGAGCATTCTGTTAAATCAACACGGCCTAGGCACACGCCCATGTGACCTACCCGTGTGCTAATTTGGTTTAACGTTTTAGGTGCAAGGGACACACAGCCACATCACACGCCCGTAGGAGGAAACCGTGTGTCACACACGGCCTAGAAACACGCCCGTGTGTCTATCCATGTGGACCCTGTTGGGCTATTTTTCGAGCCTAGGTCACCCTTTCCTACCTCATATGCATAGAAATTTCCATGTTTGAGAGAAAACATGACTTTACACTTATAAATAATCTTAATAAGATTCCTAGTGTGGAAACCTCATATCATTGGTTTCACACGAAAAAGTTATTTCCCATTTAGTATTCATGGGTTCTTATGTTATTGTATTACATTCCAGAACTTGGCTCGTTTTTGAACTCATTGCCGCTTGTAGCATTTCATCATAATAGAGCATGAACATGCAGATAAAGGCAGGTCATAGCCTACTTTCAAATATGCCATTTTCCATGGCCTTATACAAAAAGATGAGTATGTCTTTCCATGCCTTCATTTGGCAATTCAAATGACACATATGAAAAAATACTTAAGGGCCTATACATGCCAGTAACAAAATAATAGTGTCTTTATACCAAAGCTTGACCAGTTGATAGTGTGTTGACTCTCCAATCGTCTTCCAATCCTTATAAGTCCTCGAACTCTGTAAAACAGGGGAAAAGAGAGGGAATAAGCATTTTCATGCTTAGTAAGCTCGAATAACCGAAAAGTAAACTTGCCGAGTAATTAGCATACATCCATACTTAAGTCATGAATTCATCCAATATGAAATGATTTCCTATCACATGCACTCAATTAATGAGTTAGTCACATAATCATGTATCATGTAATTTAACTAGATGATCTCATCATTCAATATTTCATCATGTATGTATATCCCATATTATTCTCGTTGAGTTTCCAGGAAAACTCGATGGAATACCCATTATCCGTCAATTCATAGGAATGATCGTTCCATGTATGCACTCCCGCGAACCTCACATCATATGGTAGGATTACCAGTCCAGGCTAAGTCCTCCACATCATGAACTCGTAAGATGATGTCAAGATTACCAGTCCAGGCTAAATCTCTTATAGTGACAACACCCTTAATGAGCTCAGATCTGAATTACCAGTCCAGGCTAAATTCAGACCCTAATCAGATTACTCGTCCGGGCTAAATCTGTAATGCGCATATATTCTTCGGGAGGCTTGATCATTCAAGGAACACCCGTCCGAGCTAGATTCCTTTTCATACTTGAGATCTCGGATTACCCGTCTGGGCTAAATCCTTACTGCAACAGATGCAGGATCCCAGTTCACTTGTCAATGAGGGGTTGTCCATCGATTTCCCTTTGTCAACCTCAACCGAGATATCTGTCACATGTTATCATCAATATACATTTCTATGATATTTCATGCCAATAATAAATGCAATCACCAAGCATTCATAAAGCATACAATTATGCATTTTAATGGTTTACTTCAAATTATCCGAACTTACCTGGTATTCTTTTCGGGATTGTGTTTCGGTTATTCTGAAACTTTACGTTTACCACAATCGACCTCCGGAATTTGTTCTTCGGGGTCTATTACAGAAAAATTAATTCATTAATACCTTACATTATACATTTTGAGTTTAATATCTACCCCCGATCCAAATGACCATTTTGTCCCTAACCTTCGACATTTTTACGATTTAGTCCCTAGGCTCATATAATGAAACACATGCAATTTATATCTTACCCAAGCCTAATCAAACATTTTTCTCTCTTATGGAAACCCACATTTTTTCATTTTCTTCCCCATTTCTACCATACAATTACATCTTTTGCAAATTAGTCCCTATAAGGGTTTCTCATGAAAACTAGCTTGGAAAAGATGTTTATCACACATTTATCTTTCATATTCGTCCATAATCCATCAAAATGCAAGCAACTCATGCATGGGTAAATTTTCAAACATAAACCTAGCATGAAATATAGGTAGAAATGGAGAGAGCAAGTTACTAGGATTTCAAAAATACAAAGAACGTGAAAAACGGGGCTTGGGAGCACTTACTATTGAGCTTGGAAATGTTGAAAACCCTAGCTATGGTGTCTCCTCAATTTTCGGCAGCCATGGAGAAGAAAATGGATGATTTTGGCTTGATTTTTCCCATTTTAATTCATTAAGATGACAAATGACCAAAATGCCCTTATACCCTCTCTTTAAAATTTCATCCATGCAAGCCCATTTTTGTCCAAAAATTTAGAACTTGAGAAAATTAATCTCCAATACCTTCTAATTCATAATCTAAAGCAATTTCATACAAATTGCTTCTAGAACCAAGTTTTACAATTTATTCAATTTAGTCATTAATTTCTAATTGGATATCTTATACTTAGAATTTCTTCATGAAACTTTAAAAAATGCATATAATCATATTCTAGGCCTCATAATAATCATAAAATAAATATTTTGATGTCAGATTTATGGTCTCGAAACCACTATTCTGACTTAGCCCTATTTCGAGATGTTACATAGTGGTTGAGAAACCACAAATCCGAGGTAGAAAATTTATTTTATTATCATTTTAATGTCTATGGCATGATTTCATGATTTTGTGAAAATTTCGTTTAGAAATTTTATCGATAGAGGGTTCAATTTGATATTTAGGACTAAATTGCAAAAGTTGTAAACTATGTGTTCTAGTTCACAAAGGCACTAAGTACTTGTGAGTAATGGGTTTTTAAAGTGGAGTTGCTTGGATAATAATTATACCATTATACTAGTTTGGACAAAAATACCTAAAGGAAGATAAAACACCATAGTTTTTAATTAAGGGCATTTTGGTCATTTAGTTATTAAAATGAATTAAAAACAAAATTAAAAGCCAATTTTTGTCCATCTTCAACTCCTTGGCTGAATTTCACATGAGGAAGACATAGCTAGGGTTTTTCAAGCTTCCAATCTCGATTGTAAGTCCGTTTTAGCCCCGTTTTTAATGTTCTTTATGTTTTTGGAGTCTCAGTAACTTGATTAAGCTTATTCTAGCAACAATTTAACCTAGGGTTTATATTTGGAAAAATACCACTAGGTGAAATGTGTTTATTTTGATGTTTTATGGTAGAATATGAAGCTTGAAATTGTGTTAAAAAACTTTTGCTAAGTAATTTTACGTGAAAACGAGTAAAATGACATAATCGGTAAAAATACCTAATGTTCATAAGTACATGTTAGAGTGAGAATTTGATGGTGCCATAGAAGAGAAAAATGATCAGCATGTCATAAACATAAGAAAATAGGATGAATTTTAATTTCTGAGCCTTGGGGAAAAAGTGTGAATATGTAAAAGTTTAGGGGCAAAAATGTAATTTTGTTAAAGTTTGAGTCAAGGAATGTTTTAATAAATGTGAGTATTAGATAAGCTAAATTTGTTATTATAGATCAAGAAGAATGAAATCTGGAGTTAGACTTGGGGAAAGAAAACAATAGTGGACTAAATCGATATAGTTGAGCGTATTTTGTTTCGAGGTAAGTTTGCGGTAAATAAATGCAATATTATATTATTTTATGTTAATGTTTTTAATTTCCAGCATGTTTAAATTTAATTTATGAAATTATTCAAAGAAGACTCAAGCATGAATTGACGGAGAAGTAATTTCAAAAAGTCCCGGTTGAACCTTAGGAATGTGTAGGATACAAATGTCATGACATTAGGGTTTAAGGATACCATGTAAGACCATGCCAAGGCATGGAAATTGGTAAGGTTTCTAAGGCAAGGATATCATGTAAGACCATGCCAGGACATGGCATTGATAAGTTTCTATAAGGCAAAGGTCCCATGTAAGATCATGCCAAGGCATGGCATTGGTGAGTTCATAAGGCAAGGATACCATGTAAGACCATGTTGAGACATGGAAATGGTAAGTATCAAAAGGATGCCACGTAAGACCACGACAAGTCATGGTAATGGTAAGGTACCCGTGTATCCTTAGTATTCCAAGTGGTTCAACGGGAAAATTTAAAGAGAATATCAAGGTAAGCTAAGGTAAGACGAGTTATACTAAAAAGGGTAAGACAAGTTCATGTTAGAAGAGCAAAGGTAAATATATAATGTTCATGTATGCTTGATAAGGAAAAAGGTAAGTAAAATGTATTAATAAATTTGATTAAGTAAGTAAGTATTTAAGTAAGTGAGTAAGTGAAGAAGTTTAAAATATGTCTATGACAGTTAATGAAGTTACATTAAGTAGTATCATGCCAAGTAGTAAGATAATTCTTATGAATGTTTCTATTTATTTGCATGCAAACTTACTAAGCTTAATGCTTACCCCCTTTATTTTCCTTCTTTTTATAGTTTTGTCAAGCTAACTCGGGGATCGTAAAGTACGTCAGAGGTCCGGGCACACTATCACAAGGATTATTTTGGTATAGCTAGACATTTCATTTTGAGTATGGCATGTATAACATTGTAGCCATTTTGTGTGTATGATCTTATGATATGGCTAATGAATGGTATGTAAATGCTTGATAATGATTAGCTATTGGAATGGCTAATCAAGGACATGTTTGGTGTTATGTATGCCTAAATGCAAGTTATTCCATGGAAATCATGAAAAATGTGAAATTACCTTTAAAACAGTATCAGACAGCAGTAATGACGTGAATTTAAAAAATCACTAAAAATAGTAGAAATGAATTTAGATAGTGAATGAGATATAGAATTAAATCTTATTGAGTCTATTTTCATATGGAAGAAATAGAGTAATAAAAAGAGTTGTATTTTATGAGATATTTAAATTTTGGTGAGACAGGGTCAGAGTGATTTCTGAATCCCTTGTTCTGAATTTAGAAATTCACTGAAAATTGTACAAAAATAATTAGGAGTTATACTTTATATGTATAGATTCCTCATTAAGTCTAAGTTTAAGAGAAATAAAAGGCATGGTTATTTGAATTCTGTATAGGGAGAAGATTAATTCGTAGTTAACAAAGGTCAGAGCAGCCAAACACTGAAATAGGGGAAACTTTAACTAATAAAATGTACTAATTGGCTAGACCAAAAATTCTGAAAAACAAATAGTAAGAAGATATATGAGTCTAGTTTCAGATAAAATTTACAGATATGAATTTCAAGTTTCGTAACTCGAGTTATGATTTATTTAGTGACTATGATGCAAATGGACAGTATATTTATGAAAGATGAAATAAATTGTTTTGATTTGTTTAAGTGATCAAAAATTTTTTATTGATTCCGGTTTGTTCCCAAACCGTTTCAATTTCATATTTTAGGGTCTTGAGGACCCTTTTTAGGGACATAATGAATGAATGAAACTATATTAATTTTAAAATCAAATTTTTATGCCTCGAATTAGTAAGCTAAGTCTGGTAACGCCTCGTGCTTGACTCCGGCGACGGTCTCGGGTAAGGTGTGTTACAAGATTTGTGGTCTCGAAACCACTTTTTCGACTACGGTCTAAACCAGGTTGTTACAACTCTCTCCCCTTAGGGATTTTTGTCCCTGAAAATCTTACCATCAAATAGGTTAAGATATTGCTGTCTCATAGCATCTTCGGGCTCCCACGTAGCCTCTTCAACACGGTGTCAATGCCACATTACTTTTACTAATGGAATTTTTTTATTTCATAGTTTTTTAACCTCGCGAGCTAAGGTACGAATCTGTTCCTCTTCATAATTCATATCAGACTGAATTTCTATTTTGGATGGAGTAAGTACATGCGAAGGATCAGATCTGTATCATCGAAGCATCATACATGAAATACATTGTGGATATTTTCTAGCTAAGGTGGAAATAGCAATCTATACGCAACTAGCCTGACATGCTCTATGATTTCATACGGTTCGATGAACCTCAGACTCAATTTACCTTTTCTACCAAACCGAAATACTTTCTTCCACAGAGATACTTTTAGAAACTGCCAATCTTAAATTCAATATCTTTTTGTTTCAAATCTGCATATGATTTCTAACGATTAGAAGCGGCTTTTAGACTATCTCGGATTGTTTTTACTTTATGTTTAGTCTCTTTAATCAAATCAACCCTGTGAAAATTTTATTCTCACTGAGCTCGGTCCAATACAAAGGTGTACGACATTTTCTACCATATAAGGCTTCGTATGGTGCCATGTTAGTGCTCGATTGAAAACTATTATTATAAGAGAATTCAATCAATGGTAAATACTGTTCCCACGTACCTTCAAACTCAAGAATGCAACATCTCAACATATCCTCGAGAATCTGAATAATCCACTCGGATTGACCATCCGTCTGCGGGTGAAAAGCATTACTGAAGAGCAATTTCATACCTAAAGCCTCTTGCAGTTTCTTCTAAAATCGTGAAGTGAATCTTAGATCTCTATTTGACACAATAGATAATGGCACCCCATGCAAATCTCAAAATATCGAAAATGTAAAACTCAGTTAATTTGTCAAGCGAGTAATCATATCATGCAGGAATTAAATGAGTTGATTTCATCAATCGGTCAACCACAACCTAAATCGCATATTTCTTTATCGGAGATAGGGGCAAACCCAAAACAAAATCCATCATTATTCTATCCCATTTCCACTCCGGAATCATAATCGGTTGTAATAAACCGGATGAGACCTGATGTTCAGCTTTAACTTGCTAACAGATCAAACATTTCAAAACAAAGTCGAAGATATCTTTTTTCATTCCAGACCACCAGTAATGCTGTTTCAAAACATTAAACATTTTTGTACTACCCGGATGTATTGATAGATAACTGTGATATGCTTCTTTCAAAATCATCTGTATCAACTCTGGATTTCTTGGAATACAAATTTGATCTCGGAATCTCAGACAATTATCATTATCAATTCGATATTCAGAATCAAAATCCAAATCATACTAAGCTCGTTTTGCTATAATCTCGTTATCAACCTTCTGAGCTTCACAAATCTACTGAATAAATAACGGTCTTGCTTCCAATTCAGCTAAAATCGAACCATCATCAGGAAAAACCAAATAAGCATTCATCGTACGCAATGCAAACAATGATTTTCGACTAAAAGCATCAGCAACAGCATTTGCTTTTCCCGGATGATAATCAATAACAACCTCATAGTATTTTAGCAGTTCTAGCCATCATCTCTGTCGCAAGTTCAAATCTTTCTAAGTCATCAAATATTTCAAACTTTTATGATCAGAAAATACGTGACATTTCTCACCAAACAGATAGTTTCGCTAGATTTTTAAAGCAAATACAATAGCAGCTAATTCAAGGTCGTGCGTCAAATAATTTTTTTCATGTGGCTTTAATTGTCTCGAAGCATAGGCTATAACTTTGCCTTCTTTTATCAAAACGCATCCTAGACCGTTAAACGAAGCATCACTATATATCACAAATTCTTTTCCTAAATTTGGTTGTACCAACACTGGAGCTTCTGTCAATAAGGTTTTCAACTAATTAAAACTTTTCTGACACTTTTCAGACCATTCAAATTTCACATCTTTCTGAAGTAATTCCGTCAACGGAGTCGCAATCATAGGAAAGCCTTTTATGAACCGTCGATAATAACTAGCAAGTCCCAGAAAACTATGAAGTTCAGAAACATTTTTCGGAGGCTTCCAATCCAAAATAGCTGAAATCTTTCTCGGATCAACTCGTATACTAGATGCTGGCACAACGTCCCAGAAAACTGACTTCACGCAACCAAAATTCACATTTTCTGAACTTTGCAAATAACTATTTATCATGCAAAGTCTGTAGCACTATTCTCAAATGCTCGGCATGCTCAGTTTCATCACTCGAATAAATTAAAATGTCATCAATGAATACGGCAACAAATTGATCTAAATACGGTCTAAAAATTTTGTTCATCAAATCCATAAAAATAGCAGGTGCATTCATTAATCTGGAAGACATAACTAAAAAACTCATAATGTCCATACCTGGTTCAGAAATCAATTTTCGGAATGTCTGAATCCTTTACTCTCAACTGATAATAGCCCGATCTCAGATCTATCTTTGAAAACACGGTAGCTTCTTTCAACTGATCAAACAAATCGTAAATTCTGGGCAAAGGATATTTTTTATTGATAGTCACTTTGTTCAACTGACGATAATCAATGTACATTCTCATTGTGCCATCTTTCTTTTTCACAAACAGAACAGGAGCACCCCAAGGTGGGAAACTCAGTCTTGTGAATCCTTTATCGGTCAACTCTTGCGACTGAGATTTCAATTCTTTCAATTCTGTTGGAGCCATTCTATACGGAGCTATTGATATCGGAGTAGTCCCTGGCACTAATTCAATACCAAACTCAACTTCTCATATCAGAGGTAATCCAAGTAATTCTTAAGGAAACACGTCAGGAAACTCACAAACAACAGGCACTGTTTCTATTTTCCTTTCTGTCACTTTCATATCAATCACATAGGCAAAGTAGGCTTCACAACCCTTTTTCACATATTTTAGAGCTTTTGTTGTAGATATCACAGCTGGTAGCCTATTTAAGTCACTAGATTCAATTCGGACTATTTCATTATTCTTGCATCTCAAATCAATAGTTTTCTGTTTGCAATTCACAATAGCATCATGCAAAGTTAGCCAATCCATACCCAGAATTATATCAAATTCATCAAAAGGTAATAGCATCAGATCAGCCAGAAAATAGATATCTCGAAACGTCAATGGACAATTCTTGCACACTTTATCAACCAAGACACATCTGCTGTAACACTCCTAACCCGTATCCGTCACCAGAATGGGGTTACAAGGCATTACCGATATTAATACAATTCAGAACAGACTTTCATTATAAGGTTAATCATCTAATATATATATTTTAAAACCAAACTAACATGTTTCGAGTTACCATTTACTAACCATTCAAACATTTGTTAACTTAATACAAACAAATAATCATAGAAATCAAATACTTAATTTATAATCCAATATATATATTTCATTGCATATTCAAATCTTATATGCAAACTTAACATTTAAAGTATACAAATGATTTATGTATGAATTGATCTATCAACTTACAATTTATATGCACCAACTTTAATTAATAAAATCATACATCATTATGCTTCATAAAAATAAAATATATCACAAAGTCCATTTCATTCATCAAATATCACCCAACCTTATATTATATTACTAACCACAAATATCTAATACCACAATTATAACAAGAGCATACCAGTAAAGATATAATGACTTACTTTAATCACAATTGTCGAACGACAAGTGTAGTATATTATTAAATCTAAATAACATAACCAATTTGTCTCTACTTAGCCAATTCATTACATTAATAACCATGACTTTTGCACATATATATATACTCATACATTGCCATTACAACTGAATTAAAACAACTAATACCTCTTCAATTATATATATGCATATATCAAAACAAGTCCCAATCACATTAGATTATAGCCAAATACTCTTTAGTACCAATTCATGATATAAAATATACCTTTCAAATATAAATCATTAACCGAATATAGAAATATATCCAAGGCACAAATCTTACAAATCATATGAAAAACATAATAGAGTAAGTCCAACCATGTTCAAATATTAAAAAATATCCTTTATCACCAAATCACTTATAACACCTTAACTAAGCATACTAACAAAATTCACATATATGTACTTTATCTTAGAATGAACCACATCCAAATCAGCCAAACATACCTATGTATATACTATGACCAATTCATTCATATCACATCCAAATTCATTAGTCAAATTCAATGCACAAAACACATATCATAAATTCCTTTCATCCATGGCACATAGCACTATAACCAAAAATGAGCTCAAACCATAATCAAAACATAACCGATTTCAAGCAAATAAGTTAAGCCATTTTCACATGGCTTATATACATACAATTTCAAAATAAACTAACTCCAAGGATAGCCTATACATGCCATAATTCGAGTTCAATTTATTAAGTACCGAAACAGTAGATAGTGTGATGAACTTCGCTAATGATCCCCAAGCTCGTAACTTGATCCAAAATCTATAAAACAGAATCAAACACACACACAGAGTAAGCTTTTATAGCTTAGTAAGTCATAAGCAAATAAATAACCCAATGATATAATCAACTCAATTAAACTAAATCAAATTATAATATCATTATCATTTTTAGTCACAAACTTACAATTTCATAAATAATATATACTTTTATGCATAAATGTTACCATGACTGAATGCTCATATAGTTATATTAACAAAATATCAATCAACTTTTAATGCTATAATATCATTATATAACCAAGTATACATACACTCATATACACAAGCTCATGAATCAAAATATAACATCATATTCATACACTTATCATATGGCTGAATATACATAATCTTTTATACACATATTCAAAAATCATTTCAATAATATTTATATTATTTATTCACAAGGCCAAATACATTTACCATATTCACATACATTCTTCCTTTACTTCATAAATGATTTATAACAAATATTAAGTAACTTACTTACCTTATTTCATGTTGGTAGTAAACTATTTCATACCTGATCACTTTAGCTCATTTTACATATTCGATCACAACTTATTGTTGCCCGATGAACCATTCAAAATTGTATAGGACACTCGGATCGTACAATGCCAACATCTCAGACGTGGTCTTACATGTATCGCATATCAATGCCATTGTCCCAAACAGGGTCTTACTCGCACACATATATCAGAGTCACATATCGATGCCAATGTATAAAATGTGGTCTTACTCTCACACATATACCGATGTCACATATCAATGCCAACATATAAAATGTTGTCTTACTCGCACACATATATCGATGCCATGGTCTGACTCGCACATCACATATCGGAATCCTATGTCATGACATATGTATCCTAGCTATTCCTAAGGTTCACATGGGGCTTTCAGACGTCGTAACTCGATTGAAACGAATTTATAAACATTTCTGCCAAGCTTATTCACATTCAGCTAATACATATAGATATTTACATATTTCAATTCAGCATATATAATTCACATTTAATTAAAATTAAGTATGTCTATTTGCTTATAAGCTTACCTCGGACGATGAAAAACGGAACGAGACAGCTAGTCGACAACTTTAGTTTTTTCTCCAATCCAAATCCGATTTTCTCTTTTCTTGATCTAAATTAATATAAATTAAACTTATTTAATCAAATATTCAATCAAATTCATCAAAAAACACATAAATGGGAAAATTACCATTTTACCCTGATATTTTACACTTTTTACAATTTAGTCCAAATTGCACAAAACACAAAATATGCAAAATTTGCACACACCATGCTTAGGCCGAATACTCTTAGTGTTCATACAAGTCCATGAATTTCATTTATATCATATTTTAGTCCCTAAATTTATTATTTTTGCAATTTAGTCTTAATTACTCAAAATCATCAAAAATTCCAATCAAAACATGTTAATCTATCACATATCTTTTATTTTCTACCATCAAACAACAAAAATCACAAGCTTTCAACAATGGCATAACTCAAATTATTCACCAAAATAATAAATTCAAGCATGGGTCTTGTAGATAACTTAGAACGATCTCAAAAACGTAAAAATTATCAAAAATCGAGCTAGTTACATACCTTGATTAAGCTCCAACAATGGCCGAACCCTAAGCTTTGTTTCTTCCTCTTTTTCTTTGTTATATTCGATCAAAAAGATGACCAATGCATGGATGTTTTAATTTTTGTTTTATTATAATACATATTATTCCATAAATTACCTTATCAACCTTTAACTTAAAATATAAAACCATTATATATTAAGGATACTACCGTCCATCACATTATATCATGGGAAAATTGTAGCTTAAATACTTCCACTCATAAAGACACATTCAATTCATCCCTTTTACAAATTAACCATCAAATTTTTAGTTTATGCGATTAAGCCATTTTATTAAATCGGGCACTCAAACGACAAAATTAAATCACAAAAATTTCACACACACAAATCACATATAATAAACATAGAAAATAAATTTTAAATATTTTTCTGACTCGGATTTGTGATTCCAAAACCACCATTCCGAATAGGGTCTAAATCGGGATGTTACTCTGCCTATGGGGTTCGATACTCTAATCACAAATTTAGTAGACTCTACAGGAAAAGTCTTATTGGATACTAAAGTCTCACATACATAAGAATGAGTTGATCCAAGTCAATCAGTGCAACAACACTAATATCATAGAGAGGGAAAGTATGAGTAATAACATCTGGAGACAAAACTTCCTTGCCAGCGCGAATAGCATAAGCTCTGGCAGGTGCGCAAGCTCCAGATCTAATAGCTGTGTCTTTAGTCATTCTATGGCTACCACTCACATTACTCGTGTTTTTGGGTGGTCTACCTCGAGCTTCAATGTTACTCAGTTTCGAATCTTGTGCAATCTCTTTTTCAACAGACTCGAGACAGTCTCAAATAAAGTCATCTAAAGATCCACATTTAAAGCAACCTCAATCATTCAATCTACAACTACCGGATGTCTTTTACCATAGTGTCTGCACTCAGGTCGATCAGATCAGACATTTCCAACACTTGCAACTAAAGTAGTTAGAGCTCTGAAGTTCGAATATGATCTAGCACGATCTATACTCGAATGACCCATAGTAGCCTTTGAACGGCTATAATCATCTCAAAATTTCTTTGACGCAGACTGAAATGATTTACTCGCAGATCTCTTTCTCGCATCTCTAGCTTTTGAGTCAGCTTTTTTTTTCTCTTTCCTGAGTTCTTTAGCTTTACATGCTCTTTCAACAAGCACAACGAACTCTTTTATCTCCAGAATTTCGATTAACAAACGGATGTCTTCATTTAAGCCATCTTCAAAACTTTTACACATTATTGCTTCAGTCGAGACACATTCTCGTGCATATTGGCTCAATCTCACGAATTCTCGCTCATATTCTGTAATAGACATATGGCTCTATTTCAGCTCAAGAAACTCTTTGCGCTTCTGAACTATGAATCGCTGACTGATATACTTCTTTCTAAACTCAGTCTAAAAGAACTCCCAATTGACTCGTTCTTTTGGAACCACAGATATCAGCGTCTTCCACCAATGATATGCCGTATCTCTTAGAAGTGACACAGCACATTTAAGACATTCGTCCGGATTACATAATATTTCATCAAATACTCGTATCGTATTCTCGAGCCAAAACTCTGCTCTCTCAGTATCATCATCAAAAGTAGCACGAAACTCTTTAGCCCCATATTTTCTAATTTCATCAACCGGAGGCTTACTCAACTGATTCAGATTCACAACTTGTGGCATGACAGGGACTTGTGGAGGATTAGGCAAGGGTGAAGGTTGCGGCACAGCCTGATTGGTTCTAATATACTGAGTGAACCAATCATTCATCATTTGGTAAAAGGCTTGCTTAGCCTCTCCTTCGTGGCTACTCGAAACAAGTTTAGAATCACATTGCACTGTCTCTTGAGCAAGAGCGGGTGCATTACTTTCAACATCATCAGCAACGGCTCATTCGGGATCCATTTACTATATAAACGCATATTTTCATTGTCAAGAATCATCACACTATCGTAGTTCATATATATGACATGTATAGCTACACTTACATATGCTACGTTAGTCCTAGAATCGACTAAACCCTAGCTCTGATACCAATAAGTGTAACACCTCTAACTCGTATCCATCGCCGGACTAGGGTTATGAGGCATTACCGAACATATCGGAACATTTTATAATCATTTCACATACATCATTCACACATCATAGTAACATAATCAAACATCATCATAAAGTCTCTTTCTTAGGTCAACGAGAACTTAAACATGCTTTAGGAAGGGTCGAGACTAAATCGGTACATACAAATTTTTTTCCAAAACTTAACAAAATTTTCAAAGTCACAAAGATCACCCGCCCGTGTGTCTAGGCCGTGGCAAAATAGGGCATACATACTGACTTGAACCACACGGCCAGAGACATGCCCGTGTACCTTGTCCGTGGTCGAAACTGACTTGGGTCACATGGCTAACCACACGCCTGTATGTATAGCCTGTGTACCATTCAAAATGGCCACACACGGCCATGTCCAAAACTGTGTGCCTCACACGGCCACTAGACACACTCGTGTGTCTAGGCCGTGTTCGAGACTGACTTTAAATTGTAGGACTACCCTAGAGGACACACGACCATGTAACATGACCGTGTGTCACACACGGTTGACACACACGCCCGTGTCTTTGCCCGTGTGGACAAAAATAGGCTATTTCCAAAGCCAATTTTTCACCCTTAATGGTCATCCCTACAAGTCCAAAATCAAAGCACAATTGCACCATAATTTCTATCAATTTCAATCACAAAACATACATCCTTCATGTCATATAATCACCAAACAATATCATCTTTATCATCCAAACCAAAACCATACCAAAATCACATATCAAGCTCATTCATTCATACATGTCATTATCCCAATTTTTCACATCCATTTTTTTTTCATATCAAAATCATACAATTTCTATAACTAATTCACATAACTTACCAAATCGACCATTTCTCACTAGGCCATTTATGCACTTCAAAACATATCATTTCTTAACACGACTTATATACTAAAACCCAAACCAAATAGCAACTTTAATCTAGCCATATCACATGGCATGGTATACACTTCACAAATCCTATCAACTACTTCTAGCCTATACATGTCATACTTCAAATTTTCACATTTTCAAAAGGTACCAAAATAGAGTTCGATAGTGTTGTAATGATCCTCAACGATCCCTGAGCTTTAGGTAGCTTTGATAATCTATAAAACAATTGAAAAACACACAAAGTAAGCTTTCAAAAACTTAGTAAGCCATATACAAATAAACTTATCACATATCACAATTATAAACCAAATTCATTCATATGAATCATGGCATAACACAATAGTAAGTTCATATTTCTCATTTAGCTCAATCGTTCATAATCACTTATTTATAAGTACATCACATTTCCATGTAACTCACATATCAAAAGATCATATTCATATACACCTTTTATTGCTACATTCCATATACAGTTCATACGTACCTAAATCAAATATACATTCACATAGTTATTGATTTCTCGAAATGCCCGTTGAATCGTACGGAATCAAATAGGATACGCGGATAGCTCGAAAAGCTTGTACAATGCTGATAAATCGTAATTTATACATATTTTCCCCCATGTTTAACGCATTTTATGGATGATTTTCCATTAGAATTGGTGAATTTGATGCTCTTAATGCTTTAAATTTCATGGTTTACACTTAGGAGAGCATAGGAGAGCGAAAGGAACGAGAAACGGGCCAAAAACGAAGAAAATGGGCCAAAGTATGAAATCAACACGGCCTAGACCTCCTCACACGGGCAGACCACATGGCCGTGTCAATTTGGCAGGCTCGAGCACGGCCTGAAGTAATCGAACACGGGCATCTCACACGGGCGTGTCCCTGCCGAGCCCAAGTTAAGTCCAATTCAGAAAAGGCCACTTTTGAGGGATTTTAGGCATTCCAAAGCCTATAAATACACCCTAGAAGAGGATAAAAAGGGGAGACGGAGAATAGGGGGTAAGGAATTACCCCAAGGAAGCCGATTGATCCATCTCAGAAGCCAGATTCATCATCAAGACTGAAGTTCTCTCCTCAATTTCCCTTCAGGAGTTTTGGGTTTTGTTTATGTGTTGTATTCTTTATTCTTCTGAGATGTTTTCTTATTTAGTTATGAACTAAATCCCTTAAATACCTAAGGGGAATGAAACCTAAGACGAATCTTGTTATTATTTTTTGAATTCTACGATAAATATTTAACTTGTTCTTAATTATGTGTTTTTAATTCTTGTTTTGATATCCCAGGATATTGATTCAAGACATGCTCTTATTCAGAGGAGGAATAGACCTTGTCTAAGAGTACTTTTTTCATAATTAAGTGAAGTTCTTTGCGCGCTTAGAAATAGGGTGACAAGATTTTGCTGGATTAGGGTGAAACCTAATAAGGGGATCCATAGATCGAGTTAATGCAACCCTAGAGTGTTAATTAGAGAAAAGTCTCGGTTATTCAATCTAAGGATTAGATGTTATTAGTCTTGAATAGGGATAATAACATAACTTAGGGATCTCTATGAAACAAGTTGAATGAATAAATCGTCCGATTCGGAGCCAGAATAACAAGTAAAGTCTAGGTGGATTTTTCCTTAGGTGTTGTCTCAAGTCAATCGATTTTCCCAAAAGAAATTCCCCAACTCTTTTCTCTGTGCGTTCTTAGTTTAGATAATTAGTTAAATTAAAACAAAACCCCATTATTCTTAGGCTAGATAATAAAAAGACAGTCATTACTAGTACTTTTGGTTCCCTTGGGTATGATATCCCGGTCTTGCCATTACTATACTATTGTTCGATAGGTGCGCTCGCCTTTTCGTCATGATAATAGTTAGTCTAGGTTTGATCTTCATTATAAATATTTATTACTTGTTACGAATCACGAGATCAAATGCCAACGTCCCAGACGTGGTCTTACATGAATCAAATATCGATGCCTCTATCCCAAACAGGGTCTTACACGAAATCAAATATGATGCCGATGTACCAGACACGGTCTTACACGTAAATCTCAAACCGATGCCAATGTCCCAGATGTGGTCTTACACGAAATCACATATTGGAATCCTATGTCATGACATATGTATCCTAACTATTCCTATGGTTTGTACGGGGCTTTCGGACGTCGTCACATTATTGGAACTTTCTCAATTTCACATATTCAGCTTCTATAACCATTCATCACAATTCAATATCATATAAGCATGAATAATCAATTCAACCACATTTATTTATATATAGACTTACCTCGTACGGGAATGAACAGAAACGATCGGCTACTTAACTACTTTTGACTTTCCTCGATCTAATTCTGTTTTCTTTGGTTCTTGATTTAAACAAATTGAAATTTGACTTATTCAATCTCACACTCATTCAAATCAATCCATAAACACATATTTAGGCATTTTACAAATTAGCCCTCACATTTTCACATTTTAACACTTTAGTCCCTAATTCATAAAATCACAAAATACACATAATTTCATATTACATATGCTTGACTGAATATTTCCTTAGCTCATATAAACCAACATATTTCATTTATTTCACATTTTAGTCCCTCAAAATCTCCTTTTTCACAAATTAGCCCAAATTACTCAAATTCATCAAAAATTCAAATACAACACATACTAATCTAACACATATATTTCATTTTCCATCAACTAACATCCCAAACCTTACAATTTCAACAATGGCATCTCATGAAATCATCAACAATTTCAGAAATTGTGGCATGGGCTTAATAGAACACAAAGCAACGATCACAAAAACGTAAAAATTATCAAAAACCGATCAAAGAACATACCTTAATCACAATTAAAAGGAGTCGAACCCTAAAAGCTTTTATTCCTTTTTTATTTTCTTTTTATTTTCGAAAAAATGATGAAAATATAAAGCAAAAATTATGTTTTGTTTAATTAATAAACATTAGTTTATCATTTACCAAAATAACCTTATTATATACATTTAAAATCCACTAAACCTTGGCAAATATGTCCATTCAGAAATTCAGTGGTCTAATATCAACATAAGGACCTCATAATTAATAATCCATGTCAATTCAGCACTTATTCATGTAGCACACAACTTTTTTATTTTCTGTGATTTAGTCCTTTTATCAAATTGAGCACACAAATGATCAAATTTTCATACGAAACTTTCACACATGCTTAACCACATACTGTAAACACGAAAAAGAATATTAAAATATTTTTCTAACTCAGATTTGTGGTCCTGAAACCACTATTCTGACTAGGGTATAAACCGGGTTGTTACAGTTGTTTCTCTCGCAAAGTTTGTAACACTATTCTCAAGTGCTCAACATGCTCATTTTCATTTCGAGAGTAAGCCAAAATACCATAGACAAATACCACCACAAACTTGTCTAAATACGGGCTAAAAATTTTGTTCAAAAAATCCATAAACACACTGCAAGTGCATTTGTTAAGCCGAATGGCACCACAAGAAACTTATAGTGTCTATACCTGGTTCTAAAAGCTGTCTTTGGTATATCCGACTCTTTTACCCATAGATGATAATAACGAGAACGGAGATCAATCTTCGATAATACAGTGGCACATTTTAACTGGTACAAGTCATCAATACGAGGTAACAGATACTTGTTCTTTATTATAACTTTGTTGATCTGCCCGTAATCAATGTATAGCCTCAACGATCCATCCTTCTTCTTTACAAATAGAACTGGTGCACCCCAAGGTGAGAAACTAGGTCGAGCAAAATCTCTATCAATCAAATCTTGTAACTGTACTTTCAGCTCTTTCAATTCAGTAGGAGCCATTCTGTAAGGTGCTGGAGATATAGGTGTTGTACCTGAAACAAAATCTATAGAGAATTCCAATTCTCTATCCGGTAGTAAACCAAGTAAGTCTTCTGGGAAAACATCAGGAAATTCACATGCAACTAACACTGACTGAATCTTTGACTCAGGTACTTTAGTATCCAACACAAATGCGAGATAAGCATCATAACCTTTTCTGACATATTTCTATGCTGACATTGTGGAAATCACATTAGGTAGTCCTTCTAGTTTATCAAATTCAACATGAAGCAATTCACCATTCTCACATATCTGTAACACCCCTCACCCGTATCCAATGCCGAAACAGGGTTTGAGGTGCTACCGAACTTAAACTCAACCAATCTTAGAAAAATAGTCCATAAAATCTTGATCAATTTAAAACTTTTCATTTCATAAGCAATCTGTCCCTTAATTGGGCTTATGAGGCCCAAAACATACATTCGAGGTTATTCAGGATCAAGCCGAGGGCTCAAGAAAAATTTAGGAAATTTCATGCCTTTAGGCACACACGTCCGTGTGGGTATAGGGCACACGCCCGTGTGCTTGGGACACGCCCGTGTCCTGCACCCGTGTGGCCAATTTAATTTTTACAATTTTTCAGAAAACAAGTGCAGACTTCACATGGCTTGGACACAGACCCGTGTCCTTTCACACAGCCTCAACACGCCCGTGGCGTAGCCCGCGTGCAAAACCCTGGGTATTCTGTTTCTGACGTCAGCATCACACGACCATGGTAAACGCCAGTGTACTAGGCCGTGCCCTCCACACGGCTGAGACACACGGCCGTGTATCTGCTCGTGTGATCTTTACCATGCATTCTAATTTGAAATTTCTAGGTGCAGGGGACACACGACCTTCTCACACGCCCATGGGGATGACCGTGTGTCACACACGGCTTAGATACACGCCCGTGTGTCTACCCGTGTGGACAACATGAGGCTATCTACCAAGCCTCCTTGCCACCCTAGTGTACCTATTTTCATGTCAATACCAACCAATACCAAAACAAGCATAATAGACATTCATTCAACCATGAAGATGCATCTTTTATAAACTCAAAATGGAAGCCCTCATTCAAGGCTCAAAGTAAAGAGTAGAATCTATTCTAGACCAACACATTTGGTCAATTCTCAAGGACACAAATTTATAAGGTCTAGCCCTATACATGCCATAATCAAAAATATAAGTCCAACTATACTGAGTATTACGGCTGGCAGTGTGATCGATATCTCTAACCTCAAGGGATCCTTGAGCTAATTAAGCGGCATTGAAAGAAAAGAGAAAAGAAAGAGAGTAAGCATAAAGCTTAGTAAGTTGCATATAAATAAATATACAACAACAATTTCACCATTAGTCATCATTCTCATAACTCAAAGATAAGCATAAACTTGAATTACTCATTAGCGTCTACTCAAGTCACATTTTACTCATTAGCGTCTACTCAAGTCACATTCTCTAATTTGAGCTCATTACTCATGCATACCAAATAGGTACCTGTACCATTCACAACATTATTATACTTTCCTTATTAAATCACTTTCGTAATCTTTGAAGTTGAACCTTTCGGAATACTACAGGATATTCTATAAGCCTCAAACATGGGATAAGTTGTCGATAGCATGTCCTAGACATGGTATTACACTGGCTATCATCATAGAGGCTAATGTCATGTCCCAGACATGGTCTTACACTAGCTCTTGTATATACATGTTGATGCATGTCCCAGAGATGTCTTACACTGGCACAACTCTCAGTCGATGCATGTCCCAGACATGTCTTACACTGGCACTCATCTCTACGCCGATGCCATGTCCCAAACATGGTCTTACACTGGCACTCATAATGTGGCCGATGCATGTCCCAGACATGTCTTACACTGTCTATCATTGTCGAGGCCGATGCCATGTCCCAAACATGGTCTTACACTGGCACTCATAATGTGGCTGATGAATGTCCCAGACATGCCTTACACTGGCACATAAGTAATCCGAATGTTATTGCATGAATATCCGATTTGTTTCCTAAGGTCCCAACTAGATCTTTTTACTATCTCAATCATTAATATGCATTCTTAGTTAACAATCTAGCAAATCATACTATATCAATTCAATAAAAAATTGAATACATACATTAATAATGTAGCTGTATCATTTGCATACAACTTACCTCGGTTTACAAAATGTACTCCACTAGTCGGTTTAGTCAATTTTCTTAGCTTTTCCCCTGTCTAGGTTCAGATTCAGTAAATCTTGATCTACAATAGCAAAAATGCACTCATTTAATCACTAATTACAATTAGGCAATCATAAATTCATACTTTTGGTAAAATGACTATTTTGCCCCTAGACTTTGGCAATTTAACCATTTTACCCTTTTATCAAATTTTCTCTTATCTTAGGCCTAGTTGAACCCTTTTTACTCTTATAGCAACCCCAAATTCTCACTATTTCACACATTATCACCTATTTTGCAACCTATGCAAAATAGCCCATTTATTTGTTTTCATGCTAACACCTTGCACAAAAGTTGTTTAGTACTCTTCTAAGATTCATTTTCTTTCATAAATTTTAGAAAACAACATAAAATCTCTCATGGTAAATCCCTAGACTTATCACCAATTTTCAAAATAGTCCTCTCATTTGAAAGCCCATGATACAAGCATGCCAAAAATGTAAAAATCATTAAGAAAATCATCAAGATCACTTACATTATGAGAGGAATAAGTTGCTGCAAATTTTTAGCTTTCAAACCTCCATATTTGTTGATATTTTTGGTGAGGAGAAAGGATGGAGAAGAAGAAAAATAATAGCTAGGCTTTTAGGTATTATTTTATCACCAAATCATGACATCACTTACCTAAACCTTGACTATTTGTTTAAAATTCATTTCATGGCCGGCCAACACAATTAAAAAGGGTATAATTGCCCTTTAAAAGCCCTCAATTTTAGTTCTCTAGCTAATTGACACATTTAGGTACTAAATGCAACTTTTTCTTTTTATGTGATTTAGTCCTTTTCTGCAATCGGGCTCATAGACATTAAAATTAACTCCCCAAATTTTTCATGCTCTAATATAATCATACTATAACCTCATAATAATAATAAAAAAAAATTTCCCAACTTCAGATTTGTGGTCCCGAGACCATCGTTCCGACTAGGCCCTAATTCAAGTTGTTACATTTCTCCCCCTTTTAAGGATTTTCGTCCTCGAAAATCTTACCGATGAATAAGTTCGGGTACTGCTCTCTTAGAGACTCTTCGGGTTCCTATGTGGCTTCATCGACCCCATGTCTATGCCACAAAACCTTCACGAGTGGTATATTCTTATTTCTTAACTGTTTGACCTTTTGAGATAAAATCTTAACCGGCTCCTCACCATAAGTCATAGCTGGAAGAATCTCAACTTCAGTTGGCGTAATTACATACGAAGGGTCTGATCTGTACCGGCATAACATGGAGACATGAAACACATTGTGAATCTTTTCTAACTCTAGCGGCAATTCCAAATGGTAGGCAACAACCCTATTCTTTTGTTAACCTCATAAGGTCCTATGAAACGAGGACTCAACTTGCCCATTTTTCCAAACTTGAGGACTTTCATCCACAGGGAAACTTTCAAAATTACTTTATCACCGACCTCAAACTTAATTTGCTTTTGTCTCAAATCCGAGTAGGATTTTTGTTTATTCGAGGCGGCTTTTAGGCAGTCACGAATCACTTTAACTTTCTCTTCAGCCTCTTTGACCAAATTGACCCCATGAATCTGATTCTCTCTCAACTCAGTCCAGTATAAGGGCGTTCGACACTTTTGTCCGTACAAGGCCTCATAAGGCACCATTTTCAGACTCGACTGATAGCTATTGTTGTAGGCGAATTCAACCAATGGCAAGTATTTTTCCCAACTTCCTTGAAATTCGAGAACACAACATCTCAACATGTCCTCTAAGATCTGTATTACTCTTTCTAACTGTCCGTTAGTTTGCAGATAGAATGCTGTGTTGAAACTCAATTTAGTTTCCAAAGCCTCTTGTAACTTTTTCCAAAACCTCGAGTTAAACCTCGGATCTCTGTCTGAGACAATCGACAGGCACTCCATGAAGCCTTACGATCTTAGAAACATACAAGTCTGCTAATTTCTCGAGGGAGTAATTAGTACGCACTGGTACAAAGTGTGCCGACTTAGTTAATCTGTCGACAATAACCCATATTGCATCTTTCTTTTTCGGGGTTAGTGGCAAACTGGTCATGAAGTCCATAGTGATATGATCCCATTTCCACTTGGGAACCATAATAGACTGAAGTAAACCTGAAGTACTTGATGTTCAGCCTTTACTTATTGACACACTAGACACTTGGAAACGAACTCTGAAATGTCTCTTTTCATACCCAACCACCAATACATTCTCTTAAGGTCGTTGTACATTTTTACACTACCTGGGTGGATGGATAAACAACCACCATGTATGTGCCTCTCTCAGAATCTTCTGAATTAGCTCGTCGTTCTTGGGTACACAATTTTGTCTTTGAACATTATACAACCATCAGTATTAATACGCAATTTTGATTCAATCTCTGACTCACACTGCATTCTCTTGGCTTGTAATTTCTCATCACCTTTCTGAGCTTCACGGATTTCATGAAGAAAAGTCGGTCTGGCTTTCATCTTTGCTAGGATTGAATCATCATTAGATATAGTCAACTGAGTTTTTAAGGCTCTCAAGGAAAACAATGACTTCCTACTCAAGGCATCGGCTACTACATTCGCCTTTCCCGAATGGTAGTCGATAATCAATTCATAATCCTTTAACAGCTCTAACCATCGGCGTTGCCTCAAATTCAACTCCTTTTGAGTCATCAAGTACTTTAAGATCTTATGGTCGATGAATGCCCAATGTCTCCAAATCTTCAGCGCGAACACCACGGCAGCTAGCTCCAAATCATGGGTCAGATAATTTCTCTCGTGTGGTTTTCACTGTCTCGAGGCATAGGCTATAACCTTGCCTTCTTGCATGAGCTCACACCCTAACCTATTTAAGGAGGTGTTGCTAAAAATCACAAATTCCTTGCCCGACTCTGGTTGCACTAACACTAGGGCTTCTGTTAACAAAGCCTTTAATCTCTCAAAACTTTGCTGACACTTTTTTTCCATTCAAACTTGACATCCTTTTGCAGTAGCATACTCATCAGGGTAGCTATCATAAAAAATCCATTTTCAAACCATCTGTAGTATCTGGCTAAACCTAAAAAGCTTCGAATCTCTATTACATTCCTTAGCAGTTTCTATTCCACAATAGCGGAGATCTTATTTGGATCAACTCGGATTCCATCACCCGACACAATATGTCCTAGAAACCTGACCTCTTTAAGCCAAAATTCACTCTTACTGAACTTGGCATATAATCTTTTGTCTCTCAAGGTTTGTAAAACAACCCTCAAAAGCTCTGCGTGCTCGCCCTCATTACGTGAATAGATCAATATATCATCGATGAAGATGACAACAAACTTATCCAGATACGGTCTGAATATGAAGTTCATCAAATCCATAAATACCGCAGGGGCATTAGTCAAACCAAAGGGCATGAAAAGAAACTCATAATGCCCATATCTTGTCCGAAATGCAGTTTTAGGCACATCTCGCTCTTTAACCCTTAACTGATAATAACCAGACCTTAGATCGATCTTAGAAAACACGGTATCTCCCTTCAACTGATCAAACAAATCATCGATCCTTGCTAAAGGGTATTTGTTCTTCACTGTTACTTTGTTGAGCTGCCTATAGTCGATGCATAATCTCATCGTCCCATCTTTCTTCTTTACAAAGAGTACCGAAGCACCCCACGGAGAATAGCTCGGTCTCACAAAACCCTTGTCTGTTAGATCTTGCAACTTTGCTTCCAACTCTTTCAGCTCCATTAGAGCCATTCTATATGGAGTGATCGAGATAGGTATCGTACCAGGAACCAATTCAATTTTAAACTTGACTTTTCTCACTAGAGGTAATCTAGGTAATTCCTCCAGAAACATGACTGTGGACTAGCAGACTACCGGCACTGATTCAATCTTTAACTCTGACTCTTGAGTATTCAACACAAAAGCTAAATAAGCCTCATACTTCTTTTTCAAATATTTCTCAACAGTCAATGAGGATATTACCATAGGCAGGTTATCTGACTCATCTGGTCCAACTCGAAGAATATCTCCATTTTCACGCCTTAACTCAATTACTTTTCTTCCACAGTCTACTATAATACCATGGGAGGTCAGCCAATCCATCCCAAGAATTACATTGAATTCATTAAATGGCAACAACATCAAGTTCGCCGGAAAACAATGGCCTCTAATCATCAAAGGACAATTTCTACATACTTGGTCCATTAACACATGCTTGCCTAACAAGTTGGACACTCTTATTACAAATTTAGTGGACTCTACTAACATATTCATACGAGGTATCAATTCTATACAAACGTAAGAGTGGGTAGATCCCGGGTCAATTAAAGCAACTACAGTTATATCATAGATAGAAAAGGTACCTATGATTACTTCGGGAGACTCTGCCTCCTCCCGGGCACGTACATCATAGGTCCTTGCTGGCGCTCTGCCTTCAGACTTCGCCGTGGCATCTTTTGACGCGTCTCTACCACTAGTCCCACTCCCGAGGTTCTTTTGTGGCTTACTCTTCAAGGGAGCACTACTTGCTTTCATATCTTGTTTTCTTCCTCTCTTGTCCATCTCAAGACAATCACAAATAAAGTGGTCAAGTGACCCACACTTGAAACAACCCCTCTCGTTTACTCGGCATTCACCTAAGTGACGTCTCCCACATTGTGGACACTCTTGCCTATTTGGCCAAGTGCTACCAACACTAGCGGCCGAAATAGTCTGGGCTTTAGATGCCATATTCTGTTGATTCTTGTTTCTTCTCGAATACCTCACCGAAGCATTCGATTGGATAGTAAATTCTTTTGATCTCTTGGACGATGACTGATGTACTTTCCCAATCTGTCTTTTCTTTAAGTCCCACGATTCAATGGCCACTTTCCTCCTCTCTTTCACCAGTTCCTCTGCCTTGCATGCTCTCTCACGAGCACTACAAATTCTCTTAATTCCATGATGCCCACAAAAACTCGAATATCTTCATTGAGGCCATCCTCAAACATCTTACACATGGTAGCTTCAGTGGATACGTATTCCCGTGCATACTTGCTGAGTTTCACAAACTCACGCTCATACTCTGTCACAGTCTTATTACCCTGTTTCAACTCTAAAAATACTTTCTTTTTTTGGTCCATGAACCTCTGGCTAATGTACTTCTTTCTGAATTCTTCTTGAAAAAATTCGCAAGTTACTCTCTCTCTCAGCACTACTGACACGAGGGTTTTCTACCACTGATAGGCCGAATCAGGTAAGAGTGATGTTGCACACTTTACGCATTCCTCAAGTGTGCATGATAATTCATCGAACACCCTTATGGTATTCTCTAACCAAAATTCTACCTTCTCCTGATCATCATCTAAGTTAGCCTGGAATTTTTCGGGTAAGAGTGGGTAGATCCCGGGTCAATTAAAGCAACTACAGTTATATCATAGATAGAAAAGGTACCCATGATTACTTCGGGAGACTCTGCCTCCTCCCGGGCACGTACATCATAGGTCCTTGCTGGCGCTCTGCCTTCAGACTTTGCCGTGGCATCTTCTGACGCGTCTCCACCACTAGTCCCACTCCCGAGGTTCTTTTGTGGCTTACTCTTCAAGGGAGCACTACTTGCTTTCATATCTTGTTTTCTTCCTCTCTTGTCCATCTCAAGACAATCACAAATAAAGTGGTCAAGTGACCCACACTTGAAACAACCCCTCTCGTTTACTCGGCATTCACCTAAGTGACGTCTCCCACATTGTGGACACTCTTGCCTATTTGGCCAAGTGCTACCAACACTAGTGACCGAAATAGTCTGGGCTTTAGATGCCATATTCTGTTGATTCTTATTTCTTCTCGAATACCTCACCGAAGCATTCGATTGGATAGTAAATTCTTTTGATCTCTTGGACGAGGACTGATGTACTTTCCCAATCTGTCTTTTCTTTAAGTCCCACGATTCAATGGCCACTTTCCTCCTCTCTTTCACCAGTTCCTCTGCCTTGCATGCTCTCTCAACGAGCACTACAAATTCTCTTAATTCCATGATGCCCACAAAAACTCGAATATCTTCATTGAGGCCATCCTCAAACCTCTTACACATAGTAGCTTCAGTGGATACGCATTCCCGTGCATACTTGCTGAGTTTCACAAACTCACGCTCATACTCTGTCACAGTCTTATTACCCTGTTTCAACTCTAAAAATTCTTTCCTTTTCTGGTCCATGAACCTCTGGCTAATGTACTTCTTTCTGAATTCTTCTTGAAAAAATTCGCAAGTTACTCTCTCTCGGCACTACTGACACGAGGGTTTTCTACCACTGATAGGCCGAATCAGGTAAGAGTGATGTTGCACACTTTACGCATTCCTCAAGTGTGCATGATAATTCATCGAACACCCTTATGGTATTCTCTAACCAAAATTCTGCCTTCTCCTGATCATCATCTAAGTTAGCCTGGAATTTTTCGGGTAAGAGTGGGTAGATCCCGGGTCAATTAAAGCAACTACAGTTATATCATAGATAGAAAAGGTACCCATGATTACTTCGGGAGACTCTGCCTCCTCCCGGGCACGTACATCATAGGTCCTTGCTGGCGCTCTGCCTTCAGACCTCGCCGTGGCATCTTTTGACGCGTCTCTACCACTAGTCCCACTCCCGAGGTTCTTTTGTGGCTTACTCTTCAAGGGAGCACTACTTGCTTTCATATCTTGTTTTCTTCCTCTCTTGTCTATCTCAAGACAATCACAAATAAAGTGGTCAAGTGACCCACACTTGAAACACACCCTCTCGTTTACTCGGCATTCACCTAAGTGACGTCTCCCACATTGTGGACACTCTTGCCTATTTGGCCAAGTGCTACCAACACTAGCGACCGAAATAGTCTGGGCTTTAGATGCCATATTCTGTTGATTCTTGTTTCTTCTCGAATACCTCACCGAAGCATTCGATTGGATAGTAAATTCTTTTGATCTCTTGGACGAGGACTGATGTACTTTCCCAATCTGTCTTTTCTTTAAGTCCCACGATTCAATGGCCACTTTCCTCCTCTCTTTCACCAGTTCCTCTGCCTTGCATGCTCTCTCAACGAGCACTACAAATTCTCTTAATTCCATGATGCCCACAAAAACTCGAATATCTTCATTGAGGCCATCCTCAAACCTCTTACACATGGTAGCTTCAGTGGATACGCATTCCCGTGCATACTTGCTGAGTTTCACAAACTCACGCTCATACTCTGTCACAGTCTTATTACCCTGTTTCAACTCTAAAAATTCTTTCCTTTTCTGGTCCATGAACCTCAGGCTAATGTACTTCTTTCTGAATTCTTCTTGAAAAAATTCGCAAGTTACTCTCTCTCTCGGCACTACTGACACGAGGGTTTTCTACCACTGATAGGCCGAATCAGGTAAGAGTGATGTTGCACACTTTACGCATTCCTCAAGTGTGCATGATAATTCATCGAACACCCTTATGGTATTCTCTAACCAAAATTCTGCCTTCTCCTGATCATCATCTAAGTTAGCCTGGAATTTTTCGGGTAAGAGTGGGTAGATCCCGGGTCAATTAAAGCAACTACAGTTATATCATAGATAGAAAAGGTACCCATGATTACTTCGGGAGACTCTGCCTCCTCCCGGGCACGTACATCATAGGTCCTTGCTGGCGCTCTGCCTTCAGACTTCGCCGTGGCATCTTTTGACGCGTCTCTACCACTAGTCCCACTCCCGAGGTTCTTTTGTGGCTTACTCTTCAAGGGAGCACTACTTGCTTTCATATCTTGTTTTCTTCCTCTCTTGTCCATCTCAAGACAATCACAAATAAAGTGGTCAAGTGACCCACACTTGAAACAACCCCTCTCGTTTACTCGGCATTCACCTAAGTGACGTCTCCCACATTGTGGACACTCTTGCCTATTTGGCCAAGTGCTACCAACACTAGCGACCGAAATAGTCTGGGCTTTAGATGCCATATTCTGTTGATTCTTGTTTCTTCTCGAATACCTCACCGAAGCATTCGATTGGATAGTAAATTCTTTTGATCTCTTGGACGAGGACTGATGTACTTTCCCAATCTGTCTTTTCTTTAAGTCCCACGATTCAATGGCCACTTTCCTCCTCTCTTTCACCAGTTCCTCTGCCTTGCATGCTCTCTCAACGAGCACTACAAATTCTCTTAATTCCATGATGCCCACAAAAACTCGAATATCTTCATTGAGGCCATCCTCAAACCTCTTACACATGGTAGCTTCAGTGGATACGCATTCCCGTGCATACTTGCTGAGTTTCACAAACTCACGCTCATACTCTGTCACAGTCTTATTACCCTGTTTCAACTCTAAAAATTCTTTCCTTTTCTGGTCCATGAACCTCAGGCTAATGTACTTCTTTCTGAATTCTTCTTGAAAAAATTCGCAAGTTACTCTCTCTCTCGGCACTACTGACACGAGGGTTTTCTACCACTGATAGGCCGAATCAGGTAAGAGTGATGTTGCACACTTTACGCATTCCTCAAGTGTGCATGATAATTCATCGAACACCCTTATGGTATTCTCTAACCAAAATTCTGCCTTCTCCTGATCATCATCTAAGTTAGCCTGGAATTTTTCGGGTAAGAGTGGGTAGATCCCGGGTCAATTAAAGCAACTACAGTTATATCATAGATAGAAAAGGTACCCATGATTACTTCGGGAGACTCTGCCTCCTCCCGGGCACGTACATCATAGGTCCTTGCTGGCGCTCTGCCTTCAGACCTCGCCGTGGCATCTTTTGACGCGTCTCTACCACTAGTCCCACTCCCGAGGTTCTTTTGTGGCTTACTCTTCAAGGGAGCACTACTTGCTTTCATATCTTGTTTTCTTCCTCTCTTGTCCATCTCAAGACAATCACAAATAAAGTGGTCAAGTGACCCACACTTGAAACAACCCCTCTCGTTTACTCGGCATTCACCTAAGTGACGTCTCCCACATTGTGGACACTCTTGCCTATTTGGCCAAGTGCTACCAACACTAGCGACCGAAATAGTCTGGGCTTTAGATGCCATATTCTGTTGATTCTTGTTTCTTCTCGAATACCTCACCGAAGCATTCGATTGGATAGTAAATTCTTTTGATCTCTTGGACGAGGACTGATGTACTTTCCCAATCTGTCTTTTCTTTAAGTCCCACGATTCAATGGCCACTTTCCTCCTCTCTTTCACCAGTTCCTCTGCCTTGCATGCTCTCTCAACGAGCACTACAAATTCTCTTAATTCCATGATGCCCACAAAAACTCGAATATCTTCATTGAGGCCATCCTCAAACCTCTTACACATGGTAGCTTCAGTGGATACGCATTCCCGTGCATACTTGCTGAGTTTCACAAACTCACGCTCATACTCTGTCACAGTCTTATTACCCTGTTTCAACTCTAAAAATTCTTTCCTTTTCTGGTCCATGAACCTCAGGCTAATGTACTTCTTTCTGAATTCTTCTTGAAAAAATTCGCAAGTTACTCTCTCTCTCGGCACTACTGACACGAGGGTTTTCTACCACTGATAGGCCGAATCAGGTAAGAGTGATGTTGCACACTTTACGCATTCCTCAAGTGTGCATGATAATTCATCGAACACCCTTATGGTATTCTCTAACCAAAATTCTGCCTTCTCCTGATCATCATCTAAGTTAGCCTGGAATTTTTCGGGTAAGAGTGGGTAGATCCCGGGTCAATTAAAGCAACTACAGTTATATCATAAATAGAAAAGGTACCCATGATTACTTCGGGAGACTCTGCCTCCTCCCGGGCACGTACATCATAGGTCCTTGCTGGCGCTCTGCCTTCAGACCTCGCCGTGGCATCTTTTGACGCGTCTCTACCACTAGTCCCACTCCCGAGGTTCTTTTGTGGCTTACTCTTCAAGGGAGCACTACTTGCTTTCATATCTTGTTTTCTTCCTCTCTTGTCCATCTCAAGACAATCACAAATAAAGTGGTCAAGTGACCCACACTTGAAACAACCCCTCTCGTTTACTCGGCATTCACCTAAGTGACGTCTCCCACATTGTGGACACTATTGCCTATTTGGCCAAGTGCTACCAACACTAGCGACCGAAATAGTCTGGGCTTTAGATGCCATATTCTGTTGATTCTTGTTTCTTCTCGAATACCTCACCGAAGCATTCGATTGGATAGTAAATTCTTTTGATCTCTTGGACGATGACTGATGTACTTTCCCAATCTGTCTTTTCTTTAAGTCCCACGATTCAATGGCCACTTTCCTCCTCTCTTTCACCAGTTCCTCTACCATGCATGCTCTCTCAACGAGCACTACAAATTCTCTTAATTCCATGATGCCCACAAAAACTCGAATATCTTCATTGAGGCCATCCTCAAACCTCTTACACATGGTAGCTTCAGTGGATACGCATTCCCGTGCATACTTGCTGAGTTTCACAAACTCACGCTCATACTCTGTCACAGTCTTATTACCCTGTTTCAACTCTAAAAATTCTTTCCTTTTCTGGTCCATGAACCTCAGGCTAATGTACTTCTTTCTGAATTCTTCTTGAAAAAATTCGCAAGTTACTCTCTCTCTCGGCACTACTGACACGAGGGTTTTCTACCACTGATAGGCCGAATCAGGTAAGAGTGATGTTGCACACTTTACGCATTCCTCAAGTGTGCATGATAATTCATCGAACACCCTTATGGTATTCTCTAACCAAAATTCTGCCTTCTCCTGATCATCATCTAAGTTAGCCTGGAATTTTTCGGGTAAGAGTGGGTAGATCTCGGGTCAATTAAAGCAACTACAGTTATATCATAGATAGAAAAGGTACCCATGATTACTTCGGGAGACTCTGCCTCCTCCCGGGCACGTACATCATAGGTCCTTGCTGGCGCTCTGCCTTCAGACCTCGCCGTGGCATCTTTTGACGCGTCTCTACCACTAGTCCCACTCCCGAGGTTCTTTTGTGGCTTACTCTTCAAGGGAGCACTACTTGCTTTCATATCTTGTTTTCTTCCTCTCTTGTCCATCTCAAGACAATCACAAATAAAGTGGTCAAGTGACCCACACTTGAAACAACCCCTCTCGTTTACTCGGCATTCACCTAAGTGACGTCTCCCACATTGTGGACACTCTTGCCTATTTGGCCAAGTGCTACCAACACTAGCGACCGAAATAGTCTGGGCTTTAGATGCCATATTCTGTTGATTCTTGTTTCTTCTCGAATACCTCACCGAAGCATTCGATTGGATAGTAAATTCTTTTGATCTCTTGGACGAGGACTGATGTACTTTCCCAATCTGTCTTTTCTTTAAGTCCCACGATTCAATGGCCACTTTCCTCCTCTCTTTCACCAGTTCCTCTGCCTTGCATGCTCTCTCAACGAGCACTACAAATTCTCTTAATTCCATGATGCCCACAAAACTCGAATATCTTCATTGAGGCCATCCTCAAACCTCTTACACATGGTAGCTTCAGTGGATACGCATTCCCGTGCATACTTGCTGAGTTTCACAAACTCACGCTCATACTCTGTCGCAGTCTTATTACCCTATTTCAACTCTAAAAATTCTTTCCTTTTCTGGTCCATGAACCTCAGGCTAATGTACTTCTTTCTGAATTCTTCTTGAAAAAATTCGCAAGTTACTCTCTCTCTCGGCACTACTGACACGAGGGTTTTCTACCACTGATAGGCCGAATCAGGTAAGAGTGATGTTGCACACTTTACGCATTCCTCAAGTGTGCATGATAATTCATCGAACACCCTTATGGTATTCTCTAACCAAAATTCTGCCTTCTCCTGATCATCATCTAAGTTAGCCTGGAATTTTTCGGGTAAGAGTGGGTAGATCTCGGGTCAATTAAAGCAACTACAGTTATATCATAGATAGAAAAGGTACCCATGATTACTTCGGGAGACTCTGCCTCCTCCCGGGCACGTACATCATAGGTCCTTGCTGGCGCTCTGCCTTCAGACCTCGCCGTGGCATCTTTTGACGCGTCTCTACCACTAGTCCCACTCCCGAGGTTCTTTTGTGGCTTACTCTTCAAGGGAGCACTACTTGCTTTCATATCTTGTTTTCTTCCTCTCTTGTCCATCTCAAGACAATCACAAATAAAGTGGTCAAGTGACCCACACTTGAAACAACCCCTCTCGTTTACTCGGCATTCACCTAAGTGACGTCTCCCACATTGTGGACACTCTTGCCTATTTGGCCAAGTGCTACCAACACTAGCGACCAAAATAGTCTGGGCTTTAGATGCCATATTCTGTTGATTCTTGTTTCTTCTCGAATACCTCACCGAAGCATTCGATTGGATAGTAAATTCTTTTGATCTCTTGGACGAGGACTGATGTACTTTCCCAATCTGTCTTTTCTTTAAGTCCCACGATTCAATGGCCACTTTCCTCCTCTCTTTCACCAGTTCCTTTGCCTTGGATGCTCTCTCAACGAGCACTACAAATTCTCTTAATTCCATGATGCCCACAAAAACTTGAATATCTTCATTGAGGCCATCCTCAAACCTCTTACACATGGTAGCTTCAGTGGATACGCATTCCCGTGCATACTTGCTGAGTTTCACAAACTCACGCTCATACTCTGTCACAGTCTTATTACCCTGTTTCAACTCTAAAAATTCTTTCCTTTTCTGGTCCATGAACCTCTGGCTAATGTACTTCTTTCTGAATTCTTCTTGAAAAAATTCGCAAGTTACTCTCTCTCTCGGCACTACTGACACGAGGGTTTTCTACCACTGATAGGCCGAATCAGGTAAGAGTGATGTTGCACACTTTACGCATTCCTCAAGTGTGCATGATAATTCATCGAACACCCTTATGGTATTCTCTAACCAAAATTCTGCCTTCTCCTGATCATCATCTAAGTTAGCCTGGAATTTTTCGGCCCCTTGTTTCCGGATCTTGTCCACTGGAGGCTTTACCCTTCTAAATATGTCCGCACCTTGCTTAGCTACCAGGGCATACTAAGGAATCGGGGGAGGTGGGGTGTTCGGATTCGCATGAACAAACTCTAAATACCAAGCATCCATCATTCGGAGGTAGGCTTCTCTAGCCCCTCCGCCTTGGCCCATACTCACGGGCTCAGTCTCTACTGGCACGGTCCCCTCCGCGAGAGCCGGCACATTACTTTCCACGTCATCCGCTGTGGTTCTATCAGAATCCATTTACTACATGAAAACAAAATTTATATTCGTCAGGAATCGTCACACTATCAATATATTTTTATGGCATGTATAGCTAGACTCGTGCTCTAGCTAGGTTAGCCATAAAACTGACTAAACCATAGCTCTGATACCACTAAATGTAACACCCCTCACCTGTATCCAATGCCAGAACAGGGTTTAAGGAGCTACCAAACTTAAACTCAACCAATCTTAGGAAAACAAACCATAAAATCTTGATCGATTTAAAACTTTTTATTTCATAAGCAATTTGTCCCTTAATTGGTCTTATGAGGCCCAAAACATACATTCGAGGTTATTCGAGATCAAACCGATGGCTTAAGAAAAACTTAGAAAATTTCATGCCTTTAGGCTCCACACACCCATGTAGGTATAGGGCACACGCCCGTGTGCTTGGGACACCCCCATGTCCTGCACCCGTGGGGCCAATTTAATTTTTACAATTTTTCATAAAATAAGTGCAGACTTGACAGGTCCTGGACACACGCCCGTGTCATTTTCCCGTGTCCTTTCACACAGCCTTAACAAGCCTATGGTGTAGCCCATGTGCAAAAACTTAGGTATTCTGTTTCTGATGTCAGCATCACACGACCATGGTGCACGCCCGTGTACTAGGCCGTGCCCTCCACATGGCTGAGACACACGGCTGTGCCTTTACCTGTGTGATCCTTATCATGCATTCTGACTTGAAATTTCTAGGTGCAGGGGACACACGGCCTTCTCACACGTCCATGGGGCTGACCGTGTGTCACACATGGCTTAGACACATGCCCATGTGTCTACTCGTATGGACAAATGAGGATATCTACCAAGCCTCCTTGCCACCCTAGTGTACCTATTTTCATGTCAATACCAACCAATACCAAAACAAGCATAATAGACATCCATTCAACCATGAAGATACATCTTTTATAGACTCAAAATGAAAGCCCTCATTCAAGGCTCAATGTAAAGAGTAGAATCTATTCTAGACCAACACATTTGGTCAATTCTCAAAGACACAAATTTATAAGGTCTAGCCCTATACATGCCATAATCAAAAATATAAATCCAACTATACCGAGTATTACGGCTGACAATGTGATTGATATCTCTGATTTCAAGGGATCCTTAAGCTAATTAAGCGGCACTGAAAGAAAAGGGAAAAGAAAAAGAGTAAGCATAAAGCTTAGTAAGTTGCATATAAATAAATATACAACAACAATTTTACCATTAGTCATCATGCTCATAACTCAAAGATAAGCATAAACTTGAATTACTCATTACCGTCTACTAAAGTCACATTCTTTTATTTGAGCTCATTACTCATGCATACCAAATAGGTACCTGTACCACTCACAACATTATTATACTTTCCTTATTAAATCACTTTCGTAATCTTTAAAGTTGAACCTTTCGAAATACTACCGGATATTCTATAAGCCTCAAACATGGGATAAGTTGCCGATGCCATGTCCCAGACATGGTATTACACTTTCTATCATCATCGAGGCCGATGTCATGTCCCAGAAATGGTCTTATAGTAGCTCTCGTATATACATGTTAATGCATGTCCCAGACATGTCTTACACTAACACAACTCTCAGCTGATTCATGTCTCAGACACGTCTTACATTGGCTATCATCGTTGAGGCTGATGTATGTCCCAGGCATGTCTTACACAGGCACTCATTTCTACGTCGATGCCATGTCCCAGACATGGTCTTACACTGGCACTCATAATGTGGCCGATGCATGTCCCAGACATGTCTTACACTGGCTATCATCGTCGAGGCCGATGCATGCCTCAGATATGTCTTACACTGGCACTCATCTTTATGCTAATGCCATGTCCCAGACATGGTCTTACACTGGCACTCATAATGTGGCTAATGCATGCCCAAAACATGTCTTACACTGGCACATAAGTAATCCGAATGTTATGGCATGAATATTTAGTTTGTTTCCTAGGGTCCAAACTAGATCTTTTTACTATCTCAATCATTAATATCCATTTTTAGTTCACAATCTAGCAATTCATACTATATCAATTCAATAACAAATCATACTATATCAATTCATACAATAATAATGTAGTTGTATCATTTACATACAACTTACCTCAGTTTATAAAATGTATTCAACTAGTCGGTTTAGTCGATTTGCTTGGGTTTCCCTCGGCCTAGGTTCGAATTCGGTAAATCTTGATCTATAACAGCAAAAATGCACTCATTTAATCACTAATTACAATTAGGCAATCATAAATTCATACTTTTGGTAAAATGACTATTTTGCCCCTAAACTTTGGCAATTTGACTATTTTACCCTTATGCACGAAATTTGATTTTTATCAAATTTCCTATTATCTTAGGCCTAGCCGACCCCTTTTTACTCCTATAGCAACCCCAAATTCTAACTATTTCACACACTTATCACCTATTTTGCAACCTATGCAAAATAGCCCCTTTAGGTGTTTTCATGCTAACACCTTTCACAAAAGTTGTTTAGAACTCTTCTAAGATTCATTTTATTCCATAAAATTTTAGAAAACAACATAAACTCTCTCATGGTAAATCCCTAGACTTATCACCATTTTTCAAAATAGTCCTCTCATTTGAAAGCTCATGATACAAGCATGCAAAAATGTAAAAATCATCAAGAAAATTATCAAGATCACTTACATTATGAGAGGAATGAGTTGCTATAGATTTTTAGCTTTCAAACCTCCATATTTGCTGATATTTTTGGTGGAGAGAAAGGATGGAGAAGAAGAAAAATAATAGCTAGGCTTTTAGGTATTATTTTATCACCAAATCATGACATCACTTACCTAAACCTTGACTATTTGTTTAAAATTCATCTCATGGCCAGCCAACACAATTAGAAAAGGAATAATTTCCCTTTAAAAGCCCTCAATTTTAGTTCTCTAGCTAATTGACACATTTGGGTACTAAATGCAACTTTTGCCTTTTATGCGATTTAGTCTTTTTGTTGCAATCGGGCTCACAGACATTAAAATGAACACCCCAAAATTTCCATGCTCTAATATAATCATACTATAACCTCATAATAATAAAATTAATTTTCCCATCTTCAAATTATGGTCTCGAGACCATCGTTCTGACCAAGCCCTAATTTGGGCTGTTACAATTTCAATACAATATATTTCTGCTTACAATTTACCACTGCATCATATTGGGTTAACCAATCCATTCCAAAGACACATCAAACTCATCAAATGGAAATAACATCAAGTCAGCCGAAAAGTAACAACCTTTTACCATCAACAGACAGTTCTTACAAACTTTATCCACCATAATACACTGGCCCAGGGGGTTTGAAACTTTAACCACAAATTCAGTGAATTCAACAGGTAAATTTTTAACAGACACTAGGTTTGTGCATATGTGTGAATGTGTGGAACCATGATCAATCAATGCAATAATATCAGTATCAAGTAGAGAAAATGTATCAGTAATGACGTCTGGTGCAGAAGCATCTTCTCTAGCACAAATAGTATATGTTCTTGCAAGGTGCTCATGCCTCAAATCTAGTTGATGTATCCTTGGTAGTACCTCGATTACCACAAACATTACCAGGGTGGTGGGGTGGTCTACCCCTCGAGATCGGATTACTCGTCTTTGGAGCTGGTTCTATCTCCTTTTCAACTCGTTTTGGACAAAATCTGAGAAAATGGTCAAGTGAACTACATTCGAAACAAGCTCCACTTCTAGACTAACATTGCCCATGATGAAATTTGTTACAATGTTTACACTTTGGTTTGGGATTACCGACACTGCCCACACTGGTCACAGATGGAGATGAAGACCTCGGGTTAAAATGTTGAGAGCCCATCTCTCTTCTAAAATATCTCGTAGAGGTGGTCAGACAATCATAATACTTCTTGAATTTCTTAGAAGCAAATGATTGTGACTTACTCATGGTTCTTTTTCCAGAAGCCCGAGCCTTTCTTTCGACTTGTTTTTTTCTTTACTCAGTTCTTCTGCTTTGTGTGCTCAGTCGACTAGCACCGCAAATTCCCTTATTTTGAGAATCCCAATCAATAACTTGATATCTTCATTTAGGACCTCTTCAAAGCGTTTACACATTTCAGCCTCGGTTAAAACCCATTCTCTGGCATACTTACTCAGTCGAACAAATTCATGTTCATATTCGGATATGGTCATGTTTCCTTGTTTGAGCTCTAGAAATTCTTTCTTTTTCTGATCCATAAATCTCTGACTCACATACTTCTTCCTGAATTAAGCGTAGAAGAATTCCCATGTGACATTCTCCCTCGATACTACTGAAGTTGTGGTATTCCACTAATGATAAGCTATATCTTTTAGTAGAGATACCGCACATTTCAGACATTCAGCAGGTGTACAAGACAATTCATCAAAAGCTCGGATAGTGTTCTATAGCCAAAACTCAACCCTTTCTGGATCATCATCTGCGGTAGCTCTAAATTCTTCCTCCCCATGTTTTTGGATTTTATCTATCGTAGGCTTACCAATTCTAATGGTTTATGTACCTTGTGGTACCTCAGGAACCAATTGAGGAACAAGTAGGGGAGGTCGTTATACAATAGGGTTTGTTCTCAAGTACTGGGTAAACCATTCATTCATTATTTGAAAAAAAGCTTGTTTTGTCTCCTCACATCGGCCCTCGAACATGGGCCTTTCACTACCAAATGTAGACGCAACTCTTTGTACTGAAGCTAAAACATTGCTCTCAGCTTCCTCAGATTCAACTCTAGCCCAGTTGGATGACATTACTATAGGAAAAACACATTTAAAATGATCAGGAGTCATCACTCTACCGTAATTTATTTAATGACTTGTATAGCTAAACTCATGTTTGCGATGAAAAATCCAAAAATTAGCTAAACCGTAGCTCTGATACCACTAATGTAACACACTTAACCTGTATCCGTCACCAAAATAGGGTTTCAAAGCATTACCAAAACCTTCAGAACATTAATCTACATAAATTACTATTTATTTACCGAGATCCACCATAAGGTCCCTTGATCGGGCACTCGAAGTCTAAAACAAGCATTAGAATCGAGTTGGGACTTAATTGGGACCTCTTAGAATTTTTCGCGAAATTATAAAATTTTTCCAAGATGCAGGGCTCACATGCCCGTGTGGTCCAAGGGACATGCCTGTGTGACCCAGGGACATGCTTGTGTTGGAGGCCGTGTTCGACCCCGTGTAACTCTCTTACTTGCACACACGGCCATGCCACACGCTCGTGTGCTAGGCCGTGTGATTAATTAATTTAATTCAAAATTAGGTGCAGGCCAATCCAAGCATGAGACACACGGCTGAACCACATGCCTTTGTTAGCAGGCCATGTGTCACACACAGTCTAGACACACGCCTGTTTGTCTGCCCATGTGGAAAAGATGAAGCCATTTCTAGCTCTATTTCTCACCCAAATTTTCACCCAATACTTGCACATGAAACACACATCCAATACCAGCCAATCCAAGCATTCAAAATAGACAATTCTATCATTCATCACAGCATACCATTACATGCATATGTGTTTATAAACTTACCTTGGAATAATTTAGGTATTAGCATCATTTTATCACATATACATAACATATCACACATGAATATAATATCATAACCTACTTAATCATGCCAAAATAAACCATTTCTAGCCATTCCAATAGCTAGGTTACAAAACATCATTTTCAAGTCACTATTGGCCAAGTTATCCTATACATGCCATTATACCAAAATGATTTCTACTAAATATATCCAAAATGCTAGTTGATAGTGTGACGATGCTCCAATGATCTTCCAACCTTCACGAGCTTCCGAGTACTATAAAACAAGGGGAAATAAAACGGAGAAAACATTACATGCTTAGTAAGTTCGTATAATGGAAACTAAACATACAAATCTTGTAACGCTCCGATTTTTGGGGCCTAGAAGAGTTGGCCTTTGAGTCTGGGATTCGGATAGAAGGAAAGCTGAATAATTAAGAAATTTTAAATATTACCGTTTAAGAAAAAAATTTTGAATTACTACTAGAAAATTTTTACTATATTTATTATTACGAATATTTTAAATTTTTATGAAATTTTAATTAGTATTATGAGATAAAATTATTATTAGAAAAATATTACTGTATGTATGTTTGAAAATTTTTATGAAAATTATTATTTGCTGTATTATTGGTATTTGAAATTTTTATTATTAGATATGTTTATGAAATTATTATTATTAGTAGTAGTAATTAAATATGTAACGAAGGGGTATAATGTGGGGAAAGGTCCGGGGCTCGGCCCATAGCTTTAGCAAAATTCTTGAATCTTTCCTCTTAAGGGAATCTGGGCAGTAGGCTTCATTAATAAATTAGGGCTGAGTTTTAGCACAAGCAGGCATCTGGCCCAGTGGCTAAGGACGCTAGGAGGGCGTGGGAGGTGCTTGGGTTCAAGGCGCAGCGTGCGTAGTTTGGGTGTTTTTTTTAATATGCAGATCGCAGCTAGGATAAGGGTTAAGAGGAGTTGCAAGTATAAGTTAATCAAAAAGAGCTTATAGCGCAGTGGCAGTAAGGTGCTAGGAGTTCCACAAGGGCACGGGTTCGAGTCCAGGCGCGGGTATGTTTTAATGTAATATTTTTAAATGAACGGGACTTCAACAGGTAACCTTTAAGATAAAATGTGACGGTATATTGTTGAAAGCAAATGCGCATCCCAGTGGCCAATAGCGTGCTGGACAACCTGGAGGTCCCAGGTTCGCGCAGCGTTACGCGCAAGAGGGTGCTTCTTTTTGCTGTACGAACTGGGAAGGACCGTACGAGATTGAAACTCTACCAGCAACAGGAGGAGTCGGCTGAGCGGTGGACTGCTGTTAAGCAGTGGAGAGTTTGAATTAAATCCTACCTTTGAATTTGGCCATGGATTAAGGAGTGATAAGGGGAGAGATTTTAGGGATTTGGGAGAGGGATTGGAGTTGGCCGAATAGAGGGAATTGGAGAGGGGATTTCGGCAGAGGAGTATTAGATTAGCATTTTCGGCATTTAGGAGCTTGTTGTGCCGTTTTCTTCTGTGTAAACCATAAGGTTACTCTTTTCTTCTTTTTCTTTCTTCTTCTCTAGCCGAACTACCACCCTTTCATCCATCTTTCTTTATTTTTTCTTTTTCCAAAACCAGTTCACTATTCCCTTTCTCAACAGCACTTTTGCCAAAAAGCCTCATATTTTAATGATTTGGGAATTAATATTTAGATCTATTTTCTACGCACGTTTAAGTTGGATTCTCAATGGATCTAGGGTAGAAAGGTATTTGGAACATTCTTCAACGAGTAGATCTCTTGGTAAGTATTCAAACCTTCTTTCCATTTGTATCTTGTGGTTTAAGAAAAGCTGAAAACCCCTATATACATAGGGTGGCTGTCGACTAAGACTGAAAGGGTTTTTTGGTGTTATTTGGTTTGTTGGTGCTAATGAGGATTAATGGCTACCGATTGAGGAGTGTGTGAAAAGCTTGGATCATTGGAGTGAATAAATCTAGATCTAGTCATCAATTTCGGCAAAGGTATGAATTCTAGGGCCATTGTGGATGGTGGCCGAATATGTAAGTGATGATAATAGGTAGTTTTCGATTTGGTTTAAATATTAACATGATCTAATCTATAAGCGGTTGATTATAGGAGAAATCACGTAGGAGATCTCGTCAAGGAATATCGCAAATCAAGTGTGTAATGAACCCTCTTTCGTAGCTTAACTCGCTATTTACCGAAAAGCCGAAATGCCTAAATTCTGGCATTTTGAGGACTCGTGAGCATGCGAACGCTCATAGGTTAGTTAGATTCGCTAAGTTCGATGATCAGGATCGTTGGAATAGGTAAGGGCATGATTTGGTGCACGATGGTAAGTTGGGTCTCGAGGGGCTGAAATCGGGCCCAATGGGCTTCTGGGCCTATTTGGGTAAATTTGGAAGAAAATGGAATCTTGTCAGATTGCACGTTAATACGGCTAAGACCGTTATGGAAGATGGGCTAAATGGGCCTAGATGACTAATTCGGCTATGTAGGGCCCATTAGGGGTTTTTAGCCCAATAATTCAGTGTCGCTAAAAATGGGCTAGAATCGCTGTCAAAACACATGAAATTGTTAGTAACTGATAATGAACATGGAAAACCCTAATATTTGGTAAAATTTTGAAATTACCCTTATAATATGAAAATGACTGTTTCGCCCCTAGGTAAAAATGACCATTTTACCCTTAGGGTTTAATTATGAGTTTGATGCATGAGATTTTGATATATATGATTTGATACGATATGCACATGATGTATTCATTTATGCATGGGTTGGGTTTATATGGATGGAGGAAGTGCAAAAGGGCTATGCCCCAGTTTACCGAAAAAGGCTTTGCCCTAGTTTATCAAAAAGGGCTTTGCCCCAGTTATTAAAAGAGGCTAGGCCTCCAGTTATATGATAAAGCAGCTATGCTGTCAATGGAGAGTTTTGGTTTGGTGGGTTGAGTTATTCCCCACATGGAGAGCTTGGTTGGTACGGGTGGAAAGTAGCGATTAGTGGGTTGAGTAGTCTCCCCAAACGGGCTTGCATACATCCATTAATAGTGCATGTGGTATTGATTTGGGCCTATGGGCCATACTATTTGCAGTAAAGGCTTCGGCCCAGTGATATGAATAATGAAAAGGCTTCGACCCAGTGATATGAATAATGAAAAGGCTTCGGCCCAGTGACATGGATAATGTAAAGGCTTCGGCCCAGTATATGCTGAGATTGAATTTGGGCTTAAGCCCAGCAGGCTGATATTGTTTTGGGCTCTGAAAGGGGCTTGTTGCACACTGAGTTTCCAAACTCACCCCCTTTCCTTAGCCTTTCAGGTAACTTCCAGCCTTAGACAGATCGTAGCTGCAAGGGGCTCGGAGGAAGCCACACACACTATTTATCTTATAGTTTTGATTATTACTTTTAAATGTTTTATGTGGGTTGTAGTAAAACCGTTGTAATTTTATGGATTTCAAATTTGAAATTTTACTTATTGTTCTTATAATTGCTAGTATTAGAACACGGTTTTCCAAAGCAACTACTGTTGCTCAAAACATCACGTATCCGCAATTATTTTTAAATTAAGCTTCTGCAACTGCCAAGATTTTTACAAAGTTGTTAAGAATGTAATTTAGCTGAGGTTTTCTAACAAGGTTTAAAAAGGGTATAAGTTTTTAATTATTAAGAAGGGTTTTTAATGGAAACATGGTTTTCGAAAAACACTTCAATGTGGCACGCCAGATTCGAGCCAAACTTCCAGGCCGGGTTTGAGGTGTTACATTATTCATATCAGAGTCAAGTTGCAACAACTCAGCTATGGATTGGATTGGGATTGCATTCACATTCTGATATTGATTCTGTTACCGGATATTGATTCTGATTCTAATTCTATCACCTAATTCTGATTCTGATTCTGATTCTGTCACCTGATTCTGATTCTGATTCTCATTTTGGTTCTAGTTCTGATAATGTTTCTTATTCTGTAATGGGCTAAGGCCCATTTGGTACTGTCTGTTATAGTGGGCTAAGGCCCAATTGATACTGAAACTGTAAGTAAGGCTAGGGCCAGACTTATAATTCTATTATATGACTGACTGTTCCTTTTTATAGTAGGGGATTTCACACTGAGTTTTCATAAACTCACCCCGTTTATTAACCTTTCAAGTAATTTCCAGCCTTAGACGGACGGAGCTGCGAGAGGCTCAGAGGAAGCCACACACACTGTTTATTTTATAGTTTTGATTATTACTTTTAAATGTTTTATGTGGGCTGTAGTAAAGCCGTTGTAATTTTCGGGATTTCAAATTTGAAATTTTACTTATTGTTCTTATAATTGCTAGTATTAAACACGGTTTTCCAAAGCAACTACTGTTGTTCAAAACATCACGTATCCGCAATTATTTTTAAATTAAGCTTCTGCAACTGCCAAGATTTTTACAAAGTTGTTAAGAATGTAATTTAGCTGAGGTTTTCTAACAAGGTTTAAAAAGGGTATAAGTTTTTAATTATTAAGAAGGGTTTTTAATGGAAACATGGTTTTCGAAAAAGGATTCAGAGTGGCCACGGTGATCGCTTTTGGGCTTTGAAATAAGTGATTGGTTTTCTTTAGTTTACCTTATTTATTATTTATTTTTGGGTTGTAATAAGGCCATTTTAACTTTATTTTCTTTTCTGGGATTATTTTATTTTTAATAACTTTAAACTGGTTGATAATAATTCAAATGGGCTAGACTTAGGACGCATTTTAAAAACGATACTTATTTTCAAAATAACACAACGTCACGATTATTCGATTTATCAAAGATATCTACTCAAAGAAATTTCAACTTGTTATAACCAAGTGTGGCAATGGTTGTGGGCATGTCTAAGTTTGGATCCAATCGAAGAGCTAGGTACTTAAGCAGCCTTCATGGCTCACCTCCTCTGTTATGGATGCCTACCTGGTGCCCAGCTTACATTCACTTGGTTAAGCTTAACAAAAGTTGGTTTTAAAGCGCTAAAATGAAACGTGGATTTTTAACTTCAATGTGGCACGTCGGATTCGGCCGTAACGTCTGGGCCGGGTTTGGGGTGTTACAAGTCTTGCTTATTAAATCTAGGCATACAATGTTATCTTTCCATCCATTTGGCTAAATTGCCTAATCACTTTCATTCAATCAAACATGTTAGTCACCAAAGTCTTCATATCAATAAAGTAGCATAGATGAACTCATCAAGCAATATTCTTTCAAGTCATTATCATATCATATCAAGATTTTCATGCCATGTCAAGAGTTTTATGTCTGTTGAATCATTGAATCCTGATAGATGCACAAGTAGTACACTCAAAGTGTACGATTCGATAATCTATCAATTTCTTATTCAACGGTACCCATTACGGCACTTAAGAAAGAAATATTCTCTAGAGCCACATACCGTATAACAGGATTACCAGTCCAGGTTAAATCCCTTATATAACGTAAGCTCAGAGGAGCTAGGATTACCAGTCGAGGCTAAACCCTAATCATAACGTATGCTCGAGAGATATTATATCGAGATTACCCGTCTAGGCTAAATCATTTCTATAACAGGGTCATTGGGATTACTCATCCGAGCTAAATCCCTTCTGCAGCAAATGTAAGACCCAATTTGTTCAGGAAAGCGCATCCAATCATTAGAATTCAACATTCCATCAGGACTTAACCCTTTATCACCATTCCAAGCATGTATTAAGATTCTCATTATAAAATTCAAGTAATGCACATCAATATAAATCACTTTTCATACAACACAACATTCAATTAAACATATATACATGTCGCATTAAGTTACACGAACTTATCTCGACCCTTGTTTGCATAAAAGTCTGCTAGTCAGAAACTTTTTCTTTTTCCTCGATCTAACCTCGAATTAGTGTTTTCTGGATCTATATAAATGAATTTAACTATCAATTTCACACATTTCACATTTACATAGACTCAATTTACGTCCTAACCAAAACTACTATTTTGCCCCTAACTTTTCCATAAATTTTGATTTTGTCTCTAAGCCAAAAAAAATGAAACTTGTGCAAATTACTCCCTATACCAAGCCTAACCAAAGCCCCTTCACAAATTTTTCAGCACATGTATTCATAAAATTTTAGAATTTTTCATCAAATTTTACAACTTTTAATTTTTGTCCCTAAATCATGTTTTCATCAAAATTTACTTTGTAAAAGTCGTTTATCTATGAAGAAACTTTCATTTTCTACCATAAATTTCTAATTTCCAGCTTATACATCCATGACCCATTTTTATACCTTGATAACTTTTCAAATTAATCCCTCAAATAGAGAGATTAAGTTATCTCGATTTCAAAAATACCAAAATTACTAAAAACGGGACAAAAGAACTTGCCCAATTAAGCCTTGAGAGTTTCCCCTCTCTCTCCTAGGGTTTCCATAAAATTTTAGGTTAAAGATGACAATAATAAGATGATATTTTCTTTTATCATCTTTTAATTAATTTAATTATTTCAAATTCCAATTTAGTCGTTAACATTTTCTAATTTTTCATGGATGAGTCACCACGAATCTACATACTTTTCTTTAATAATCTAATTACCATATAAGGACCTCTAGATTTGAATTCCATTGCTATTTGATTCTTATAGCTACTAGAATTCAACTTTCGTATTTTATGGGATTTAGTACTTCTCGTGATTAAACACTTAATTGATAATTTTTTCATACCAAAATTCTCACACGATATATCTACCATATTATGGGCCATATAATAAAATAAAAAATAAATTGTATTTTTGGGTCAAATTTGTGGTGTAACATCCCATTTTTGAGTCAAATAGGAACAGTGGTTTTGGGACGACAAATCTAAAGTAGAAATATTTATTTTGTTATTATTTTAATATCTATAGTATGTTTGAATGATTGTGTGAAAATTTCGTTAAGAAATTTTATCAATTGAGTGTCCAATTTGACTAGAAGGATTAAATTGCAATAGGTTCAAAACTTGACTTCTCTATGTTAAAAGTATCTAATTGCTATGAATCCTTAAATTAGAGGTCCTTAAATGGAAATTATACCATTATACTCTTTGGTGGACAAAAATAGACATGGTTAGGTGAAATTTTGAAGTTTTTCATTAAGGGCATTTTAGTTATTTGGCAAATAAAGACAAAATTTAACAAAAAAAAGATTTCATCTTCTTCAAATTAGTCTCCCATGGTCGAATTTTATAAGGAGAAGAAACAGCTAGGGTTTTGGCCACTTTCAAGCTCTATTGTAAGTCTATTGTTGTCCCGTTTTTAACGATTATTATATATTTGAGATCATTGTAACTTGATTTAGCTATTTCAAGGACTAATTTGAAAGAAAGGTGAAATTTAAAATTTTACCCATGTTGAACATGTATGTATTTTGATGTTTGATGGTATAAAATGCATGTTTGTTGTTTGTTCAATGACTTTTGTAAAGTGATTTTTGATAAAAACGACAAATAGGGACTTATTTGTAAAAGTCTATAAAATGAGTAGAAAATGTGAATAAATGAAAATTTTGGGTTGTCATGTGCATGAAAAAGGTTTGGCTAGGCTTGGGTTGTGAGGAAATTGAAAGAAATTCATTTTACGAGCCTAAGGACTAAGTTGTAAAAATATCAAAAGGTTAGGGGCAAAAATAGAATTTTTGCCATAGTGTGTTTTTTGACTGAATTGAATAATCTGATGATTAAATAAGTTAAATTTGATATTATAGATCAAGAAAAATGAAGTTTGAGTTTAGACCGGGGAAAGAACAAGGTTGTGGACTAAATCGAACTAATGACCGTTTTTGTAACCGAGGTAAGTTCATATGTTAAATAAGTTTTACTATAATTGTATTTAACTACTTTAATTTTGCATGAACTGTATGATTGAATGTGTCGACGAGTTTAACTCTATGGACGAGTTCGACGATAGTTCGATAAGCAAGAAATCCCGTTTGAACCTTAAGAATAGATTAGGATACAAGTGACATGACACTAGGGTTACCATATGTTATGTGATTATGTGATCTGGGTGCTAGTCTCGTACGTCCTACCGGTGGCTGAGTATACCAGCATATGTTGTGGTTACTTGACAGCTTGTGTAAGCAGCACTGAGTAGCTACGTCTTGACGACAGCTTGTATGAGTAGGCCCGTTGATTAGCTCGAGAGAAAGCAATTCTGCGATATGAGATTGAGGTAGCATTGGCTACATATATCGCACTTAGTGTGCAAGATTCCCAAGTATCCGATATTATTATTCTGAGTGGTTTACGGGTATGTCACAGATGAGAATAAGTGTAAATTTCTTACGAGATGGTACAGGTATGTACTCGAAGCTTATGATTATTAATTCGTGAAATGACGATTTCAAGGTAAGTTGTGATGGAAGTGAATTATGATCATGAGATTAGGGTAAATTTTGTCATCTTATGTTATATTACTTGCATGATTAATGTATGGTAAGGTTGCTTATTTCTTCATACGATCTTGCTAAAATATATAGCGTACTCCATTTTATTTTCAATGTTTTATATTGTCACCAAGCTAGCTCAAGATTGGAGATCATCAGAAGTCACGTCACACTATCAAACTATCCTTTAGGTACTGATGATTTTAAAACATTTTGAGAGTAAGGCATGTATAGGGACTTGGTCATTTTTTTATATCTGTCATTTGATTTGGCCAAATGTATTGGCTTATATTGGTTTACGGTGGTTTGGTATTTAGCCATGTAATTGGCTTATTTTGGCTAAAATGATTGTAAGCCCATTTATATGAGTATATGTGCTAATGCCTTTTGTGAAATGGATGAGTGATACGTGATATTTGTGACAGGTTTTAAACATTTATAATGATTCATTCTTGAAACTAACTATTATCACGATAAAGAAAAGTATACCTATCGAACAGTAGTATAGCTTTAGGAAGACTGTATTATCGAACCCAAAGGAACTAAAAGTACTAGTATTAACTTCCTTTTTATTATCTAGCCTAAAAAATAAAAGGGTTTTATTTATCTAACTAATTAATTAAACTAACAAATCACAGAGAAGAAATTTGGGAAAATACTTTTGAAAAAACGATTGAATTAAGGCAATACCTAAGGAAAAATCACCTAGACTTCACTTGTTATTTGACTCTGAATCGGACTATTTATTCATTTGACTTGATCTGTAGAAATCCCTAAGTTATATTATTATCCCTCTCGAGACTAACAACGTCTAACCCTAGGTTGAATAATTGAAATCTCTTTTTAATTAACTCCCAAGGGTTGCATTAACTCGATCTATGGATCCCCTTATTAGGTTTCACCCTAATTCGGCAAAATCTTGTTACCCTATCTCTAGGTGTGCAATCAACTCCGCTTAATTATGACAAATGTACTCTTAGACAAGGTTTATTCCTCCTCTGAACAAGAGCTTAACTTGAATCAATATCCTGGAATATCAAGACAAGAATTAAGAACACATAATTAAAAACAAGTCAAATATTTATCATACAATTCAGATAATAATAATAAGATCTATCTTAGGTTTCATTCCACTTAGGTATTTAGGGGTTTTAGTTCATAACTAAAAAGTAAACATCTCAGAAGAATAATGAATACAAAACATAAAGAAAAACCCAAAACTCCTGAAAGGAAATTGAGGGGAGATCTTCAGTCTTGATGATGAATCCGGCTTCTGAGATGGATCAATTGGCTTTCCTTGAGCAATTCCCTGCTTTCTTCTTAGTGGCCCCCCTTTCCTCTTCCTCTAGGGTGTATTTATAGGCTTTAGAATGCCTAAGAACCCTCAAAATTGGCCTTTTCCGAATTGGACTCAATTTGGGCTCGATAGGGACACGCCCGTGTGACACGCCCGCGTGCGATTACTTCAGGCCGTGTTAAAGCCTATTAAATAGGCACAGGCGTGTGGTCCACCCGTGTGAGTCGTGCTACAATTCTGCCAAATTAACACGTGTATGTGGTCTGCTCGTGTGAGGAGGTCTAGGCCGTGTTGATTTTGTACGTTGGCCCATTTTCTCTGTTTTTGGCTCGTTTCTCATTCCTTTCACTCTCTTATGCTCACCTAAGTATAAAATATGAAATTAAGGCATTAGGAGCATCGAATTCACCAATTTTAAGGAACAATCATCCATAAAATGTGTTAAGCATGGGATAGAAATATTTATAAATTACGGTTTATCAATGAGATTGGTCCTTTGGTGTGCTAGGAAATCCAAGTATAGTTATGCATGATGAAAGTATTCATGTTGATACTTGCGAATGTGAGTTTGGTATGAATTGATTTCGTAAATTATGCTATAGTAAATATGTTAAGTGTTGGTAATGAATGATATGATTTGGCCTTGAATATGAATGATTTGGTTGCCTAAGATTGCCTCGAATTGTGCCATTGAATTGGTGTAAGTGTAGGTGTAAATGAGGGTGGCAAATAGCTTGGTAAATAGCATTTATTTTGTCCACACGGGTAGACACGAAGGTGTGTGCCTAAGCCGTGTGTAACACACAGTCTACCCCATAGGCATGTGTTTTGGCCTTATGTCCCCTACACCTAAAATTGAGAAACAAAATGCTCAAAATTGAGCAGACGGGTAGAGACACGGGCGTGTCTCAGCCGTGTAAGGGACATGTCCTCAGGCATGGGCGTGTGTCCTGACCATGTGAAGTCTGTATCTATTTTATGAAAATATAATTTGTCACACGACTTGTCACATGTGCGTGTGACTTTCCCGTGACATCAATTTTTTCATGCATTGTAAAATAGAGAGTTACACAGGTTAGGAACACAGGGGTTTCCCAAGCCACATGGATGTGTGGCCGTTATTCATAGCAAAAATTTTCTAAGTTTTGTAAAAATTCCCTATGTGCTCAGTTTAGTCTCGAACCACTTTCAAAGCATGTTTTAGGCCTCATAGGCTCGTATTAGGGACTTTATGTTGAATGCGAATCGTGTTAATTTGGATGAAATTTTATAACCTGAAATTGTATGTTTGCTCACTTTGTAAGTCCGGTAATGCCTCGAATCCTGTTCTGGCATTGAATATGGGTATGAGGTGTTACATTTAGTGGTATCAGAGCTACGGTTTAGTCGATTGTCAGACTAACGTAGAGTGTGTAAGAGTCTAGATATACATGCCATATTTAGTTTGTGATAGTGTAACGACTCCTGACAATTTAAATTGTGTTTTCCTCAAGTAAATGGATCCCAACCAAGATGTAGCTGACGATGTTGAATGTAATGCGCCCGCTCCCGCTGAAGGGATATCGCCATCTGAAAATAGACCAGTAACGGTTAGTCAGGGAGGAGAGGCTAGAGAAGCCTTCTTCCAAAGGATGAATAAATGGTTTGCCGAGTTTGTTCAAACAAATCTGGCTACCCAACATCCTCCACCCCACCTAACCCCCAACCGGTTCCCGTAGCTCCCCAAGGTGAGAAGTTGGTAAGACTGAACAAGCCTCCAATTGATAAGATTCGAAAGCAAGGGGCTGAAGAATTTAAAGCTAATATTGACGATGATCCCGAGAGGTAGAGTTTTGGCTTGAGAACTCTATCAGGGTATTTATGAGCTTTCTTGCACACCAGATGAGTTATAACATCCTGAATTAGGGCCTAGTCAGAACAATGGTTTCAATACCACAAATTTGAGATAGAAATAATCATTTTTTTGGATGTTACGAGGTTCATGATATATATGCATACTTTCGTGAAAATATCAACGAGAAATTTTACCGATAAAGTGTCCAATTGAGTTATTAGGACTAAATTGCAATAAGTGAAAAACATGTGTTCTAGTTGATTTAAGGGCTTAATTGTGATGAGTTTTGAAATTTGAAGTCCTTATTTGGCAATTAGACCATTATATGACAAAAATGGACATAGGAGGGATAAAATATAAAATATCAAAGTTATAATGGAAGGGCATTTTGGTCCATTGGTTAATAAAAGAATTAAAAGGGAAAAATAGTCAAAATTTGTGTCCATCTTCATCCTACTTGACCGAATTTCACAAGAAGCCATAGCTAACGTTTCTTTCATCTTTCAAGCTCAAAAAAGTGCATTCTAGCCTCGTTTTTATTGTTCTTTATATTTTTGAAATCTTCGTAGCTCGATTTAGCTATTTCTACCTTTAATTTGAGCTAGGTTTCATGTTCAAAAACATACCTATGAATGACATGCTTGTTCTTTGATGTCTAATGGAAGAATATGGAGGTTTGAGGTGTGATAAACAACTTTTACTAGGTGGTTTTTGGTGAAATTGATAAAAGGGCCCTATTGTAAAAGTTGTAGAAACTATGTATAAATGTGTGAATAAAAGAAAAATGTGGGTTGGTATAAGAGGGAAAATGATTCGACTAGGCTTGAATAATGAGAAAACGGGTACTTTTCATTTTACGAGCTTAGGGGCAATTTTGTAATTTTATAAAATTTTAGCGGCAAAATTGTAATTTTGTGATATTATAATTGTTGGAATGAAATGAATAATGTGTGTATTAAATAAGCTAAATGTTCTATTATAGATCAAGAGGGACGAGGGATAGACCTTGATTGAGGAAAAGGCAAGGTTGTGGACTAAATCGCAAATTTGCTATTTTTTGCACCGAGGTAAGTTGTAAGTAATTCAACAACTCCAATGTTGTGTATTTAATTTTGACATTATATGATACATGTATGTATCATATAATAAAATTGAATTTTGATGATCCAATAGAAGTTTTGTGATAGCCTCGTGTCTCGGAAGCCTGGGTGACCCAAAGGAATACTTAGGACTTGGATGTTGTGACACCATGCTAAATGTGCCTGTGTAAGACCATGTCTAGGACATGGCATAGGCAATGATATATGTGTCTGTGTAAGACCATGTTTGGGACATAGCATCGACTATGATATCTGTGCCTGTGTAAGACCATGTCTAGGACATGTATGTACGATATAGATATGTACATAAACCTCATGAGTATTGAACTCGATTCATGATGGGAAATTTAGCATGAGTAGAAAGGAGTAAGATAACCTTGATGTTTAAAGACATTTAATGTCTATTTTGACTATGTTCATGTGTGTAGTATGATATTTTGGTGATAATTGATAATCTGTTTAATCCATGAATATCTTGACTTATGTTGTTATTTAGTTACATGCAACTTACTAAGCCCTGTACTTACCATTTTCTTTTAGCATCGTCAAGCTAGCTCGGGGATCATGGATGTCGGAGCTTGCGTCACACTATCAACAAATCTTTTGGGGTATAATTAGTTTACTAGATTTAAGTATAGCATGTATAGGGGACTTAGTATTTTGTTATATGTGTCATATTTGTTAGCCAAAGTGATGGCTCATTTTGGTATATTATTCCATTTTGTATATGGCCATGAAATATGGCTAATATTGATTTTTGGGTTCAAATCCCTAAATATTGTTACATGCATGAGATGTGTTATTACTTTTGTGGTGTGTGCCAAATGGTTGATAAAACATGGAATTTATGTTTGATGGATAAATGATGCCAATTAATATGGTCACTATATTGATAAAGGTAAAGAAATGTATTGAATGAACTTAACAGGTCAAGAAGTCCCAAGTAGATAAACTTGATATGAATTTGTCATGCATGAGTTAAAGTTATGGATGTCTGAGCAACCCTTTTATGCCATATCAACCACCATTGGCATATGAGTGTGTGTTGAGGTTGCTAAAGGTGACAAGAGGACTTGGAAAATAGCCTCAAATTTGTCCACACAAGTAGATACACGGGCATGTGTCTAGGCCATATGTGACATACGGTCAGCCCCATGGGCATATAGTCTGGTCATGTGTCCCCTGCACCCTAGTTTTACAAGTCAGTATGCATGGTAGTAAACACACGGGCGGAGACACAGCCTTGTGTCTCAGCCGTGTGGAGGACACGGCCTTAGGACGTGGGTGTGTGCCCAGGCCGTGTGAAGTCTGCACCTTAAATGCGAAAATTAAATTTGCCACACGGCCTAGCACACGGGCGTCTGGCTAGGCCGTGTGATATCAAATTTATGCTGACATCATAAATAGAGAGTTACATGGCCTAGGGACATGAACGAGTCCTTGTGTCCACACTGACGTGTGACCCTGTTTTAAGAAATTTTTTCTAAAGTTCACAGTTTAGTCCTGAACTGCACTCGATGTGTGTTTTGGGCCTCGTAGACCCATATAAGGGACGATATGCATGTTCTTGAATAAATTTTAAATTTGAATGAAATTTTATGGCTTGGTTTTACATAGAAGTGTATGTTCAAGTCGAGTAATGCCTCGTATCCTGTCCTGGCGTTGGACACAGGTAACGGTTGTTACATGAGTGCTTGAAATGTGCTATATCGCTTCTGAGAGGCGCAGTGTATCAGTGGTGGAATACTCTTGTATCCATGGTACTGAGGGAAAGAGTTACACGGGAATTCTTTCAAGATAAGTTCAGAAAGAAATATATTATTCAGCAGTTCATTGATAAAAAATGCAAGGAGTTACTAGAACTAAAGCAGGGCCGTATGTCAGTGACTGAATACGAGCGAGAGTTTGTTGGGCTCAATAAGTATGCTCGGGAATGTGTTTCTACTGAGGATATCATGTGCAAGAGATTTGAATATGGGCTGAATGAGGATATTAAACTACTAGTTGGGATTTTAGGGTTGAAGGAATTTGTCGTGCTGGTCGGTTCAGCGAGAAAGGTTGAGTTTGAGGCTAGGGACTCAATAAAAAGACCGATAAATAAGTCATTTCAACTCCATCAAAGAAGTTAAGGGATTTGTATACTCATTCTAATGCTTCAGCTAGGTATGCCAACAGAGATTGTGGGAAGCAGTATTCGGGTTCTAAAGCCCAAACTACGCCAATAGTGAGTGTTGGTAATGCTAGGTCTAATAGACATAAATGTCAAACTGTGGTAGACGACATCCTGGTGAATGTAGGATGAATAATAGGGCTTGCTTTAAATGTGGCTTCCCAGATCACTTCATTCGAGATTGCCCTAAAATGGCCGAGAAAGATAATTTTCAAAATGCAAGGCCAAGTAACACTTCCACTAGAGGAAGGCCACCGAGAAATACTAGGAGTGGGAACAGTAGCAGAAGTGTGACAAAAGAGTTAACTGGGAGATTAGAGGTCAGAGCACCTCCTAGAACTTAAGCTATTCGCACCCGCGAAGATGCGTCATCCCCTGATGTTATCACTGGTACATTTTCTCTCTATGATACTTATGTAGTTGCATTGATTGATCCTGGATTGAATCATTCTTATATTTGTATGAATTTGATATCTAGTAGGAATTTTCCTGTTGAGTCTACTGAGTATATGATTAAAGTGTCGAACCCCTTAGGTAAATATGTTCTAGTTGATAAAGTTTGCAAGAATTGTCCTTTAATGATTTGGGGTCCTTGTTTTCCGGCTGACTTGATGCTTTTACCGTTTGATGAGTTCGATGTAATTCTTGGAATGGATTGGTTGACTCTACATGATGTCGTAGCGAATTTTAGACGAAAGATTATTGAATTGAAATGTCAAAATTATGAAATTCTTCGGATTGAACCAGATGAGTCAGGTGAGTTGCCTATTGTGATTTTGTCGATGTCAGCTCAGAGGTATGTAAGAAAAGGTTGTGAAGCTTATCTTGCATATGTACTAAATACAAAAGTGTCTAAATTGAAGATTGAATCTGTGCCAGTAGTTTTTGAATATCTGGATGTGTTCCTAGAGGAGTTGCCTGGATTACCACCGATTAAAGATATTTAGTTTATTATTGATTTAGTATTAGGGACTTCACCGATATTGATAGCTCCATATAGTATGGCTCCAGCCAAATTGAAAGAATTGAAATCTCAGTTGCAAGAGTTGACAGCTAAGGGTTTTGCGAGACCAATTTTTTCGCCCTGGGCTGCATCACTGTTATTCGTCAAAAAGAAAGATGGATCTATGAGACTTTGAATTGATTATTGTCAGCTTAACAAGGCTACGATAAGAACAAGTATCCCTTATCGAGAATTGATGATTTGTTCGACTAGTTGAAAAGGGTAACAATGTTATCGAAGATAGCCTTAAGATCAGGACATTATCAGTTGAGAGTTAAAGATTCGGATGTGCTAAAGATCACCTCCAGAATGAGGTACAGGCATTATGAATTTCTTGTTATGCCTTTTGGATTAATTAATGCTCTTGCAGTTTTTATGGACTTGATGAAACTAATCTTCAGACCATATTTAGATAAGTTTGTGGTTGTTTTTATTGACGACATTTTGATTTATTCATGAGATGAGTTTGAGCATGCTGAACATTTAATAATTGGATTGTAGACTTTGATAGATAAGAAATTATTTGCTAAATTAAGCAAAACTGAGTTTTGGCTCCGAGAAGTCAGATTTTTGGGACACATTGTTTCAGCGGAAGGTATACAGTTTGATCTGAGTAAGATTTCGGCAGTTGTAGATTGGAAACCTCCGAGAAATGTATCTGAAGTTAGAAGCTTTTTAGGTTTGGCTGGTTATTATAGACATTTTGTTGAGGGATTTTAGATGATTGCTACACCTATGACTGGATTGTTACAAAAAGATGTGAAATTCGAGTGGTCTGAGAAATGTCAAAAGAGTTTTGATCAGTTGAACGCGTTGTTGACTCAGGCACCGGTGTTAGTGCAACCTGAGTCGAGAAAAGATTTTGTGATTTTCAGCGACGCGTCTTTGAATGGTCTTGGTTGTATGTTGATGCAAGAAGGTAAAGCAATAGCTTATGCCTCGAGACAATTGAAACCACACGAAAGGAATTATCTGACACACGACTTGGAATTGGCTGCCATTGTGTTTGCTTTAAAACTTTGCCGACACCATTTGTTCGGTGAGAAGTGTCACATCTTTACTGATCACAAGAGTTTAAAGTATTTGATAACTCAGAAAGATTTGAATTTGCGACAACCAAGATGGCTCGAGTTGTTGAAAGACAATGAGTTGGTAATCGATTATCATCCTCGGAAGGCGAATGTAGTCGCCAATGATTTGAGTAGGAAATCTTTGTTTACTTTGAGAGCAATGAATACACGACTCACTTTGTCTGATGATGGATCGATTCTAGATGAGTTAAAACCTAGGCCGGTATTTCTTCAGCAAATTTGCAAAGCTCAGAAATGTGACAATGAATTGCAATCTAAAAGAGTTCAGTGCAAACCGAATAGTGATTCAGACTTTTAGATTGGGGCTGATTATTGTTTGATGTTCCGAAGTAGGATTTGTGTACCAAAAGATACTGAGTTGATTCAAAAAATTCTTCATGAGGCACACAGTGTTTTTCTATCTGTTCATCTAGAAAGTACAAAGATGTATAATGATTTGAAGAAATGCTTTTGGTGGTCGGGTATGAAACGAGATATTTCTGAATTCATATCGAGATGTTTGATTTGTCAACAAGTAAAGGCCAAACACCAAGTACCTTCGGGTTTACTTCAGCCTATGACTATACCTTAGTGGAAATGGGATAGAGTTAATGGATTTCGTATCAGGGCTACCTTTGACTCTGAAGAAGAAAGATACCGTATGTGTCATTGTTGATAGATTGACGAAATCGACTCATTTTATTTCGATACGCACTAATTATTCACTTGATAAGCTAGTTGAATTGTACACTGCTGAGGTTGTTAGATTGCACGGCCTGCCTACTTCTATTATTTTAGATAGAGATCCGAGGTTTTCGTCACGATTTTAGAAGAAATTGCAAGAAACGTTGGGTAAAAAGTTGAATTTTAGTACTGCGTTCCATCTGGAAACTGACGGTCAATCTCTGAGAGTGATTCAAACTCTCAAAGATACGCTTCACTGTTGTGTTTTAGAGTTTGAAGGTAGTTGGGAAAAATACCTACCATTGGTCGAATTAACTTATGACAATAGTTATCAATCGAGTATAAATATGGCACCGTATGAAGCATTGCATGGTCGCAAATGCCAAACTCCGTTGTACTGGACCGAGCCTAATGAGAAACAGATTCACGGGGTTGATTTGGTTAGAGAAACTAGAGAAAAGGTGAAAGTAATTTGTGATTGTTTGAAAGCAGCTTCGGATCGACAGAAATCGTACGCGGATTTAAAATGAAAGGATATTGAATTTCAGGTTGGTGATAAAGTGTTTTTGAAAGTATCACCGTGGAAGATTTGGTCGCAAAGGCAAGTTGAGTCCGCGGTTTATTGGGCCGTATGAGATTATTGAAAGAATAAGGCCAGTGGCATATTGATTAGCTTTGCTGTCAGAATTGGAAAGGATTCACAATTTGTTTCATGTATCGATGTTGCGCCGTTATCGAACAGATCCTTCGTACATAATCTCGTCAACAGAGATTGAGATTCGACCTAATATGACTTATGTTGAAGAACTGATCAAGATTTTAGCTCAAGAAGTTAAACAGTTTAGAAATAAAAGCATAACTCTAGTGATAGTTTTTTGGCAACGACTCAAAGAGGCTACGTGGGAACCTGAGGAAGCTATAAGAAAACAATACCCTAACCTCTTTTCTGGTAAGATTTCCGGGGAAAAAAATCCCTAAACAGGGGAGAGTTGTAACAACTCGTTTTTGGGTCAAATTGGGACAATGGTTTCGGGACCACAAATCTGAAGTAGAAATATTTATTTTGTTATTATTTTAAGGTCTACGGTATGATTGAATGATTGTGTGAAAATTTTGTTATGAAATTTTATTGATTGAGTGTCCAATTTGACTGCAAGGACTAAATTACAGTAGGTGCAAAACTTGATTTCTCTATGTTAAAAGCGTCTAGTTGCTATGACTCCTTAAATTAGAGGTCCTTAAATGGTAATTAGACCACTATACTCTAGGGTGGACAAAAATAGACATGGTTAGGTGAAATTTTGAAGTTTTTCATTAAAGGCATTTTAATCATTCGGTAAATAAAGACAAAATTTAACAAATAAAAGATGTCATCTTCTTCAAATCAGTCCCCCATGGCCGAATTTTATAAGGAGAAGAAACAGCTAGTGTTTTGGCAACTTTAAAGCTCGATTGTAAGTCCGTTGTTGTCCCGTTTTTAACATTTTTTATATTTTTGAGATCATTGTAACATGATTTAGCTATTTGAAGGACTAATATGAAAGAAATGTGAAGTTTAAAATTTTACCCATGTTGAACATCTATGTATTTTGATGTTTGATGGTAGAAAATGCATGTTTGTTGTTTGATAAATGACTTTTGTAAAGTGATTTTCGATAAAAATGACAAATAGGGACTTATTTATAAAAGTCTATAAAATGAGTAGAAAATGTGAATAAATGAAAAATGTGGCTTTCATGAGCATGAAAAAGGTTTGGCTAGGCTTTTGTTGTGAGGAAATTGAAAGAAATTCATTTTACGAGCCTAAGGACTAAATTGTAAAAATGTCAAAAGGTTAGGGGCAAAAATATAATTTTTGCCATAGTGTGTTTTTGGGCATGTGATGATTAAATAAGTTAAATTTGATATTATAGATCAAGAAAAATGAAGTTCAAGTTTAGACCGGGGAAAGAAAAAGGTTGTGGACTAAATCGAACTAATAGCCGTTTTTGTAGCCGAGGTAAGTTCGTATGTTAAATAAGTTTTACTATAATTGCATTTAACTGCTTTAATTTTGCATGAACTGTATGATTGATTGTGTGGACGAGTTCAACTCTATGGACGAGTTCGACGACGGTTCGATAAGCAAGAAATCCTGTTTGAACCTTAAGAATAGATTAGGATACAAGTGACATGTCACTAGGGTTACCATGTGTTATGTGATTATGTGATCTGGGTGCTAGTCTCGTACGTCCTACCGGTGGTTGAGTATACCGGCATATGTTACGATTACTTGACAGCTTGTGTGAGTAGCTCCGAGTAGCTACGTCTTGACTGACAGCTTGTGTGAGCTGGCCCGTTGATTAGCTCGAGAGTGAGCAATTATGCGATATGAGATTGAGGTAGCATTGTCTACATATGTCGCACTTAATGTACAAGATTCCTAAGTATACGACATTTTTATTCCAAGTGGTTCACGGGTATATCAGAGATGAGAATAAGTGTAAATTCGTTACGAGATGGTATAGGTATGTACTCGAAGCTTATGATTATTAATTCGTGAAATGACGATTTCAAGGTAAGTTGTGATGGAAGTGAATTATGATCATGAGATTCGGATAAATTATGTCATCTTAAGTTATATTACTTGCATGATTAATGTATGGTAAGGTTGCTAATTTCTTCATACAAGCTTACCAAGCTATATAGCTTACTCTATTTTATTTTCAATGTTTTATAGTGTCACCAATCTAGCTCGAGATTGGAGATCGTCAGAAGTCGCGTCACACTATCAAACTATTCTTTGGGTACTGATGATATTAAATCATTTTGAGAGTAAGGCATGTATAGGGACTTGGTCATTTTGTTATATCTATCATTTTATTTGGCCAAATGCATTGGCTTAAATTGGTTTACGGTGATTTGGTATTTAGCCATGTAATTGGCTTATTTTTGCTAAAATAATTGTAAGCCCATTTATATCAGTATATGTGCTAATGCCTTTTGTGAAATGGATGAGATTGGTCCTTTCGTGTGCTAGGAAATCCAAGTACAGTTATGCATGGTGAAAGTGTTCATGTTGATACTTGTGAAAGTGAGTTTGGTATGAATTGATTTCGTAAATTATGCTATAGTAAATATGTTAAGTGTTGGTAATGAATGATATGATTTAGCCTTGATTATGAATGATTTGGTTGCCTAAGATTGCCTTGACTTGTGCCATTGAATTGGTGTAAGTGTAGGTGTAAATAAGGGTGGAAATTGACTTGGTAAATAGCCTTTATTTTTGTCCACACGGGTAGACACACGGGCATGTGCCTAGGCCGTGTGTGACACACGGTCTGCCCCATAGGCATGTGTTTTGGCCGTATGTCCCCTGCACCTAAACTTTGAGAAACAAAATGCTCAGAATTGAGCACACGGGCAAAGACACGGCCGTGTGTCTCAGTCGTTTGAGGGACACGGCCTCAGGCACGGGCGTGTGTCCTGACCATGTGAAGTCTGCACCTATTTTATGAAAATATAATTTACCACACGACTAGGCACACGGGTGTGTGACTTGGCCATGTGACATCAATTTGTTCATGCATTGCAAAATAAAGAGTTACACGGGTTAGGGACACAGGCATGTATGAGCATATGGCCTGCCCACATGAACGTGTCCCAAGCCACACGGGCGTGTAACCCCTTTTCAAAGCAAAAATTTTCTATGTTTTGTAAAAATTCCCTAAGTGCTCGGTTTAGTCTCGAACTACTTTGAAAGCATGTTTCGAGCCTCGTAGGCTCATATTAGGGACTTTATGGTTAAATGCGAATGGTTTTAATTTGGATGAAAATTTATGACCTGGAATTGTATGTTTGCTCGCTTTGTAAGTCCGGTAATGCCTCGTATCCTATTCGGATGTTAAATATGGGTAAGGGGTGTTACATGTGGTCTTGAAACCACTATTCTGATTTCACTGAAAAATGGGTTGTTACACCTATAGAGACTATTGGTTTAGGTATAACTATTATTAGCTCTTTCGGTGATAGTGTTGTGTTGATTCGAGTATATTGTAGGTGACCCCTTATGATTCAAGGGCACGTCTTTTCTGTAGAACCTTATGGAATTGCCTTTTTATGGTTTTGATGTAATTGTTGGTATGGACTGGTTAACTGAGCATAAGGGTAAGGTGGATTTTGAAATGAATCAAATTACTTTGTGGAATAGTGATGGTTTGGAAATTTTAGTTGTCGGAAAGAGACCTGAATTTTTGTCTAATGTGGTTTCAACTATCAAGGCTGAAAAGATGATGGGGAAAGCTTGTGATGCCTATCTAGCTTATGTGATGAACTCAGTTAGTAAGGAATTGAGAGTTCAGGATATTCATACTGTTAAGTATTTTTCTGACGTATTTTCGAAAGAATTACCTAGTTTTCCATTGGAGCATGAAGTAGAGTTCAGTATTGAGCTCTTTTCTGGTACTGCACCGGTGTCTATTGCGTCCTATCGCATGGCAATAAAAGAGTTCAAGGAGTTAAAGATTCAGTTGCAGGAGTTTCTTGACAAAGGTTTCATTCAATCGAGTGTATCGCTGTAGATTGCACCGATTTTATTTGTAAAGAAGAAGAATGGTATGTTGCGGTTGTGTGTAACACCTCTTACCCGCATTCAATGCCAAAACAGGGTACGAGGCATTACTGAACTTATCACATGAACAACCATAAAATTCCAAGTCATGAATTTACGTCCAAATTAAAACCATTTCCATTTAATCATAAAGTCCCTGATACGAGCCTATGAGGCTCAAAATGTGCATTGGAAGTGATTCAGGACTAAATCGAGAACTTTTAAAAAATTACTAAACTTAGAAAAATTTTCCACTAAACAGGGGTCACACGCCCGTGTGTGCAGGCCATGTGGCTACACATGCCTGTGTCCCGACCCCGTGCAACTCACTGACTTGTAACCCATCAACAAATTGAGATCACACGGCTAAGTCACATCTGTGTGCTAGGCCATGTGGAAAATTAATTTTCATAAAATAGATGCAAACTTCACACGGCCAGGGCACACGCCCATGTTTGAGGCCGTGCTGTCCACACGGTTAAAACACACGCCCATGTCTTTGCCCGTATGCTCAATTCTGAGCATTTTGTTTCTCAAAATTAAGGTGCAGGGGACACACGTCTGGATCACACATAACCTAGACACATGCCCATGTGTATACCCGTGTGGATAAAAATAAGACTATTTACCAAGCCATTTTGCCACCCTTTAATGTACACACCTATACAACATAACATAGCACTAATCCAAGCATATACATACAACCAAAAATTCACAACCAAGACATCAACACATCATTCATGAAAGGCATCATTATATGAATATACTTATAACCAATATTGGCTCATTTCCAATGGCCTTATACAAAATGAACTTCTAACCAATATAAGCCAACACATTTGGCCAAATCAATTATGACACATAAAAAAATGACCAAGTCCCCTATACATGCCATAACTCAAAATGTTGATTTCATTAATACCAAAATAATTGTTGATAGTGTGACTGGATCTCTAATGGTCTCCAAACCCGAGCTAGCTTGGTGTCAATATAAAACAATGGAAAGAAAGGGGAGTAAGCTATATAGCTTAGTAAGTTCATGTGCAAATAATATGCATTTTAAATACACCTTAATCATGCAATTTATATAAAGTGAGATAACATAAATGTTACTAAAATCTCATAGTCATAACTTGCTCAATCACAACATTACCAAGAGTTCATCACCCATCGAGTTTATTACTTATGAGTTCTATGTACATACCTATACCAAGTCGTAACATAATCACATCCTTTCACGTCTTTGACATTCCCATTGAACACTTGAAATATTATCGGATACTCGGAAAATCTTGCACATAAGTGCCACATATGTAGTCAAAGATACCTCATATATTATAACACATATAGGCTCTCTCTCGAGCCATTCATAGGTCTGCTCACACAAGCTGTCAGTTAGGATGTAACTACACAGTGGTACTCATTCAAGCTATTAAGTAACCCCAATATATGCCGAAATATCCAACCATTGGTAGGACTTACAAGACCAGCATTCAGATCACATAAACACATATACACATGGGGTTCCTAGTAGCATGTCACTCATATCCTATTCTATTCATAAGGTTCAATGAGAAATCGTAATTTATACATATCTTTATCCCATGCTTAGCGCATTAATGGTTGGTTTCTCCTTAGAATTGGTGAATTAGATGCTCCTAATCCTTTAATCTCATGTTTTATACTTAGGTGAGCATAGAAGAGTAAAAAGAGCGAGAAACGGGCCGAAAATAGAGAAAATGGACCCACGTGGGAAATCAACATGGGCTGGACTTCCTCACACGGGTGTGTCACACAGTCGTGTCCCTCTGGTAGGATCAAAGCACGACTTATACTGGTAGACTACACGCCTGTGCCTATTCAACAGCCTTGACCACGGGCTGGAGTAATCCCACACGGGCGTGTTACACAGGTGTGTCCCTGTCGAACCCAAGTATAACCCTATTCGAAAAAGGCTAATTTTGAGAGCTCTTAGGCATTCAAAAGCCTATTTAAACACCTGAGGAGGCACTTAGAAGATAGATGCAGAGTAAGAAGCAAGGGATTACTCAAGGAAAGCCGATTGATCCATCTCAAAAGCCGGATTCATCATCAAGACTGAAGATCTCCCTTCTAGTTCCTTCAGGAGTTTTGAATTTTCTTACGTTTTGTTATCTTTATGCTTTTGAGATGTTTTCTTCTATAATCATGAACTAAACCCCCTAAATACCTAAGGGGAATGCAACATAAGACAGATCTTGTAATTATTATCTGAATTGTATGATAAATATTTGACTTGTTCTTAATTATGTGTTCTTAATTCTTGTTTTAATATTCCAGGATATTGAATCGAGTTAACGCTCTTATTCAGAGGAGAAATAGACCCTGTCTAAGAGTAAATTTGTCATAATTAAGCAGAGTTGATTGCACGCCTAGAGATAGGGTGATAAGATTTTTCCGGTTAGGGTGAACCTAATAAGGAGATCCATAGATCGAATTAATGAAACTCTAAGTGTTAATTAGAAAGAGAATTCAATTAATCAACCTAGGGTTAGACATTATTAGTCTCGAGAGAGATAATAATATAACTTAGGGATTTCTACGGATCAAGTCAAATGAATAAATCGTCTGATTCAAAGTCAAATAACAAGTGAAGTCTAGGCGGATTTTTCCTTTGGTATTGTCTTAATCAATCGAATTTTCCCAAAAGTATTTTCCAAAATTTTCTTTCTGTGCATTCTTAGTTTAGTAATTATTTTATATAACCAAACCTCTTAATTTTTAGGCTAGATAATAAAAAGGAAGTAAATACTACTACTCGTGATTCCTTTGGGTTCGACAATCCGATCTTGCTAAAGCTATACTACTGTTCGATAGGTACACTTGCCTTCATCGTGATAATAGTTAGTTTCAAGAACAATTAATTACAAATATTTAAAACCTGTCGCGAATATCATGTACCAAGTTTTTGGCGCCGTTGCCGGGGAACTAGGATATTAGGAACACTCGATTTTTATTACTTTAGCCATTTTACTTTTATTGCAATTTAAATTTTTATTTTCTTTTCTAATTTTTCATTTATTTTCTTCTAACAGGTTTTTCTAGTTTATGACCAGAAGAAACCCGTTAGGACCACTACTTTTTGACGGTGAGATTGACCGCATAGTTCGCAGAAACCGAAGAGAAATAAGGCGAAGCTTACGATACATAGAGGAAGAGCAAGAGGATGATACTTCAACTACAACTGAGGAGATGGTTGAAAACCAAGAAAATCCGCTACCTCCTGTGATTGCTGCTGATCCAGTAAATCAGAATCCTGCTCCATGTACTATGAATGATTATGCTAAACCTTCTTTAATAGGAACTGAATCAAGCATAGTTAGGCCTGCTATTGCTGCAAATAATTTTGAACTGAAACCTAACACAATTCAAATGATCCAACAGTTTGTTCAGTTTGATGGTTTACAGGACGAGGATCCCAATGCTCACTTGGAAAATTTCTTAGAGTTTTGCGAGACTTTTAAAGTCAATGGCATTTCTGATGACGCCATTCACCTTCGGTTATTCCCTTTTTTGTTGAGGAATAAGGCTAAACAATGGTTGAACTCGTTACCACGAGGGTTAATCACTACTTGGGAACCAATGACCGAAAAGTTTTTATTAAAATATTTATCACCGGCTAAAACAGCCAAATTACATAATGATATCTCTTCTTTTGTACAGATATATTTAGAAACACTCTATGATGCATGAGAGAGATACAAGGATATTTTGAGAAGATGCCCTTACCATGGGTTACCACTTTGGCTATAGGTTCAGATGTTTTACAACAGTGTGAACCCCTCAACGAGGCAACTCATCAACACAACCACCGGTGGAACTTTGAATAACAAAACACCTAAGGCAGCTTACGAATTTATTGAGGAGATGTCACTGAATAACTATCAGTGGCAAGTTATGAGAACAAAGTCGACGAAAGCAGCCGGTGTTTTCAACTTCTATGGGGTTACTATGCTATCTAACCAAGTAGAACTCTTAAATAAAAAGATTGATGGTTTGTGCGGTTCTATTCAGGTACATCCTATGATGAGGTGCGCCTCGAATGGAGGAGGACCATGCACAGAATATCAACCCTTCAACCCTAGCATTGATGAGGAACTAGTCCAATATATGGGTAACAATAACTCTAGACCCCAAAATAACCCGTATAGTAACACTTATAATCTAGGTTGGAGGAACCATCCCAATTTCTCATGGGGCGGTCAAGGAAATCAAAGTCCACAACATCCTCCGGGTTTTCAACAACCACCCTACCAACAAGAGAAAAATCCGAACCTTGAGGAGATGCCAAAAAAATTCATCTCAGCGTCAGAAACTTGCTTTTAAAATACCGAGACAACACTTAAAAATCAACAAGCATCAATCCAAGGGCTCAAAACTCAGATGGGTCAGGTCGCTAAATTGATATCTGAACGACGATAAGGTAGCCTGTCGAGTAACACTGAACCTAACCCAAAAGATCATGTGAAAGCAGTTACATTAAGGAGTGGGAAAGTGTTAGCTAAATCTGAAAAGAAACCACCACAAGAAGCTGACAGAAAGGAGGTCGAACCCAAAAACAATGACAATATAATGCCAAAAGAATATAAACCACCAATCCCATACCCAGCAAAGTTGTAGGAAGGCCGCATGGATGCACAATTAGGTAAATTTCTTAAACTTTTTAAAAAACTACATATTAACTTACCTTTTGTTGAAGCTATATCGTAGATGCCTACATATGCAAAATTTTTAAAGGAGCTTCTAACAAACAAAAGGAAGTTTAAAGACTTATCTATAGTGGAATTTAATAAAGAGTGATACTCCAAAATAAACTGCCAACCAAACTGAAAGATCCAGGAAGTTTTACTATTCCCTGTTTAATTGGTAGTTTGAATGTTGATAAAGCACTAGCTGATTTAGGCGCCAGCATTAATTTGATGCCATATAAAATGTTTAAACAACTAGGTCTTGGGGAACCTAAACCCACTAGGATGAGTATTCAATTAGCTGATAGATCTGTTAAATATCCTAGGGGAATTATAGAGGACGTACTTGTAAAAGTAAACAAATTTATATTCCCTGTTGATTTCGTTGTGCTTGACATGGATGAAGATGTTGAGGTGCCTTTAATCTTAGCTCGACCATTCTTAGACATTGCTAGAGCTGTAATTAATGTGGGTGATGGTAAATTGGTACTTAAAGTAGTTGACTAAGAGATTATTTTTAAAATTTATAATGCCATGAGATTTTCTAGAGAACAGGATCACTCATGTTATTTTATCGACTTTATGGATCATGCTACTCAAGATTCTTTTCAGGAAATCATACACAAGGACACGATGGAACTGTGTCTCAGGAGAGGGGGTGGATGATGATTCTGAGATAGAAACCGAACTAAACTCCAATGAATCCTCCCCAAAATTAGGAGAATATGAGGGAATTAAGGTAAAAGATGAACTTAAGAAAAAACCCTCTATTGGCGAACCTCCCAAACTAGAACTTAAACAATTGCCGAATCACTTGGAATATGCATTCCTTGGAAATAATTCTACATTATCGGTAATTATTGCATCCAACTTGCAACCCAAAGAGAAAGAGGAATTACTCCAAGTATTAAGAGAGCATAAAAGGGCCATAGCATGGAAAATTTCTGACATTAAAGGGATCAGCCCTTCTTTTTGCACCCTCAAAATTTTAATGGAAGATGAATATAAACCATGCGTGCAAGCCCAAAGATGACTGAATCCCAACATGAAGGAAGTTGTTAAAGATGAGGTAACTAAACTCCTAGATGCTGGAATTATTTATCCTATTTCTGACAGTTCTTGGGTGAGTCCAGTGCAAGTTGTCCCTGAGAAAGGAGGCATGACTGTTGTAGCTAATGAGAAGAATGAATTAATCCCAACAAGGACAGTCACAGGTTTGAGAGTGTGCATTGATTATAGGAAGCTAAATGATGCCACGAGAAAAGACCACTTTCCCCTTCCATTCATTGACCGAATGTTGGAAAGATTGTCAGGACACATGTAATACTGCTTTTTAGACGGACTCTCTGGCTACTTCCAAATCCCAATAGCTTCTGATTATCAAGAAAAGACGACATTTACATGTCCATACGGTACGTTTCCTTATCGTAAAATGCCTTTTGGATTATGTAATGCTCCTACTACTTTTCAGCACTGCATGATGGCCATTTTTGACGAACTCGTAAAAGACGTCATGGAGGTATTTATGGATTATTTCTCAGTTTTCGATAACTCTTTCCATCTTTGCCTCAAAAATTTAAAACGAGTGTTAATAAGATGTAAGGAAACAAACCTTGTTCTTAACTGGGAAAAATGTCACTTTATGGTTCAAGAAGGTATTGTGTTAGGACATAAAATTTCTAGTAGAGGGATTGAGGTTGATAAATCTAAAATTGAAACAATTGAAAAACTACCTCCCCCTAATTCAGCTAAGGATATTAGAAGCTTCTAAGGACATGCTGAGTTTTATAGAAGATTTATTAAAGACTTTTCTAAAATATCTAAGCCTTTGACTAAATTACTAGAAAAAGATGTGCCCTTTAATTTCGATCAAGAGTGTTTAGAAGCATTTAATACTTTAAAGGATAAACTAACTAAAGCTCCAATTTTAATTGCACCTGATTGGAATTCACCTTTTGAACTAATCTGTGATGCGAGTGATTTTGCAGTAGGTGTAGTTTTGGGACAACGAAGAGATAAACATTTTCAACCTATTTATTATGCTAGCAGGACTTTGACAGCCGCACAAGAAAACTACACCACCATGGAGAAAGAGTTGCTAGCTGTGGTTTTTGCATTCGATAAATCTAGGCCATATTTAATATTATCTAAAGTTGTCGTTTATACTGACCATTCCGCTCTTCGCCATCTTTTGACTAAAACTGATGCAAAACCTCGACTCATTCGATGGATCTTATTATTGTAATAACCCTACCCGTATTCATTGCCGGAATAGGGTACGAGGCATTACTGGAGTTTACGAATTAAATTTTTTTTATATTCAATATAGCCCCTTTATAAATATCTAACCTTCCCTGCAATATTAAATCGAGACCAATCCACATCAACCAAATCAATTCAACATATTTTCAAGATAAATTCATGCATATTTATAAGATAACGTCATCACATATCTAAAACCAGGTTTGTTAACCATACTAATGGCTAACTTTACATTCATTCCGCGTTAACATTTACTTTGTTAGCTTATACATGCCATTGATTTCCAAAATAAAGTTTCTTTATATACCGAAATCCTGAGGTTGACAGTGTGATGTGTCTCTGACCAAATCCGACCTCCGAGCTCTTAACACTACAAAACAGGGAAAAAGGAAACCGGGTAAGCACTTTGTGCTTAGTAAGCTCATGTAACAAGAATTATACTTACCTAATATTTTCAATACAATATAATAAACATTCATATATCCATTCAATGCATTATTACCCTAACATGCACAAACTCAACATTCAAGTTAGTACAATAATTTCCATGTATCAATAATATATATACCATGATTGATGAGCTCGTCAATACCATGATTTCCATTTCCTTGTTATTTTTCCATATTTATCCCGTTGAATTTATCGGAATTTCAATGGATTTTCAGAGGTACACATTTATTGTACAATTTCGAGTCCGTCAATTCATATTCATGTGCGCACATATCCATTTCAGAGAGCACACTCCCGCGAACCTCAACCTTGCAGCGAGATTACCAGTCCAGGCTAAATCCCCTGCAATATAAACTCATAGAGTATTGTCGGGATTACCAGTCCAGGCTAAATCCCCTACAACGACAATTACTCTAATGAGCTTTGGATCTGAATTACCAGTCCAGGCTAAATTTAGACCCTAATTCGGATTACCCGTCCGGGCTAAATCCATTTTACACATATTCTTCGGGAGGGCTATATCAGGATAGGATCACCCGTCTAGGCTAGATCCTTTTTACCGTCAATTCCTTTTCAGAGATCCATCGAATTTTCCTTTCATTCAAACGAGATTTCTTTCCATTTTATCAAATATATCAATGTTTCATAAATTTCCATATAATGAACATTCAAATCATATTCATATCAAAAACATGCATTTCAAGCATTTAAGAATATAATTCAAGTTACACGAACTTACCTTGATACTTGTTTGTAAACAATAAAAATCTACTGATCCCAAACTTTTTCTTTTCCTCGATCTAGCTTCATATTTGAATCTTCCGGATCTAAATAAATAAATTTAATTATCAATTTAATACATTTCATGTTCATATGCAACATTCTCTATAATTCAACTATTATTTATAGTTCATTCAAAGCTGTCTACTTGAGTCATAGTCACTAAATTATTTATAACTTGAGCTACGGAACTCCAAATTAAGATCCATTAATTTTCCCTCAAAATATACTCATATATATTTTTCATATAAAATTTTTATAATTTTTGGTTTAGCAAATAAGTACATTTTATTTTTTAAATTCACCCATGTTCAGCTGTCGATAGTTCTAACCTTTCTTCACTAAAAATTAATTATCTCTTCATACAGAATTCAAATAATATTCTTGTTTGTTTCTCTTAAAAATAGACTCATTAAGGATTCTATACATATAAATTTAAGCCCATAATTGTTTTTCTTAAATTTTTTATGATTTCTCAAAGTCAGACCAGGGGAACCCGAATTCACTCTGAACTTGTCTCACAAAATTCATTTTATCTCAAAATTTAAAAATTCATTGTTTACACTATTTCTTCTATGAGAAATTAGACTAAATAAGATTTAATTCCATATTTTTTTCATCTTCTAATTCGATTTCTACAATTTATGGTGATTTTTCAAAGTTAGTCTACTGCTGCTATCCAAACTGTTTTTGTGCAAGCTCTTTATTACCATTTTTCCCCTAAGCTTTTAATAAATGATAATTTCGTCCCTACTCAATTAGCCTCTCAATTGAGCTGATTTTTCTCAATTAACATTTTATTATATCACCTTAAACTAGTTTACAACCTTTAGGAATCAGAATTTCAGCAATAGACTTTAATTCCAAGCATTTTCACAATTAGGTCCTAAAAATCAATTTCTATTGAAATTACCTAATAAAATCATCTCATAAACAAATTAAAGCTTTAATTTAATTCTATTTCATCATAAAATTACAGCACTCAACCATGGTGACTTTCAATTTCATCCATGAAATCAAAAACTAATGAATTTAATAGTAGGACCTAGTTGTAAAAGTCTTAGAAACACAAAAATTACAAGAAAAAGGCAAGGATTAACTCACTTGGTGCAAAAATTATGAAATATCAGCTTAGAGAACCCTCCTATGGCATTTTTAACTGCTGGAATTGAAGAGAAATGAAGAGAAATTTAGATATTTCCTATTTAGTCCTAGCTTTATTTAGTTAATTTTGGTATATTCCAATTTTACCCTTAATTTATCAATTTTTCTGCTGTTTCATGCCCTTGTCGTCCAGCCCAAATAACTTTTGGGTCTAATTGCCTTTTAAATCCTTTCTCATTAGACTCTTAAGCTATTTAATCACTCTAGCAACTTTTACACCTATTACAATTTAGTCCTTTTCATTTAATTGACTACCCAAACATTAAAATTTCCTAACGAAATTTTAATACCACATTAATAACATTTTATAAATATTTATAAAATTATTTTTGACTCGGTTTTATGAGATAGAGGTCTCGATACCCTGTTTTTACCCAATTTCTTCAATAATTTCTTTTTCTATCTAATCACTAAATTGGTAAAATTTTTCTATCAATATTTTCATACGATTTTCCTATCATATCAATTTTCAAGCAAAAATATTGAAATAAATTTCTCTTTAAATCGGATCTATGGTTACGAAACCATTGTTACGATAACCTTGAATTTAGGCCATTACAACTCTCCCCCCTTTAAGGATTTTCGTCCTCGAAAATCTTACCAGTAAAGAGGCTTGGGTATTGTTTCCTCATTGCCTCCTCCGGTTCCCATGTCGCTTCCTCAATCCCGTGCTTTTGCCACAATACTTTCACCAAATTTATCTTTTTATTTCTAAGCTCTTTTGTCTCCCGTGCCAATATCTTGACCGGTTCTTCACTGTAAGTCATATCCAGTTGAATCTCTACTTCTGTCGGAGAAATAACATGTGAAGGATCTGATCGATATCGTCGTAACATAGATACATGAAAAACATTATGGATTCTATCAAGTTCCGGTGGTAATGCCAATCGATAAGCGACCGGTCCAATTCTTTCTATGATTTCATAAGGCCCGATAAATCTTGGACTCAGTTTACCCTTTCGACCGAATTGGAGGAATTTCTTCCAAGGAGACACTTTCAGAAATACCTTGTCACCGACTTGAAATTCAATCTCTTTTCGTTTAAGGTTGGCATATGATTTTTGACGACCGGAAGCTACTTTTAGACTATCCCGAATAACCTTTACTTTTTCTTCTGTTTCCAGGATCAAATCAACCCCATGTATCTTCCTTTCACTAAGCTTTGTCCAATATAATGGTGTTCTACATTTTCTACCATACAAAGCTTCATACGGAGCCATTTTAATACTAGACTGATAACTGTTATTGTAAGCAAATTCAATCAAAGGTAGATACCTCTCCCAATTACCTTCAAACTCTAGTATACAACATCGGAGCATATCTTCCAATACTTGAATTACACGCTCAAATTGACCATCTGTCTGAGGATGAAATGCAGTGCTGAAATACAACTAAGTACCCAAGGCTTCTTGCAATTTATCCCAGAAACGAGACGTAAATCGGGGATCTCTATCTGATATAATGGAGACAGGCACTCCATGTAGCCTGACAATCTCAAATATGTACAGTTCAGCTAGTTTATCTAAAGAATAATCCATACGTACCAGAATAAAGTGAGCTGACTTTGTTAATCGGTCAACAATCACCCAAATAGCATCTTTTTTCCTCGGAGACAAAGGTAGCCCTGATACAAAATCCATAGTGATTATTTCCCATTTCCATTCTAGTATAATAATTGGCTAAAGTAACCCCGAAGGTACCTGATGTTCAGCTTTAACTTGTTGACATATTAAACACCTTGATACAAACTCAGAGATATCACGTTTCATTCCCGACCACAAGTACATCTTTTTCAGATCATTATACATTTTATTACTCCCCAGATGTACAGACATAATACCGTTGTGAGCCTCGCGTAGAATCTTCTATATGAGCTCTGAATTCTGAGGTACACATACCCTACCTCTGAATAATAAACAACCATCAGAACCAATCTGAAATTCAGAATCATTACCTGACTCACACTGTGCCCGTTTAACTTGTAACTTCTCATCATTCTTCTGAGCTTCACATATTTGCTGTAAAAATGTCGGTTTAGCTCTTAATTCTGCTAGGATTGAACCATCATCAGTCAATGATAACTAGGTATTCATAGCTCGTAAAGCAAACAGAGATTTTCGGCTCAAAGCATCAGCTACAACATTAGCCTTACCCGGATGGTAATCAATAATCAAATCATAGTCCTTTATTAGTTCAAGCCACCTGCGCTGTCTCAAATTCAAATCTTTCTGTGTCATCAAATATTTCAAGCTTTTATGATCAGTATAAATATGATATTTCTCACCATACAAGTAATGCCACCATATCTTCAGCGCATGTACTGGGTAATTTCTTTCATGTGGTTTAAGTTGTCTTGAAGCATAGGCTATTACTTTACCTTCTTGCATCAAAACACAACCTAAACCATTTAATGAGGCATCACTATAAATAACAAATTCCTTACCCGGTTCAGGCTGCACTAATACAGGTGCTTTCGTTAATAGGTCTTTCAATCAGTTGAAACTTTGTTGACATTCATCAGTCCACTCGAACTTTACATCTTTCTGCAATAATCGAGTCATTGGAGAAGCTATCATAAAGAATCCCTGTACAAATCTCCGATAATAACTAGCTAAACCCAAGAAACTTCTAACTTCAGATACATTCTTCGGTGGATTCCAATTGACAATAGCTGATATTTACTTGGATCTACCCTGATGCCTTCGGCAGATACAATGTGTCCAAGAAAACCCACTTCTCGAAGCCAAAATTCACATTTACTGAATTTAGCATATAACTGCTTCTCTCGTAGAATTTGCAGCACAATTCTCAAATGTTCTACATGTTCTTCTTCATACCGAGAATAAACCAAAATATCATCAATGAATACTACTACAAATCTGTCTAAGTACGGTCTGAATATCCGGTTCATCAAATCCATGAATACTGCAGGTGCATTAGTTAGCCCAAACGGTATAACTAGAAACTCATAATGCCCGTACCTGGTTCTAAAGGCTGTTTTTGGAACATCTGACTCCTTTACCCGTAACTGATAATAACCTGATCGAAGATCAATCTTTGAAAACACAGTAGCACCTTTCAGCTGATCAAATAAATCATCAATCCGGGGTAACGGGTACTTATTCTTTATGGTTACTTTATTAAGCTGTCGGTAGTCGATACACAATCTCAAAGACCCATCTTTCTTTTTCACAAACAGAACCGGAGCACCCCAAGGTGAATGACTCGGTTGGACAAAACCCCTGTCAACAAGTTCTTGCAACTGTGTCTTTAACTCCTTTAATTCTGTAGGAGCCATACGATATGGAGCTATGGAGATCGGAGTAGTTCCCGAAATCAAATCTATAGAAAATTTCACTTCTCTTTCTGGTGGCAATCCTGGTAATTCCTCTGGAAACACATCGGAAAATTCACATACCACTGGAACTGCCTGTATTTTTGACTCAGATACTTTGGTGTCAAGTACATAAGCCAAGTAAGCATCATACCCTTTTTTGACATACCTCTGTGCTGCCATTACAGAAATCATATCAGATAACCCCTCTGTCTGATCAGATTTAACCCGGAGCAGCTCACCATTCTGAGATTTTAGCACAATATATTTTTGTCTACAATTTATTACTGCATCATGCTGGGTTAACCAATCCATGCCCAATATCACGTCAAATTCATCAAATGGCAGTAACATCAAATCAACCGAGAAACAATAACCTCTTACCATTATTGGACAATTTTTACAAATTTTATCCACCAACACAGACTGGCCCAGGGGATCGAGACTTTAACCACAAATTCAGTAGGTTCAACAGATAAATTTTTAATAATTGCAAGTTTAACACATATATATGAATGCGTAGAACCAGGATCAATCAATGCAGTAATATCAGTATCAAGTAAAGAAAATGTACCAGTAATAACATCGGGTGCTGAGGCATCTTCTCTGGCACGAATGGCATATGTCCTAGCAGGTGCTCGTGCCTCAGGCCTACCTGTAGTATCTTTTGTAGCTCCTCGACTACCACTGACATTACCGGATGGTCGAGGTGGTCTACCTCTTAAAACTGGATTACTCAGCTTCGATATCTGTTCAGCTTCTTTTTCACCCCTTTCTGGAAAATCTCTAAGGAAATGGTCAAAAGAACCACATCGGTAACAAGCCCCGCTCTTTAATCGACATTCACCAAAATGAGCTTTATTACAGTACTGGCATCTCGGTTTAGGAGAGCCAACACCGCCAACACTGGTCACTAATAGAGTAGAAGGCCTTGGATTAGTGCGTTGAGAACCTCGCTCTTTGTCCGAATACCCAATGGCTGAAGTAGAACGATCCTGATACTTCTTCAATTTCTTTGAAGCAGAAAACTGGGATTTTCCCATTGGTCTTTTACTAAAAATTCGAGCTTCCCTCTCAGCCTGTTTCTTTTCTTTGCTTAATTCTTCAGCTTTATAAGCTCTCTCTGCCAATATAGCAAACTCTCGAATTTCAAGAATTCCGATCAGTAGTTTAATGTCTTCATTTAACCCTTCTTCGAATCGTTTGCACATTTCAGCTTCTGACTGTACCCATTCTCGAGCATATTTACTCAATCGAACAAATTCTCTTTCATATTCAGATACTGATCTGTTACCCTGTTTCAACTCAAGAAATTCTTTTCTTTTCTGATCGAGAAACCTCTAGCTAATATATTTTTTTCTGAACTCGGTCTGAACGAATTCCCATGTAATTTCTTCTTTCGGAACAACTGAAGCTTTAGTATTCCACCAATGGTAAGCTGTGTCTTTTAGCAGTGAGACAGCACATTTCAGACATTCTTCTGGTGTACAAGATAATTCCTCCAGAACCCGAGTAGTGTTTTCTAACCAGAATTCAGCCCGTTCGGAATCATCATCAACTGCTACTCGAAATTCTTCGGCCCCATATTTTCGAATTTTATCTACTGGAGCTTTTCCTTTTCTGACAGATTTAGTACCTGTACCTTGTGGGATCTCGGGAACCGGTGGAGGAGCAGGAGGGGGAGCTTGAATTTGTTGCACTACAGGGTTAGTTATTAAGTATTGATTAAACCATTCATTCATCATTTGAAAGAAGGCTGTTTTTGCCTCCTCCCCTCGACCCTCTGTCTCGGGCCTTCTACTGCTAGTTTCTTCTCTTTGTACTGAAGCCGGAGCATGACTCCCAGCTTCCTCAGATTGAGCTCGGTCGGATGACATTACTATAAGAAAAACACATTGTAAATGGATAGGAGATATCACACTATCAATAATAATTTAAATGGCACGTATAGCTAATCCCGTATTTTCTACATCGGTCCTAGAACCGACTAAACCGTAGCTCTGATACCAATAAATGTAATACCCCTACCCGTATTGATTGCCGGAATAGGGTATGAGGCATTACCGGAGTTTACGAATTAAATTTTTTTTTATATTCAATATAGCCCCTTTATAAATATCTAACCTTCCCTGCAATATTAAATCGAGACCAATCCACATCAACCAAATCAATTCAACATATTTTCAAGATAAATTCATGCATATTTATAAGATAACGTCATCACATATCTAAAACCAGGTTTGTTAACCATACTAATGGCTAACTTTACATTCATTTCACGTTAACATTTACTTTGTTCACTTATACATGCCATTGATTTCCAAAATAAAGTTTCTTTATATACCGAAATCCTGAGGTTGACAGTGTGATGTGTCTCCGACCAAATCTGACCTCCGAGCTCTTAACACTACAAAACAGGGAAAAAGGAAACGGGGTAAGCACTTATGTGCTTAGTAAGCTCATGTAACAAGAATTATACTTACCTAATATTTTCAATACAATATAATAAACATTCATATATCCATTCAATGCATTATTACCCTAACATGCACAAATTCAACATCAAGTTAGTACAATAATTTCCATGTATCAATAATATATATACCATGATTGATGAGCTCATCAATACCATGATTTCCATTTCCTTGTTATTTTTCCATATTTATCCCATTGAATTTATCGGAATTTCGATGGATTTTCAGAGGTACACATTTATTGTACAATTCCGAGTTCGTCAATTCATATTCATGTGCGCACATATCCATTTCAGAGAGAACATTCCCGCGAACCTCAACCTTGCAGCGGGATTACCAGTCCAGGCTAAATCCCCTGCAATATAAACTCATAGAGTATTGTCGGGATTACCAGTCCAGGCTAAATCCCCTGCAAGGACAATTACTCTAATGAGCTTGGATCTGAATTACCAATCCAGGCTAAATTCAGACCCTAATTCGGATTACCCGCCTGGCCTAAATCCATTTTACACATATTCTTCGGGAGGGCTATATCAGGATAGGATCACCCGTCCGGGCTAGATTCTTTTTACCGTCAATTCCTTTTCAGAGATCCATCGAATTTTCCTTTCATTCAAACGGGATTTCTTCCCATTTTATCAAATATATCAATGTTTCATAAATTTCCATATAATAAACATTCAAATCATATTCATATCAAAAACATGCATTTCAAGCATTTAAGAATATAATTCAAGTTACATAAACTTACCTTGATACTTGTTTGTAAACAATAAAAATCTACTAATCCCAAAATTTTTCCTTTCCTTGATCTAGCTTCGTATTTGAATTTTTCGGATCTAAATAAATAAATTTAATTATCAATTTAATACATTTCATGTTCATATGCAACATTCTCTATAATTCAACTATTATTTATAGTTCATTCAAAGCTGTCTACTTGAGTCATAGTCCCTAAATTATTTATAACTTGAGTTACGGAACTCCAAATTAAGATCCGTTAATTTTCCCTGAAACTAGATTCATATATCATTTTACCATAAAATTTTTGGAATTTTTGGTTTAGCCAATAAGTACAGTTTATTCTTTAAAATCACCCCTGTTCTGCTGTCGACAGTTCCGACCCTTCTTCACTAAAAATTAATTATCTCTTCATACAGAATTCAAATAATGTTCTCGATTGCTTCTCTTAAAAATATACTCATTTTGGATTCTAGAAATATAAATTTAAGCCCATAATTGTTTTTCTTAAATTTTTTATGATTTTTCAAAGTTAGAACAGGGGAACCCGAATTCATTCTGACCTTGTCTCACAAAATTCATTATATGTCAAAATTTACAAATCCATTGCTTACACTATTTCTTCTATGAGAAACTAGACTAAATAAGATTTAATTCCATATTTTTTTCATCTTCTAATTAGATTTCTACAATTTATGGTGATTTTTCAAAGTTAGTCTACTGCTGCTGTCCAAACTGTTTTTGTGCAAGCTGTTTATTACCATTTTTCCCCTAAGCTTTTAATAAATGATAATTTCGTCCCTACTCAATTAGCCTCTCAATTGAGCTGATTTTTCTCAATTAACATTTAATTCTATCACCTTAAAATAGTTTACAACCTTTAGGAATCAGAATTTCAGCAATACACTTTAATTCCAAGCATTTTTACAATTAGGTCCTAAAAATCAATTTCTATTGAAATTACCTAATAAAATCATCTCATAAAAAAATTAAAGCTTTAATTTAATTCTATTTCATCATAAACTTACAGCACTCAATCATGGTGACTTTCAATTTCATCCATAAAATCAAAAACTAATGAATTTAATAGTAGGACCTAGTTGTAAAAGTCTTAGAAACACAAAAATTACAAGAAAAAGGCAAGGATTAACCCACTTGGTGCAAAAATTATGAAATATCAGCTTAGAGAACCCTCCTATGGCGTTTTTAGCTGCTGGAATTGAAGAGAAATGAAGAGAAATTTAGATATTTCCTATTTAGTCCTAGCTTTATTTAGTTAATTTTGCAATATTCCAATTTTACCCTTAATTTTTCAATTTTTCTGTTGATTTCATACCCTTGCCGTCCAGCCCAAATAACTTTTGGGTCTAATTGCCTTTTAAATCCTTTCTCATTACTCTTAAGCTATTTAATCACTCTAACAACTTTTACACATATTACAATTTAGTCCTTTTCATTTAATTGACTACCCAAACATTAAAATTTCATAACGAAATTTTAATACCACATTAATAACATTTCATAAATATTTATAAAATTTTTTTTGACTCGGTTTTAAGAGATAGAGGTCTTGATACATTATTTTTACCCAATTTCCTCAATAATTTCTTTTTCTATCTAATCACTAAATTGGTAAAATTTTTCTATCAATATTTTCATACGATTTTCCTATCATATCAATTTTCAAGAAAAAATATTGAAATAAATTTCTCTTTAAATCAGATCTATGGTTACGAAACCATTATTCCGATAACCTTGAATTTAGGCCATTACAATTATTGCAAGAATTTGACTTGGAGATTAAGGACAAGAAAGGAGCTGAAAATCTTGCGGTTGACCATCTCTCCAGGCTTGAAAAGTCAAGTACCAAAGAGCAGATGACATTGAAATAAATGATTCATTCCCTGAAGAACAATTTTCTGCTATATTTGATTCTGAGGTACCTTGGTTTGTAGATATTGCAAATTTTTTAGCCGCTAACATTATCCCAAAAGGGTTGATACATCAGCAAAAGAAGTGATTCTTCACTGATGTGAAAAACTACTTCTGGGAAGAACTTTTTCTTTTCCGTAAATGTGCAGATCAAATCATTAGGAGATGCGTTACAAGGATAGAAGCATTGAAAATCTTGGAACATTGCCACTCAAGACCAACTGGAGGACATTATGGTGGAAAAAAGACCGCATATAAAGTCCTCGAATTAGGTTTTTATTGGCCCACTCTATTCAAAGACGCCAACAGGTATGTTACTTCTTGTGACAAATGTCGAAGGACAGGTAATATATCCAAACGTGATGAAATGCCTCAGACATAGATGCTCTCATGTGAAATATTTGACGTTTGGGGTATCGACTTCATGGGTCCATTCCCTAGATCATTCGGGAATAAATACATCTTAGTAGCTATTGAATATATGTCTAAATGGGTTGAAGTACAAGCTTTACCTACTAATGATGCTAGAGTAGTAGTACGATTCCTTAAGAAACTTTTCTCTCGATTTGGTACACCTAGAGCAATTATCAGTGATAGGGGTACTCATTTTTGTAACGCCCAATTTGACAAGACCCTTAAGAAATACGGAGTTCATCACAGAACAGCTACCCCTTATCACCCTCAAACTAGTGGCCAAGTCGAAGTAGCGAACCGAGAGCTTAAACGGATCCTAGAAAAGACAGTAGAATTAAACAGGAAGGATTGGGTGATGAAAGTAGATGATGCTTTATGGGCTTATAGAACTGCTTTTAAGACTCCCATAGGAACATCACCTTACAGACTTGTTTATGGGAAAAGTTGTCACCTACCGTTTGAGTTAGAACACAAGGTATTTTGGGCTATAAAATTTCTAAACCTTGACCCCAAACTTGTAGGTAAAAATAGGTTGATGCAGTTGAACGAGTTAGATGAGTGGTGAGCCAATGCATATGAAAATTCATGCCTATATAAGGAAGCGACGAAACGTCGCCACGACGCCCGTTTGAAGCAACGAAGGCAATTTGAAGTTGGAGATCTTGTCCTGTTATATAACTCGAGGCTCAAATTGTTTCCTGGAAAGCTTAAACCACGATGGTTAGGTCCTTTCGTAGTTCAAACTATGTTTCTATATGGCATAGTAGAGGTAAGTCATCCATCACAAGGTACTTTTAAGATAAATGGACATCGTCTCAAAATGTATAACAGTGAGAATTTTAAAGACGATAAAGAGGAGCTACGACTCCACGAAGTTACCTAAATATACCCACAAGGTAGAGTCGAGCTTAGACTATAAACAAGAGCTTCTCGGGAGGCACCCCGAGCACTAATGGTGTTAACTTCTTTAAATTTTAGTCTTTAACATTTAATTCACTAACTGAGTCACTGAGCACAGGATTTTCAGAACCACACAGCCAAGCACACGGGCATTCCATAGGCAGTGCACATACCACGGGATGAAACACGGCTGTGCAACACGGTCGTGTGAAAACAGAGCAAAAATAATTCCTCAACAAGGGATCCGATAAGTTGCCACGGCTATCATGAAAATTTTACGCGATTTAGTCCTTAAAGCCAAATTAAACACTTTTCACATATAATTTCTTCATGAAAATTTTACATAACCATATAAACATATCATAGACCTTATAATAATTATAAAATAATTATTTCTAATTTTGATTTGTGGTCTCAAAATCACTGTCCGACTAGGCCCTAATTTAGAATGTTACAACTCTCCCCCCTTTAAGGATTTTCGTCCCCGAAAATCTTACGAGAAAAGTGGTCTGGTTTTCGCAAAAACTTCTGTTCTCATAATCATTTTCACAGAACTCTCACTCGGTTGTACCATCAATACTTATCTCTTTATTTTCTCATACTCGAATCATGAGTGATTCTTTCACTATACTGAATCTCACTTCTATTGAAGAGTTCATACACATGAAAGGTTAGATCCATATCATCGTAACACGTATACAAACGTACTTGAATCTTTTCGAATTCAAATAGTGAAACTAGCCAGTTCATATCGACCTTATACTCTCTATAGTTTAATACGACCCGATAGCTTGTGGACTCAACTCTCAGTTTCTTTTAAATTTCAGAGTCTCTTTTAGCTTCCTCAAGAAATTACAATATAAAACCCAAATTTCAATTCGATTAATGAAGACTTAGCACTCCAAGAATTCCAACAATCATAGAGACATGAAACCTCATTAATCTGATGAGCAAAAATTTTTCGTACATACCGGCAAAATTTATACATAACATCTTTCACCAGTAATATGTCGAGTCCCAAAATAATGATATGGTGCACTTCAAACATTCTTCGGGAGTGCAAGATAATTTATCGAATACCCTGATAGTATTCTCTAGCCAGAATTTTGCCCTTTCAGGTCATCATCTTTACTAGCACGGAACTCCTCCACTCTATGCTCTCAAATCTTATCCACTGAAGATCTATTTAGCCTCTCAAAGTCCATACCCTGGGGTACTACGGGGACAGGTTGAGGGATAGGTGAGGATGGAGGGGGTTGAGTGCAACACCCCTAACCCATATCCATTACCGGACTAGGGTTATTAGGCATTACTAAACACATCAGAACATTTCGTAGTCACTTTACAATCAAAAGTCAAACATCGTCGTATTAGTAATCAAACATAAACATTAAGTCCCTTTCTTAGGTCAATGAGACCATAAACATGCATTGGTAAGAGGTCGGGACTAAACCGAACACATTCAGAGATTTCATCGCTTAGAAAATTTTTCCATTCTGTTGAGGTCACACGCCCGTGTAACCAGGCGATGCCAAAACAGAGTTTACATACTGACTTTTCCCCACGGCCAACAGACACGCCCTTGTGCTATGGCCGTGTGGCACAGTGCATGCTTGGTTTAAGCCAAATTGCCACTCCTTTTTTAGTCAACCTACAAGTATAGAAACAAGCATATATGTATAATCCAATCAACCAATTTTCATGCTAAAACACATACATCATTCATGCCATAATATTATCAACCATTTACATACTTATAAACCTTACCTATTCATAATAAAACATAATATAATATTATATCAAAAACATCATTCATTCTCAAACCATGAACTCACCAAACTTACCTTCTCCTTTATCCAGTTAAAACATTCCATAATTGCAAATTAACATCACATATCATAACCCTTTCTCAACCATAATTTCAAACACAAATTAGCCAAATCACATGGCTAAATATATACATCCCAAAACATACTCCATAACTACTAGCCTATACATGCCATACTTCAAATATATATATACATTTCCAAAGTACCAAACTGAGGTTCGATAGTGTGGCGACAATCCTTGACGATCCCCTAACTTGATAGCTTCGATATCTACAAAACAATTCAAACACACACAAAGTAAGCTTTCAAAAGCTTAGTAAGCTCGTACTCAAATCATCAATAGTATATGAACATAGAATAACAATATATGAGCATTTGCACAATTTCAATCCATAAAACCACATCAACTCAATGAAATTCACATAAATAATATCATCTATCACTTAGGTATTATACATACCTGAATCTTTTCGTACTTATTCACTTTCGTACTTACCTCTTGTTGGATGTTATAAGACTTTCCATAAGTTCTTCGTAATTTAGACATCCGCACACTTAGTGCTATCTCATATAACTGAGACTAAGTCGGAATTGCACACTTAGTGCCTCAAGTAGCTGAAGGTAGTTTAAATCGCACACTTAGTGCCAAAACTAGTTTAAATCGCACACTTACTGCCAAAACTTCCGATTCATCCCGATATTATCCAATTCAACTATATACAACCCATGTATAATAAAGGCATTAAAACTTATTTATCATCATAGTTTAAGTAAGAACTTACCTCGTACTCAGAATTTGTCGACTCGGACTGTCTACTCGATAACCTTCGACTTTCCTTGATCTAAGTCTAAATTCCTCCTTTCTTGATCTATATATATTTTCAAAATTAACCCTTTTATTCACCAATTAATTCAATTCAATCCATAAACACTTATTTAGGGAATTTTACAAACTAGCCCTCATATTATCACATTTCGACACTTTAGTCCCTATTTTACAAATTCACAAAATACACAAAATTTGTTTGCACACAAGCTTAGCCGAATTTTCATGGCTCTCATACAAATTCACACATTTCATTTATTTCACATCTTAGTCCCTCAAAATAACATTTTCACAAATTAGCCCAATTTGCTCAAATTCATCTAAAATCCAAATACAGCACATGTAAACCCAACATCAAGCTTTCATATTACAACATATAGCATCATCAAGCTCAAGAATTCATCCATGGCACATTTCTGAATCATCAACAATTTCATGAATTTAAGCATGGGCTAGCTAGAGCACTTAACAACGATCACAAAAACGTAAAAATTATTAAAAACTGAGTCAAAAATCATACCTAATTAATGCTTGTAAGTGCCGAATGTTTAAAGCTCAAGAACCCTAATTCTTCCTTCAAAATTTCGGTAAGAATGATGATAATGGACAAAGTTTATGTATTTGTTTTAGTAAATTAACATTTATTTATCAATTACTAAAATAACCCTTTTAATTTCATTCCAAATCCACTAACTCATGTCCATACTTGACCATGCAAACTTCCAATGGTTAAATAACCACATAATGACCTCACAATTATAAAGCCAAGTTAAATAAACACTTTTAACATTCAGCACATAGTTTTTACCTTTTACGCGATTAGGTCCTTTTTACAAAATAAACACACAAACAGTTAAATTTTCACATGAAACTTTCACACATGCTCATCCACATATAGTAGGCATGGAAAATAATATTAAAATATTTTTCCAACTCGAAAATATGGTCCCAAAACCACTCTTCCGACTAGGGTCAAAGCCAGACTATTACAATTCTCCCCCTTAAGTATTTTCGTCCCCGAAAATGTTACCGTTAAACAGATTTGGATATTGTTGTTTCATAGCATCTTCAGGTTCCCATGTCGCCTCTTCAATACCGTGTCGATGCCACATCACTTTAACTAAAGAAATTTTTTATTGCGTAACTCATTAACCTCTCGAGCTAAGATTCGGATCGGCTTTTCTTCGTAAGTCATATTAGACTGGATTTCAATCTCAGACAGAGGAATTACATGCAAAGGATCAGATCTGTACCGTTGAAGCATCGACAGATGAAATACATTATGTATCTTTTCTAACTCAGATGGTAGTTATAATCTATAAGCAACTGGCCCAATTCGCTCAATGATTTCATACGGCCCGATGAATCTCTGATTCAACTTGCCTTTTCTACCAAACCCAATCACTTTCTTCCACAGAGACACTTTCAGAAACACTTTGTCACCGATCTCAAACTCAATGTCTTTTCTTTTCAAATATGCATATGATTTTTGACAATCAGAAGCTGCTTTCAAACTATCTCGGATCACTTTCACTTTCTATTCAGTTTCTTTTATCAAATCAACCCCATGAACCTTATTTTCACTGAGTTCGGTCCAATACAAAGGTGCACGGCATTTACGACCATATAAAGCTTCGTACAGTGCCATTTTGATGCTCGACTGAAAGCTGTTATTATAAGCAAATTCAATCAAAGGTGGATATTATTCCCACGTACCTTCAAACTCAAGAATGCAACATCTCAACATATCCTCGAGTATCTGAATAATCCGCTCGGATTGACCATCAGTTTGCGGATGAAAAGCAATGCTACAATGCATTTTAGTACCCAGAGCATCTTGTAACTTCTTCAAAAATCTTGACGTGAATCTCGGATCTCTGTCTGACACTATAGACAAGGGCATACCATGCAATCTCACTATATTAGAAATGTATAACTCAGCTAATTTATCAAACGAATAATCAGATCGAATTGGAATAAAATGAGCTGATTTCGTTAATCGATCAACTACAACCCAAATTGCATCTTTCTTTCTCGGAGACAGGGGCAAACCTGACACAAAGTCCATGGTCACTCGATCCCATTTCCACTCCGGAATCATAATCGGTTGTAATAACCCAGATGGCACCTGATGTTCAGCTTTAACTTGCTGACAGATCAAACATTTAGAAATAAATTCAGAGATATCTCTTTTCATTCCAGACCACCAATAATGTTGTTTTAAGTCATTATACATTTTCGTACTGCCCGGATACACAGATAACAGACTACTATGAGCTTCACTCAGAATCATCTAAATTAACTCTGGATTTCTTGGAATACAAATTCGATCTCGGAATCTTAAGTAATTATCTTTATCAACTCTAAATTCTAAATCATTCTCTTCATCACACCGAGCTCGTTTTGCCAAAATCTCATTCTCAATCTTCTAAGCTTCGATAATCTACTGTAAGAACAAGGGTCTTGCTTTTAATTCAACTAAAACTGAACCATCATTAGACAGAACCAAATGAGCATTCATTGCACTCAAAACAAAAAAAAATCGACTTAAGGCATCAGCGACAACATTTGCTTTTCCCGGATGATAATCAATCACAAGTTCATAATCTTTTAACAGTTCTAACCATCTTCTTTGTCGTAGATTTAAATCTTTTTAAGTCATCAAATACTTCAAACTTTTATGATCTGAATAAATTTGACATTTTTCATGAAACAAATAATGGAGCCAAATCTTTAGAGCAAACACAATCGCACCTAACTCAAGATCATGTGTCGGATAGTTCTTTTCATGCGGCTTTAATTGTCTCGAAGCATAAGCAACAAATTTTCCTTCTTGAATTAGAACACATCCCAAACCAATCAACGAAGCATTACTATAGATCACAAATTCTTTACTCGATTCATGTTGTACCAAAACTAGGGCTTCAGTCAATAAAGCTTGCAACTGATCAAAGCTATTCTAACACTTTTCAGACCACTCAAACTTCACATCTTTCTTGAGCAATTTTGTCAACGAAGTCCTAATCATCGAGAACCCTTTTACGTATCTTCTATAATAACCAGCAAGTCCCAAAAAATTACGGAATTCAAAAACATTTCTCGGAGGTTTCCAATCTAATATAGCTAAAATTTTACTCGAACCAACTCGAATACCAGAGGCTGATACAATATCACCCAAGAAACCAACTTCTCGCAACCAGAACTCACACTTGCTAAATTTTGCATACAACTATTTATCTCGCAAAGTTTGTAGCACTATTCTCAGATGTTTAGCATGCTCATATTCATCACGTGAATAAATCAATATGTCATCAAAGAAGACTACAAAAAATTGATCTAAATACGGTCTAAAAATTCTATTCATCAAATCCATAAAAATAGCAGGCGCATTAGTCAATCCGAAAGGCATAACTAAAAATTCATAATGGTCGTACCTCGTTCTGAAAGCAGTTTTCGGAATGTTAGAGTCATTTACTCGCAACTGATAGTAACCTGATCTCAAATCTATCTTTGAAAACACAGTAGCACCTTTTAATTGATTAAACAAATCATCAATTCAGGGCAGGGGATACTTATTTTTGATGATCTCCTTATTCAACTGTCGATAATCTATACACATTCTCATCGTACCATCTTTTTTTTTCACGAATAGAATAGGAGCACCCCAAGATGAGAAACTCGGTCTAGCAAAACCTTGATCAGTCAATTCTTGCAACTGAGACTTTAATTCTTTTAGTTTAGTTGGAGCCATTCGATATGAAGCTATCGAAATCGAAATAGTACCAAGTACCAATTCTATGCCAAATTCTACCTCTTTAACTAGAGGTAATCCCGGAAGTTCTTCAGGAAACACATCAGGAAACTCACAGATAACAGGTACAAATTCAACTTTCTTTTCTGACACTTTCGAATCAATCACATAAGAAAAGTAGGCTTCACAACCCTTTCTCACAATACTCAAAGCTTTCATCAAAGATATTAAAGCAGGCAATCCATTCAAATCACTAGATTCAATTCTGACTTTTCATCATTCTTGCATCTCAAATCAATAGTTTTCCGTTTACAATTCACCACAGCATCATGTAAGGTTAACCAATCTATACCCAAAATTATATCAAACTCATCAAAAGGCAATAACATCATATCATCCAAAAAACAATTGTCTCGGAACATTAACAGACAATTCTTGCAGACTTTATCAACTAGAACACATCTGCCTAGGGGGTTCGAAACTCTAATCACAAATTCAGTAGACCGTACAGGCAAAGTCTTACTGTTCACTAAGTTCATGCATATATATGAATGTGTTGATCCAGGACCTATCAAAGCAATCACAGAAGTATCATAGAGAGTAAATGTACCCGTAATCACATCTGGTGATGAAGCTTCCTCGTGAGCTCGGATAGCATATGCTCTAGCAGGTGCACGAGCCTCAGATCTAACAGCTGTGTCTTTCATTCCTCTCTGACTACCACTTACATTTCCTGAATTTTTGGGAGGTCTACCACGAGAAACATTACAACTTTGCTTCGGATTATGAACAATATCTCTTTCCGCTAAATCTGGGAAATCTTTAATAAAATGGTTTCTTGAACCACAACAACAACAAGCTCTGTTATTACTTTTTCCCCAGCATTCACTAAAATGTCATTTTCAACATTGATCACATTTAGGCCTTTCATTCTTCGCATTATCAATACTAGCAACAGACGTGGTTGAAGATTTGTAATTGGATTGTGATCTAACACGATCTCTGTTCAAATGGCCCGCACTAACCTTTGAATGACTGCTATCACCTCTAAACTTTTTGGATCCACACTAAAAGGATTTACCCGATGATCTCTTTCGTACCTCCCTAGCTTCAAAATCAGCCTTTCTTTTCTCTTTTCCAAGATCTTCCGCTTTACATGCTCATTCAACAAGCACCACGACTTCTTTGATTTTTAGAATACGAACTAGAAGACAAATATCCTCATTCAAACTGTCTTCAAATCTCTTACACATTATTGCTTTCGAGGATACATATTCACGGGCATACTGACTCAACCTTATAAATTCCCGCTCGTATTCTGTAACAGACGCACGGCCTTGTTTAAGTTCGAGAAACTCTTTGCGTTTCTGATTAATGAATCTTTGACTGATATATTTCTTCCAGAATTTAGCTTGGAAAAAATCCCATGTAACTTTTTCACTCGGAACCATAGATGTCAAAGTTTTCCACTAATGATGCGCCGTATCTCTCAAGAGAGAAGCAGCACATTTTATACATTCTTCGAGACTCAAATACAACTCATCAAACACTCTTATTGTGTTCTCTAACCAAAATTCAGCTTTCTCAGCATCATCGTTTGTGGTAGCTCAAAATTCTTCAGCCTGATATTTTCTAATCTTATCAACTGGTGGTCTACTCAACTATACCGAATTCACTCGTGGCATATCAGGAGTTTGAGGAGGATTAACCGGGGGTGGAGGTTGTTGTACGGTTGGATTGGTTCTAATGTACTGAGTGAACCAATCGTTCATCATTTGACAGAAGGCTTACTTAGCCTCACCATCACGGCTACTTGTAGTCGGTCGAGAATCAGCTTGCACCGTCCCTTGCGCGAAACCAGCCGTATTGCTTTCAACATCGTCACCTACAGCTCTATTGGGATTCATTACTATATAAAAGTACATTTCAATGTTAGGATTCATCACACTATCGCAGTTTCAGATATATGGCATGTATAGCTAGACTCACATGCGCTATGGTAGTCCTAGAACCGACTAAACCATAACTTCGATACCAACTAAATGTAACACCCCTAACCTATATCCATTACTGGACTAGGGTGATGAGGCATTACTAAACACATCATAACATTTTGTAATCACTTTACAATCAAAAGTCGAACATCGTCATATTAATAATCAAACATAAACATTAAGTCCCTTTCTTAGGTTAATGAGACCATAAACATGCAATGGTAAGAGGTCGGGACTAAATCGAACACATTCAGAGATTTCATCACTTAGAAAATTTTTCCATTCTATTGAGGTCACACGCCCGTGTAACCAGGCCGTGCCAAAATAGAGTTTACATAATGACTTTTCCCAACGGCCAATAGACACACCCGTGTGCTATAGCCGTGTGGTTCTTAGCTAGCTACTGACTTAAGCCCACGGCCAATAGACACGCCCGTGTGCTATGGCCATGTGGCACAATGCATGCTTGGTTTAAGCCAAATTGCCACTCCTTTTTGTGTCAACCTACAAGTATAGAAACAAGCATATATGTATAATCCAATCAACCAATTTTTCATGCTAAAACACATACATCATTCATGCCATAATATTATCAACCATTTACATACTTATAAACCTTACCTATTCATACTAAAACCTAATGTAAGATTATAAACTTACCTTCACCTTTATCTAGTTAAAACATGTCACAATTGCAAATTAACATCACATATCATAACCCTTTCTCAACCATAATTTCAAACACAAATTAGCCAAATCACATGGCTAAATATATACATCCTAGAACATACTCCATAACTACTAGCCTATACATGCCATACTTCAAATATATATATACATTTCCAAAGTACCAAAATGAGGTTCGGTAGTGTGGCGACAATCCTTGACGATCCCCTAGCTTGATAGCTTCGATATCTACAAAACAATTCAAACACACAAATAAAGTAAGCTTTCAAAAGCTTAGTAAGCTCGTACTCAAATAATCAATAGTATATGAACATAGAATAACAATATATGAGCATTTGCACAATTTCAATCCATAAAACCACATCAACTCAATGAAATTCACATAAATAACATCATCTATCACTTAGGTATTATACATACCTGAATCTTTCCGTACTTATTCACTTTCGTACTTACCTCTTGTTGAATGTTATAAGACTTTCCATAAGTTGTTCATAATTTAGACATCCGCACACTTAGTGCTATCTCATATAACTGAGACTAAGTAGGAATCGCACACTTAGGGCCTCAAGTAGCCGAAGCTAGTTTAAATCGCGCACTTAGTGCCAAAGCTAGTTTAAATCGCACACTTAGTGCCAAAACTTCTGATTCATCACCATATTATCCAATTCAACTATATACAACTCATGTATAATAAAGGCATTTAAACTTACTTATCATCATATTTTAAGTACGAACTTACCTCGTACTCAGAATTTGTCGACTCGGACTGTCTACTCGACAACCTTCGACTTTTCTCGATTTAAGTCTAAATTCCTCCTTTCTTGATCTATATATATTTTCAAAATTAACCCTTTTATTCACCAATTAATTCAATTCAGTCAATAAACACTTATTTAGGGCATTTTAAAAACTAGCCCTCATATTATCATATTTCGACACTTTAGTCCTTATTTCACAAATTCACAAAATAAACAAAATTTGTTTGCACACAAGCTTAGTCGAATTTTCATGGCTCTCATACAAGTTCACACATTTCATTTCTTTCACATTTTAGTCCCTCAAAATAACATTTTCACAAATTAGCCCAATTTGCTCAAATTCATCTAAAATCCAAAAACAGCACATTTTAACCCAACATCAAGCTTTCATATTACAACATATAACATCACCAATATCATGAATTCATCCATGGCACATTTCCAAATCATCAACAATTTCGTGAATTTAAGCATGGGCTAGCTAGAGCAATTAACAACGATCACAAAAACGTAAAAATTATTAAAAACCGAGTCAAAAATCATACCTAATTGATTCTTGTAAGTGTCGAATGTTTAAAGATCAAGAACCCTAATTCTTCCTTTAAAATTTCGGTAAGAATGATGATAATGGACAAAGTTTATGTATTTGTTTTATTAAATTAACATTTATTTATCAATTGCTAAAATAACCTTTTTAATTTCATTCCAAATCCACTGACTCATGTCCATACTTGACCATGCAAACTTCCAATGGTTAAATAACCACATAAGGACCTCACAATTATAAAGCCAAGTCAAATAAGCACTTTTAACATTCAGCACACAGCTTTTACCTTTTACGCGATTAGATCCTATTTACAAATTAAACACACAAACAGTTAAATTTTCACACGAGGCTTTCACACATGCTCATTCACATACAATAGGCACGAAAAATAATATTAAAATATTTTTTAAACTAGAAAATGTGGTCCCGAAACCACTATTCTGACTAGGGTCAAAACTAGACTGTTACATTGAGTATTCGGGTTCGCTCGGACGATCTCTATATACCATTCATTCATCATGTGGAGAAAGGCTTCCCAAGCCCCTTCTCCTCTTCCCTAACTAACCATGGGAGGTCGATTATCAGACAACACTACCCTTTCAGCGGGAGCCAGATCATTACTTTCTACGTCATTCGCATAGTTCGATCGGGATCCATTACCATAAGAAAGCACATTTTAGAAAAATCAGGAATCGTCACACTATCACAATTTATCTATGGCATGTATACCTAGACTCGTACACATGCTACGTTAGTCTGAGAACTGACTAATCCGTAGCTTTGATACCACTAAATGTAACACCCCGCAACCGTGCCCCACGTCAGGTCAGAATATGAGGCATTACCTGACTTAAACTTATGCATATAAAATTTTCGTAATACCAAAACATGGTCAAATTAAAACTTTTTCAATTCTACTTATAAACTCCTTAATGAGAGCTTACGAGGCTCAAAGCATCCATTGGAACCCATTCGGAATCAATTCGGGTCCTTAAACAAACTCTGAAAAATAACACTTAACCCAAGGCACACGCCCGTGTGACATTTCGACACGGTCGTGCTATTAGCCGGTGTGGATAACACGGCCTAAGCAAAATAGGGACACGCCCGTGTCTCTTATACGTGTGGAATTAATTCTAATTGCATACCTATAAGGGCTTTCACAAGGCCTGGCACGCCCATGTCCCTAGCCTGTGTACTTTACACGGCCATGACACGCCCGTGTCCTAGCCCATGTGCAAAAACCTGAACATTCTATTTTTGACGTCAGCAATTCTTAAGGGCCACACAGCCAAGGAACACACCAGTGTGCTAGGCCGTGCCCTTCACACGGTTGAGACACACGCCGTGTCTCTGCCCGTGTGTTTACTACCATGCATATTGACTCGAAATGTTTACGTGCAGGGGACACACGGCTAGACCACATGCCCATAAGGCAGACCGTGTGTCACACATGGCCTAGACACACGCCCGTGTGCCTGCCCGTATGGACAAAATAAGGCTATTTGCCAAACCTTTTTGCCACCCTTGCAAACACCTATTTAAATAAGATCAATCCAAATTTAAAACCAACATAATGAGCATAACCAACACAGCCATAACCATTAGAAATTTGCATCATTTCATTTAATATTAATTAACATTAGTCAACATTCATGGCCTATACAAAATGAGTATCAAATCACATATGAGCCAATACATTATGGTGACTTGAAAAAACGCTAAATAAAATACTCGAGTCCCTATACATGGCAGTAAACAAAACAATTAAACCAGCTATACCAAGGTCTTGAGTGATAGTATGATCAAAGCTGCTGACGTCACTGGATCCTCGATGTTAGCTTGGCAGCACTATAAGGGAAGAAAAAAAAGGAGGGTAAGCATAAAAGTTTAGTAAGTACATATATGCAAATAAAAGGCAATTAAAAGAAAGTCATATTCGGCAAATGGTAACTCATCATGCGTAAAAGATATAAATAATTTAGCATCCCTATCTTATTCTTCCTTTCATTCATGTATGCTTGATGCATCTCGTCTTTTCTCAGGTCCAATTCATGAGTTCGGTATACATACCTCACCAAAGTTTTCACCAACTAAATCTTCGAATTACCCATTGAACTCTCGGAAGACATGTGGATACAGGGGAAATTTGTATCTAAGTTCCATCTAAGTAGTTGAAGCTACCTCGTGCTATGAAATGGTCACATTTGAGCTACTCACAGTCCTTTTTATCAAATCAGGACCCAGACCCCATAGCTATCATGTAATGTTTACTCATTGAGCCGTTCATGGGTCTGTACACAAAATCTGTACCCGAACCCTGTTACATAAAACATTCATCTCATGAACTCAGACTAAAGTCATGAGTTCAGACACATAACTTTTTATGGCATACCCCTTTTATTTATCCTATGTTAAATCTAATGTCCAACAAGATTTCATAACTAACCGAATAGCATCGTACTTGCTCACAACTACTTTACTCACACTTCATGTCATTTATTCATTCATATCAACAAATAGACTTTAAATACATAGCACAATAAGTCAATTTACACATGTATAGTATCAACATATTTCAAAGCAAGCTTCAATAACACATTATTTACATGTCTACTTACCTCGATACAAAATGATGAAGACGAGCTTAATCCTCGTAAACTTTGTTCTTACCCTGATCAAGACCCAAATCATGTTTCTCTGGATCTAAATAAATAAAATTCATTTATTTCATCAGCACATCGATTTATACATTCAAAATTTCATAATCGGGCAAAATGGCTGTTTTGCCCCTAGACTTTCATAAAATGACCATTTTACCCCTATGCTCAAAAATTAATTTTTATCAAATTTCTTCGTATCCTAAGCCTAGCCAAATCCTTTTTACACTTATAGAAACTCTAAATTCCCACTATTTCACACATTTATCAACATCCAATTTATGAAAGGTAGTCCCTCTTAGGGTTTTCATGAGAAAACTCTTCACAAAAGTTGTTTATTACACATCTACTACTCATATTGTCCTGTAAAATTTCATAAAACTACACATATTTTTTCATGGAAAAACCCTAAACTTTGCGCTATTATGCAAGATAGTCCCCTCATTTGAAAGCTTATGTTTCAAGGGTCTCAAAAATGTAAAAATCATTAACAAAGAACATAAAAATCACTTACTTGCAAGAGGATAGCCTAGTTGAAATTTCAAAGCTTCAAAAAATCTTCCTTTGCTAGCATTTTTGGTCAAGAAGGAAGGAAGAAAATGAAAAAGATGAAGCTAAGCTTTTAGGGTATTATTTTATCACCTAATATGACATCACTTTACCAAATGTTGACTTTTCAGCATCCATATCTCTTATGGCCAGCCAAGCTTGTATTTTAGGTCTATTTGCCCCTTTAAAGACCCTCAATTCTTATTCTCTATATATTTGACACCTTTAGCTATCAATTTAAGACTTTTGCACTTTATTTGATCTAGTTCTTTTTCACAATTAAGCTCACAAATGATAAAATTACTCCACCAAACTTTTCATGAACTCATAAAATCATTTTTTCACAACAAAAGAATAATAAAATAATTTATTCGACATCAAATTTGTGGTCTTAAGACCATTATTCCGACTAACCCCAAGATCGAGCTGTTACAGCTACACATCTTCTTTAGCTTGTGCGCTTAATTCACATTTTGTTACAACATTCAATCAGATACTCGACTTCCCTCTTCCACTGGTGGCATGTCATAATTTGTTTCTCCCTCAATTTCAATCTCTCCATTGTCCTTGAGAATCATAACATTTCGATTTAGGCATTGGTTAGCAATGTGCCCTCTTATCAAGCAATTAAAACATTTGATATCTCGAGAATGACTACTTGAGGCCTCACATCCCTTTTTTTGGAACTTTGGTTCCATGTTGAGGATGAACTCGAATGGTGTATCACCCTAGTAGAATCTTTTCTTTTGAGTTGCCTTTTCACCTTTATGGCCATGTGAACCACGTCAGTTAATTCAACATAATGTTTCAACTTAACAACTTTGGCAATCTCTTGGTTTAATCCATCTAAGAACCTTGCCATTATAGCCTCTTGATCCTCCTTGACATTGGCACGTCTCTACTGGATGCTCTCTATTTCTTCTTCTAGACATGTGATAAACCATAATTTATACATATTTTCATCCTATGCTTAGTGCATTTATGGATGGTTTCTCCTTAGAATTGGTGAATTCGATGCTCCTAATCCTTTAATTTCATGTTTTATACTTAGGTGAGCATAGGAGAGTACAAAGAGCGAGAAACGGACTGAAAACGGAGAAAATAGACCTACGTGGGAAATCAACACGGCCTGGACTTTCTCACACGGTCGTGTCCCTTTGGCAGGATTGAAGCATGACTTACACAGGTATGCTACACGCCCGTGCCTATTCAACAGCCTTAACCACGGGCTGGAGTAATTGCACACGGGCGTGTCACGCTGGAGTGTCCCTACCGAGCCCAAGTATAACCCTATTCGAAAAAGGCCAATTTTGAGGGCTCTTAGGCATTCTAAAACCTATTTAAACACCGGAGGAGGCACTTAGAAGGGGGACACAGAGTAGGAAGTAAGGAATTACTCAAGGAAAGCCGATTGATCCATCTCAAAAGCCAGATTCATCATCAAGACTGAAGATCTCCTTTTATGTTCCTTCAGGAGTTTTGGGTTTTCTTATGTTTTTTTATCTTTATGCTTTTGAGATGTTTTCTTTCATAAATATGAACTAAACCCCCTTAAATACATAAGGCGAATGAAACCTAAGGCAGATCTTGTTATTATTATCTGAATTGTATGATAAAATTTGACTTGTTCTTAATTATGTGTTCTTAATTCTTGTTTTAATATTCTAGAATATTGATTCAAGTTAACGCTCTTAGTCAGAGGAGGAATAGTCTATCTAAGAGTAAAATTGTCATAATTAAGTGGAGTTGATTGCGCGCCTAGAGATAGGGTGACAAGATTTTGTCGAATTAGGGTGAAACCTAATAAGGAAATCCATAGATCGAGTTAATGCAATTCTAGGGTGTTAATTAGAAAGAGATTTCAATTATTCAACCTAGGGTTAGACGTTATTAGTCTTGAGAGAGATAATAATATAACTTAGGAATTTCTACGGATCAAGTCAAATGAATAAATCATCTGATTCAGAGTTAAATAAAAAGTGAAATTTAGGTGGATTTTTCCTTAGGTATTGTCTCAATCAATCAAATTTTCCCAAAAGTATTTTCCCAAGTTTTCTTTATGTACATTCTTAGTTAGTAATTAGTTTAGATAACCAAACCTTTTAATTTTTAGGCTAGATAATAAAAAGGAAGTAAATACTAGTACTCGTAGTTCCATTGGGTTCGACAATTCGGTCTTGCTAAACTATACTACTGTTCGATAGGTACACTTGCCTTAATTGTGATAATAAGTTAGTCTCAAGAACAATTCATTCATAAATCTTTAAAACCTGTCACGAATATCACGCATCAACATGGTTAGTTAGTCCCCACAAATTATAGCATAATCAGTGAATTCAATGGCAACCAACTTTACCTTTTTCAATTCTGAATAGTTGAAACAATCACACATAAATTCAATCTTCTTCTCCCACTCGAGATATGCTTTAGGGTCATTTCTCCCTTGGAACGACGAAATTTACAATTTGATAGATCCAAGGTCACCATCAACCCACCCTCTCTCTCATCTCTCTCTAAACCTTTGTTCATTTTGGCTTACACTTCAATCAGATGCCCTATCATCATCGTCATGACCACAGTATCTATGAATATCGGATCAATTGGATGCTTCACTTTTTTGTACACTAGAGGCTCTTGGTGATCTTTCCCTTCAAGGCCTTTCCCTTTGGGTCATTTCCTCCATATGACCAGCATGTTCACTAAGCTGATCAAACCTCTCTTGCATCATCCTTCATATCTCTTGCACCATGGCTTGCATTTGAGGATTAGGAACTCCACCCCTTTCACCTCTATCACGTAACATTAGAAGACATTCTTTAAAATGCACCAGAAGATTATTAGTAACCAAAAGGATAGTTTTTTTCAAAATGTACTTCACTAATTCAAACCTTACAATTTTCACTCAGAAAGGAAAATCACTCTTCTTGTGTTTGCAAGCAATTCAAGCTTTTACCATTCGGTTGATGTAACATCCTTAATTAGGGTCTAGTCAGAATAGTGGTTTCAAGACCACAAATCTTAGATAGAAATAATTATTATAAGATTCTTATGAGGTCTATGATATGAATGTATGCTTATGTGAAAGTTTCGTGAAGAAATTCTATGCATAAAATGTCTAATTAAATTTTAAGGACCAAATTGAATAAGATGCAAAACTTGCATTCTAGAAGCTTTTAGCATGAAATTTCTTTAAATTATAAATTAGGAGGTCTACAATTCGACTAAATTCTATAATTTTGGACAAAAATGGGCATGCATAGGAAAAATTTGAAAGAAAGACCCTAAGGGTTTTTTGGTTATTTAGTAATTAAAATAATAAAAAGGGAAAATCAAAGAAAAAATGTGCTCATCTTCTCCAAGTGCTAGCCGAATTTCTCAATAGCCATAGCTAGGGTTTTGTTCAACATTTCCAAGCTTGATTGTAAGTGCTCTCTAGCCCCGTTTTTAATGTTCTTTGTATTTTTTAAAGCCTTTGAAACATGATCTACCCATTTCTAGTTATATTTTGAGCTAGGGTTCATGTATGAAATTTAACCCATGTGTAACATGCATGTATTTTGTTGATTAATGGAGGAATATGAATGTTTGATGCATGATAAACATCTTTTACTAGGTGATTTTAGTGAAAACACCTAAAAAGGGGACTTGTTTGTAAAAGTGTAAAAGTGGGTAGTAATAATGTAAAATAAAGGAAAATATGTGCTGGTATGAGCATAGTAAAGGTTCGGATAGCTTGGGTAACCAATAAAATGCATGTATTTCATTTTACGAGCCTAGGGACTAAATCATAAATAAGTGGAAAGATAGGGGTAAAAAGGTAATTTTACCAAAGCATGAATTATGGATCAATTTGAGTAATGTGATTAATAAAAAAAGTTAAATTTGGCATTATAGATCAAGAAAAACGTGAATCGGATCTTGATCGAAGGAAGAATAAAGTATACGACGATTAGGTTCGATTACGATTATTTTTGTACCGAGGTAAGTACATGTGTAAATAATGTGACAATATGGTATGTTATGTTGTGTTAACATTATGTGATAATTATTTTATTGCCTATTATGTATGCTATGTCTAATGGTACTATTGTAAACATGAATGATATTATGGTCGCTATCCACTACGTTACGAGCAAGTGCAATAGGGGTACAATGTGCAAGTGAGAAAAACCCCATTTGAACCATAGGAATAGTTAGGATACAAGTGACATGTCACTAGGAATTAAAAAGTCTAAACTCGTCGAGTGGTCCGTGTTCGTGATATATGTGACATCCGAGCTCGTTGAATGGTCCAAGTTCATAATGGATGCGATACATGTGATTGAGTTCCGGACAATGGTCTTGTTTGTCTTACCAGTGGCTAGGTAATCCTTGAGTGGTAAAATACCTGACAGCTTTTGTGAGCGGCCCATGTAGTTACACTTTGATCAATAGCTTATATAAGCAAGCCCGTGAGTAGCTCTATTACGAGCGTTGCATGATATGGGTAGCTCCGGCTATGTATGTTTATGTGGCACTTATGTGCAAGTTTCCATGTATCCAATAGTATTCTGAGTGTTCAAAGGGTATTATAATGGATGATGCAATGAAAGTCCCAAGATGGGCATGTTAATGAAGGTAGAGTTATTTGATATGCTACGGGTATGTACAAGTATGTATGTTATACTCTGGAGTGATGCCTTGTTAAAGGATGATATGTGACGAGAAAGTACATTCATATATGTATATATGAATACTTGATAAATGAGCTAGAATACTTGAATGATGAATAATCTTGGTGGTTATGTTATTATGCCTTGTATGATTATGGTTTCCTAATATTGCAAATTATTTGCATGTGGACTTACTAAGCTTAAATGCTTACTCTCCTCTCTTTTCCATCCTTTGTAGTTTCGCCAAGCTAGCTCGGCGATCGGAAGTTGTCAGAGCATTCAATCACACTATCAAAAGAATATTGGGTATAGTGAATTTGTTTTTTGAGTATGGTATGTAAAGGGAACTTGGTCATTTTGTGATATGTGTTATCCTATGATGTTGAAAATTCATTTTGTAATAGCCATGTATGGCTCATAATTGATTATTAGGTTGTAATGTTTAATTGTTCATGCATGCATGTGTTAATGCCTTGATGATGTGCTATGTGGTCTTTTGGATAGATATGTGATGATGAATAAATTAAGTACTAGGAAATAAGGAATGACTTAACGACTTAAGATGACTATAGACATGAATGGGTAATTTGAGGTTATGGTAATAAATTTGATTATGCATGAAATTGGTGTGGAAATGGTCATGTGTCCCCTGCACTTAAATTTTGCAAGTTAGTATGCCCAGTAGTAAACACACGGGCTAAGACACAAGCGTGTGTGTTAGCAATCTGAGAGACACGGCCTACCCACATGGGCGTGTACTCTGGCCATATGAAGTCTGCACCATTTTATGAAAAATTCTTTTATTTTTAATTGACCACATGGTCTGGCCACACGGGCGTGTGATACGGCCGTGTGACCCTAAATTGGTGCTGATGTCATAGTCAGAGAGTTACATGGCCGGAGGACATAGGCGTGTTCCCTGTTTCGTACGGGCATGTTCCTTGTTTCACATGGGTATATGGCTTTGTATTAGGGAAATTTTCCCAAACTTTTTTAAAGTCCTCGATTTAGTCCCGAACCTTTTTCGTTTATTGGTTTGGGCTCGTAGGCCCATATTAGGGACGAATTGTGTATTTATGAATGAAATTGATTTGAAAAAAAAATTATAGCTTGATTTTGCATGAATGACTGTATATGTTTTCGGTAATGCCTCGTACTCTGTCCCAGCGTCGGACACAGGTAAGGGGTATTACAGTTGATCTCACTTGCTCTTGCATTTTTCTGCTCAAAATTCCTTTCAAGCTCTTCAAGAACGCTGGAAATGAACTTAGAAAAACCCGTAAACTTGTGAACGTTGATAGGATGTGACAATGGAAGGAAATAGAAACAATACAGATGAAAATGACACGAATGACTCAAATAAAAAAATTAAAATTAAAATATATATACGAAAGGTTTGTAATACTTTGACAAAATGGTCTCAATTGACTCAAAATGAGGAATGAGATGTCTTTCGGGTGTTTCGAATAAACTGTAATTTTTGACACAATTTTTTTACTATTGCCGAATCTTACCAGAATGTATAAGAAAGGCTTAAAAACATGAATCAAATAATTTTCTTTCTAGAAGGGTTTCTAGACTCTTTTTTTTTTAATTTCAATCTTGTTTTTTTCTTTATTTTGTTTTTTTTCCACACTTCTCTTTTTGCTACGAATTTTTTTTTGAAATTATTTTTTTGAAGTTTTTTTTTGAAATTGAGAAATAGAATTAAAATGATACCTGTGAAGAATAATAGCTCTAATACCAAATTATGGGAGCACGTAATCAATTTAGAATTACAAGTCACTCGATTGCCCGACTAATTCCAAACAGGTACTTGTTACTAAATAAATAAAAATAAGAATATCGAAAACAAAGGCTTGTACAAGAAAAGAACCAATGTTAAAGAACGCAACACATTTTCTATACGACAAACAATTGAAACAAGAATTAGAATCAAACATACCTCAACCCGTTGTTTATGAAAAAAAAGAACCAAAGGTCTAAGAAATGAAAAAGAAAGCCAAAAAGCAAAAAGCCTTGATAAGTTCAATTCTTGTGTTCTAAAGAACTCAAGAGAGAAATCTCACAACATGCAAATTCATTCATCATTAACCAAAGTACAAACTGAGCAATTATTTATAGTCTATTCTTAGGCACATGAACAACCAATACCAAACATGAAATTGAATGTCTTAGCTATGAATGAATGCATGAAGCACACGAATAGTCACAAAACTCCCATCTTGAACGTTGGAAATTAAATATGGTCACTTAAAATGAATGTGAACCCTTTGATACTACTAAATTCGGCCAATGAATGCTTGTGTCTTTAAATCTTCCATCCATTGAAAGCGTCTATTCAAGGCTAGAATTCTAATAGTCATGATGTTGCTGAAAAGTCACTTGCTTTCCAAAGGTCATTTCCAGCTTCCATCTTGAATGCTCCATTAAATTTGCTCATTAAATCACCGTTGAATGATTGAGTTTCTTTTATCATCCCTCCATTGAATTTTGGTTTGAAGATGAAAGGTTTTTAACAAAAGTAACCTGCAAAAACAATATAAATAAAGCTTCAATGCATAATTAAACAAACAAATGCTTAACTGAAATGAATGCAACAAAAAACAAACAAACAATGAAGCATAATTAAAACACCATTTTATTTATGAATGCAACAGAATAATCTATGAAGCATAAATGAAACAACTCTATTTATGAATGCAACAAAACTATCAATGAAGCATAATTAAAACACCACTTTATTTATGAATGAAACTTTATTTATGAATGCAAGTATGCTTTAAAATGTTTATTGAACAATGTATAAAGCGTTGCAAAGTTGATGCTCCTTATTTAATTTAGTTTGAAATGCAGATTGTTCCAATTCAGCCCAAATGGCTCATATGAAAACATTGAGTCCATCTTTAAGCTTCCTAGCCCTTGCCCTCGTAACGGGTCCCATAGGTATGTGCAATGCATCTCCAAGTATTAGAACCTTCACCTTTAGAACTAAGGTCGTTCCCATGCTCACATCAGTAATTCATGAGAGAAATAAGGGTGATTATCAAGCTAAAAATAACAAACTCAAAGGTCTCCTCACTAGTATAAATATAGAGCCATTTGCTCTCCATTTTATTCATCCCTTATAACAGCCCAATTTCGGTGAAATCAGAAAAGTGGTCTCGGGACCACAAATCCGAGCTGAAAATAAAATTTATTTTTATTTTATTACATGGTCCGTAATATGATAGAACTGTCATTTGAAAATTTTGATAAGAAAATTTTACCAATTATGTGCTTAATTACGAGAAGGACTAAATCAAATAAAATGCGAAAGTTGAATTCTAGTAGCTAAAATGATTAAATAGCTATGGAATTCAAAACTTAAGGTCCTTATATGACAATTAGACCATTAAAGAAAGTATGTAGATATATTGCTATGACTAATCCAAGTAAAAATAAAAAAATAAAAAGCTAAGGACCAACAAGAAAGATGAAAAGTTATTAAACGACAAATTAATTAAATGAAAAAGAAAACAATTTCATGCCATCTTCCCCAAATTTTTCCATGGAATCCTTAGGAGAGAGGAAAAAGACTTATCAAGCTTATTTGGTAAGTAATCAAGCCCTATTGTTAGTAATTTTTATATTTTTGAAACTGGAATAGTCTAATCTATCTATTTGAGGGATTAATTTGAAAAGATATCAAGGCATGAAAAATTGGTCATGGATGTATATGCTGAAAATTAGAAATTTATGGTAGAAAATGAAAGATTATTGATAGATAAACAACTTTTACAAAGTGATTTTTGATGAAAACATGATTTAGGGACTAAAATGAAAAGTTGTAAAATTTGATGAAAAATTTTGAAATTTTATGAATACAAGTTTCATTTTTCAAGCCTAGGGACAAAATGAGAGTTTATGGAAAAGTTTGGGGCAAAATGGTAATTTTTCCTAGGATGAAAATTTAGGCTGCTTGAACGTGAAATATGGTAAATTGATGTTAAATTTACTCGTATAGATCCGGATAGACCAAATTCGAAGCTAGAATGAGGACAATGTTGGATTAGTATATGTTTGTACACGAACCTTTGTCGAGGTAAGTTCGTGTAACTAAATTGTGCTTATTTACATGCTTGCATTGATTGTGTTTATGTAAATTGTATAAATGTCACAAATATGTGAAATAATTATATATCCGATCAAGCCCAATAAATAAAAATGTTTTAATTAAATGATAATGGCCGATAGATGATAAAGGATAAATGATGAAAATGCTACTTATATGCTTGAAATGAATGCGGAATGTGTTTACTTGAATTATATGAATGTTGTGAATGTATGAAATAATCATATGTCCGATAATGCTTGAGAAGAATGTTTAAATCCCGATTGAATAAAATGGAAATTCGATGGATATGTGATTTCTGAAATGAATGAGGTCTTGTATTTGTTGCTGACGGGATTTAGCTCGGAAGAGTAATCCTATTGACCTCATTTATGAAAAAATTTAGCCCGGACGAGTAATCCTGATATAAACCCTCTCGAGGATATGATATGAATTGGATTTAGCCTGGACTGGTAATCCTGTCATATACATGTGTGGCTCGAGAGTGTACGCTCCGATATAGTACCCTATGGGTACCATTGGACATGAATTGACAGATTCTAATTCGTACACCAAGAGTGTACTACCTGTGTATCCATTGATATTTCTGATAAATTCAACAGGTAAAAAATCTTGATATGAAAAGATATGGATAAGAAATGAGTTATTACACGTATCCAGCTGAAATACAAGTAAATGATGATACATGACATATGATATATGAAAACATGAGATGATGATATTTGTAAATGGACTTTATTTGACAAATATATGTTCATTCTTGATTATAGACTTGTACACCTTGAGTGTACTAATCGTGACCTTGATGTTCTGAGTAATATGAGTAAAGTTCTAAAATAAAATGATCTGAACTCGAAATGAACTATTATGAAACTATACTTGAAATAGTGAGATGAATTATGCATGTTGAATGAATACATATTGTGGAAAGCATATGTTCTTGGAAACTTGATTGTTGTTGAGCCCATATATGTTTTTATGTTAATATGGAATATATGACTAACAAGGGCAATGAGAATGTGTGCAGGGCTTGAGATAAAACTGGTTGATTATGCCTTACATAGTTATCTTAAAATAGAACGAATGGTAAGTTAAGAACCATGTTATACAAACTCACTAAGCATTTTACTTACTTAGTTTTATTTCCTTATTTTAAAGTAAATTGGAAGCTCGTTGGACTAGAAGCTCTCATTATCCATCAGCCTATGTCGGTACAATATGGTAAATCAATTATGGTTGTAATGGCATGTATAGGATATATTGGCCATATTGGCATGTAAATGTAAATGATGCTTGTAATCTAGCCATTGGAATGGCTAGTAAGGGTTATTCTGATAACTTGTAATGTCATGCTATGGTAGCTAAATATATGTTAAGTATTTGATCAAATTATGACTAATATGTGGATTGAACCAAGGTAAGATTGTAAACATGTATGCATGTAAGGGTATGCCATGATGAATGATGGAATTTGTTCAATTTGAATGCTTGGAATGGTTGGTATTGGTTGAGTGTTTCAATGCAGGTCTTGGGTGAAATTTTGGGTGAGAAATAAAGCTAGAAATGGCTTCATTTTGTCTACATAGGTAGACACATGGGCGTGTGTCTAGACCGTGTGTGACACATGGCCTACTAACATGGGCATGTGGTTAGGCCAAGTGTCCTCTGCACCTTAATTTTGAGAAATAGAATGCTCAAAATTGAGCACACGAGCAGAGACATAGGCGCGTGTCTCAGCCGTCTGTGCCACACAGCTTAGAACACGGGTGTGTGTCTTGGCCATGTGAAACCTGCACCTAATTTCGAATTGAATTAATTAGCCACACGGCCTAGCACACGGGCGTGTGGCATGGCCATGTGCACAAGTCAAAGAGTTAAACGGGGTCAACACGGCCTGCAGCACAGGCGTGTCCCATGGACCACATGGGCATATGAGCCCTGCACCTTGGAAAAATTTTGAAATGTCGAGAAAAATTCTTAGAGGTTCCGAGTAAGTACTGACTCAATTCTAATGCTCGTATTGGACCTCGAGGGTCCATTTAAGGGACATTATGAATGATTTCAAAATTTGAATAGTAACTTGCAACATTTATCTGTAAATGTTTCTAAAAGTTTAGGTAATGCTTCGAAACCCTATTCCGACGATGGATACGGGTTAGGGGTGTAACATCCCTCACTCACCATCTCTTTTCTCTTTTCTCTTTTCTCTCTTTTCTAACTTCCTTTTTTCATCCTTTAAAAAGTATTTACAAGCCTTTGAGAGCAGCCACATTTGACCATATTAAAAGCTTTTAAGATTGGTAGTCATAAAGAGAAAAGAAGAATGAAGGAGGAGCAAAACAAGTTGTGCTTTAAAGAACCACCAAAATGGCTTAGCATTTCGTTTACCCTTCAATTTTTTTTTGTTCAATTTAAGAAACATGATTGCAACTAAGTTTTTTTTATTTTAATATAGTCATGAATGCTTAATTTTGTTTGTGTTAAAATTATTTAAATTTTGTAGCTTAAATTATTTAATTTTGTTAAAGATGTTCTGTGCATTTGATCTGTTTACTCAAGCAAGTAAAATCATGAATATGTTTCTCATGCATTATGAATGAAAGGAAACAACAGAATTAATTAGTTAATCCAAATAAGATTTTAATTAATTGACAAAGTACATGTTGTTGGAAAGTCGGATTTGGAAAATGCAACGAAAAATAAGTTTATGTGAAAAACCAAAGTTTCAATTTTTTTCCAAAATCAAGAATTTTGTTGTGGTTATCTAAAGTAATAAACACTTAATCAAAATTATACATTTTCGATTCGTCTACGATAATCACTCCGACTGAGTAGTCTTGTCTGCTATCCTCAAACTCACGTCTATCGAGTGTAGGCTCTCTTCGAATCAAAAAATTTTCCCAAAATTACAAGTGAGAAAATTTCGCAATTTCTATAAGCTTCTGGGTCAAGTTACAAATAAAAATATATCTTTAGAAATATTCTAAAATATTTTCTTCAGAAAATTTTCTTTACAACTTTGTCTTGAATTCAAGTGTGTGAAACATAATGACCCATGGTTCTCTTTATATAGGGAGAGTTTAGAGAGCTCAACTATGATTAAACTTAATAACTTTAATACTAAATTAATATAATTCTTATCAAGATAAATATTATATTGAATTTAATATTAAATCTATTAATTTAATACAATATTTATCTATAAGATAAATATTAAATTAAATTTAATATTAATATAATCACTTTAAATTAAATTAAAAAAATACTATCAAGATAAGTACCAAATAAAATTTAATATTAAATTTATTAAAATAATATTATTTTTGGAATAGTTAATCTGAAATCAAATTATCCGGTAAAGTCTCAATAGGAGTGCGATTCTTTCACTACTCAATCACTGAAAGACCACTCATCGGCCACCAGAATGTTGTCGGCATCATCGTGTCCGATGGTGCCATCGCAAGTGTGGCACCGTCACGGCATCCCAGGCCGGTTTGGTTATTGCCGGTTAGATTTGGGCCTAGTGATGGCCTGACGGTCTAGTCCGGCCATTGGTTAGATTGTCGGATTGGTTTCAAAAACCAGGCTCGATTTAACTAGTTTTTAGGTCTCAATCTCGGTTTTGGGTTCACGGGTTCAATTTTCAAGTTCAATTACCCATTGTACCAATTGTCTGACTTGAAATTTAATTTTTAAAAATATCATATTAATTTTAATTAATTTGATTAATTTAATTTTGTGTGATCAAAATTCATTTTCCCAAAAATCACTTAGATTTTCCAAATTATTTTTTCAAGAAAATTATTTAATAAAATTTCTAGTTAAACAATTCCCAGGACCGTCTAATTTAATTCCATATTGAATAAACCGACTGAATTAAATTATTTCCAAAGTCGTAGAATTTTCCTGTGATTCAATTGTAGTCTGGTCAAACTTTTGTTAAGCTAGCGGAGGGACCAATCAGATATATACAATTAGGCTCTAGTAATTTCAATTATGTTCATAAGCATTGTTCTGATAATTCACAATTTACTTAATCATGGAGTTAATCCATAAGAAGTACCGTGATTCAAAACTACTTATTGCATATTCTTTATGAAAGTAATTCATCCAATTGTTTTGTCCAATGACCTCGTAATGTGTGTTACCCTTATAAGATATCATTGATTCCTTTGAGTTAAATTTGTCCACTCAATACAACCTTGTTTTTTTCTCATTGTCACCATTGTGTCTTCTTAATGATTAACATGATCAATGACAACAAATGACTATGATAAATTGTGTCACATCAAAAAAATAATGGATCCAAAAAGGTGAGCAAGGTATGAATGTTAACTATTTTGGCGCATTATGGTAGCATAATCCACCACCCTGCTGGCTTGATGGCGAGTTAGATTATTGGTTCATACTAGCATTAAAGTATTCGCCTGTTGGCGGTATTTAAGGATTTAATTCTAGGGAATCATCAACTGAAAAAAGAATACGCCCAAGAAAGAGTGTGCCCCAAAGTTTTAGTAAGCACAAAAAGTCTACTAGGTTTATGAGAAAGCAATAGGGGACTTAATTGTCTTTAGGACCACACCATACACGGGTCACCGCCAAGGTGTAGTATGCCAGGTTTACATGAGCACTGTTTAAGTTGGTTCTCGTAACGGGATTTGTTGGAAGTCAACTAGATTGATTTGACCCTCCCCATGACTGGTTAATTAGTAATGTCAACATTTGTTGTATTTTCTTTTATTTTCTTTCTTGAATTTTTGTAGGGAAATCAGGGGACAATTTCAATAAGCATTACCACTTGTCAAAATCTATTAAAAGGGATTGAGGGTATATATATAGTAAAAGGGGGAAATATGGATGGTTTTTCTTTCTGCTCTACATTTTGGTTCTTCTTTCTAACCTAAATGTTCTTTTCTTCTTCGTTTAACTGGAGCTAAGTTTTTATTAAATTAGTGGATGATTCGACCTTTTGGTAAATCTTATAGCTCTACAAGTTACAATTGTTGAAGAGTTGGGATGTTAAAAGATCTAAGAACAGCAGGGTGTGAGTGGAAGGCCTGCATGGGGGTTACATGTAGTTGAAACATTACTAAACTATCTGTCAATGGGGATTTTAATGGAAAGTTCATGATTCTTTTAAGCAGTTGCTACTACTACATCGGGAAGGATGATCGAAATAGAAGCTCAGGGCCAAGGTAAAGGTAGGTCTCTGATGAGTCTTTAGACCCGACTCTTGCATGTTATTTTATGGAGAATCTTTGTATGGTTGATATCCTTGTAGTTGTGCATGTCTTCTTAAGGATTTTTATATATGTGTGTGAGTGTTTTCTGTGAAGCATCTGCATGTAGGTAAATGAAGTGTACGATGCGCTATATGAATATGACAATGTGTGGTAAGCATGCATGGGAAATTATGTTTTGGGAAGTATGATTTTGTTATGAGTATGAGTGAAATCTATGTAATTGTGTTCATTATATATGAATGATGCATGACAAAATAGGGTAGAGTAAAGGGGTTTAGGTGGAGTGTCAGAAAAATATGTTAGATGATAATGGACCCTATGGTAGAGCTTTGAAGACATCCATCGGGATAGTAAACACAAAGGCTAATATGGAAAAAAATATAGTCCATCAACACCGTAAACATGAGGTCCGTCGAGATAATAAACACAAGAAAAGGCAGTGTGGCAGATTTGTGAAAAGGCCATGGCTATGGCATATTCTAGAAATGGCAGATGAGTCAAATTTGTCTATTAAGGTTTCTGCGTGTCTCGGGGGAGATGATGGCCAAATCTTAGGCGATGCTGAGTTTAGGTCAATCCATATCGTCAATACGACAATTATGTGGTGCCTTGGTGGCAAACCAAACAGAGCCTTAGTGGCAAAGTTATTTGGAAAGCCTGTAAGGCTAATTCTGTAATGCCTATGTGGCATGTAGTTAGTTCGTCTTTGTGGTAAGATCTGGGTATGCCTCTGAGGCATTTTCTGAATGGATTCTCGACAGTTTACCCAATTGATGAATCCACCATAGTTATCCACCAAGACAGAGAGCTTGGTGTATCTAAAATTATAAGTGGTATAAGTGTCCACCTATAACAGCCCCATTTAGACCCTAATCGAAATTGTGGTTTTGGGACCACGAATTTGAGTCAGAAAAATATTTAAAAATTATTTATTGTGTTTATTTTGTGTGAATATATGTCTGTGAAATTTTCGTGATTTAATTTTATCGTTTAGGTGTCCGATTAAATAAAAGGACTTAATTGCGTAAAATAAAAATTTGGTGGTTATTTCTAAAAGGGACCGAATTGCATTTGGCTTTTTAAATGAAAGCATTTATGTTGCAATTAGCCCATTGGATGAATAAGTGGATGATAATGGCCAAGGAATATAATGATTTCATGTTAAATTGTAAAGGTTAACTAAGTAATTTGGTTATTAAACATATAATAACTAAAACAAAGTTAACATATTCATTTTATTTTTCTATGTTCATCCACCGAAAATAAGAAACAAAAGAAAGAAATAAAATAAGCTAGGTTCGGCCATCTTCCCAAGCTTGATTCACGGTTCGTTCTTAGTCGATTTTTGATAATTTTTACGTTTTTGAGATCGTTGTTTCAAGTACTAGTAAACACATGCTTGAATTTTTTTTTATTTTGGTGAATACTTTGACTTATGCCATTGTTGAGAGCTTGTGATTTTTGTTGTTTGATGATGAAATATGAAAGATATGTTCTAGATTAACATGTTTTGTATTGGAGTTTTTGATAATTTTGAGTAATTAGGAAAAATTTGCAAAAATAATAATTTGAGGGACTAAAATATGAAATAAATGAAATATATGGATATGTATGATTATGGGTAAGATTTGGCCTAACATGGGTATAGTGAAATTTTGCATATTTTGTGTTATGTGCAATAGGGACTAAATTGTAAAAAAGTGCAAATGTCAGGGGTAAAATGGTAATTTGCCCATTTATGTGTTTTTGGACTAAATTGAATGAAAATATGTTTGAATGAGCTTAATTTGAATATGTTTAGATCAAGAACCAAAGAAATTGGATTTGGATCGAGGGATAACGAAAGTTGTCAACTAGCTATCCCGTTCTGTTTTACATTGTCCGAGGTAAGTTTATAAGCAAATAGACATACTTAATTTTAATTAAATGCAAGGTATATATGCTGAAATGAAATATATGAATTTATATATGCTATTGTCGAATGTGTATAAGCTTGGTAACCGTGTTCATACATTCATTTCGACCGAGTTACGACGTCCGAAAGCCTCGTATGAACCTTAAGAATAGTTAGGATACATCTGTCATGACATAGGATTCAATATATTTGTGCGAGTAAGACCATGGCATCGATATGTGACTCTGATATATGTGTGCGAGTAAGACCCTGTCTGGGACAGTGGTATCGATATGTGGCTACATGTAAGACCACGTCTGGGACGCTGGCATTGTATGATATGTGTGATTATCTGAGTGTCCTATCCAATTTCGAATGGTTCATCAGGAAAAGATAATTTGTGTTCGAATGTGTAAAACGACCTAAATGGCCAAGTATGAATTAACTTGATACCTACTTGAGATAAGGTAAGTAAGTACTTTGAATATTTGCTGTAAATCATGTACGATGCAAATAAAGAATATATGTGTATGTGGTATGTGTATTCGGCTTGTGAATGAATAACTTGTGTATCATTGAAATGTTTCTTAAATATGTGCATATTTGATTTGGTATATTCTGCCACATAGGTAGTATATATATATGTGTGATGTTATTCTATGATTCTTGAGCTTGCGTGTGACAGCCCTAAATTGACCCTAGTCGAAAAGTGGTTTCGGGACCACGAAACCGAGCCATAAGAAAATAATTAATAGTCATATTTAATGCTTATTATATATGAACATGCACGTGTGAAAATTTCATGCTTAAATTTTGTATATAGTATGTGAAATTTATCAAATAGGACTTGTGTGAGAAAATTTAGGATTGTGCTAGGCAAATGTCAAAGTGGCCTATTAATGCATGTTAGAAAATGCTTGTACTTGCATGTCAAATTACCCAAATTTTAGATAGTGGCCGGCCATGCTATGGGTTAAAACATATTATAAATATCTTGTGTTAATATTTTATGTTAAAAAATAATAAAATAAAAGGGTTAGTAATAAAGTAATAAAAATTGGGGGGTGAAGAAAACAAAGTTCATCTTTGTTTTTCCTTGCCGAATTGAAAAGAAGAGAAGGGGGGGAGACTTTCGGTCATGGAAGGAGAAGAAAGGTTAGTGAAAGGTGTTAGATTTGTTTTGAAATTCAAGCTTGTTTTAGGTTAATCATCTTGTTTCTTACTTAGCCCATGCCAAAAATCTTGAATCTTGATGGATGTATGGCACATTCGGTTATGGTTAATGAGGAGATAATTTGATTTTAGCCTTTAAACTTTGAGGAAGAAATTGTTGTTGCAAGAAGTTGAGCTTATTGATAGTATAAATTTCTAATGCACCTATGGTAATAGCCGAACATGTAGTTGTTTAATGTTTTGAACAAGTGCCATTTAGATGTTCTAAAATTGTCTAAATTAGATGTTTAATCATCTAAGGGTTCGGCATTGTGCATTCTTGTTAAGAGTTTGATTTGAAATCATGAGATCTTGTTGACTTGTGTTTAAATGCCATTCGGTCATGGTCTATGTGTAACACCCCGCACCCGAGACCGTTGTCGGAGTCGAACACGAGGTGTTAACGAACTTAATTCATTTATTTACACAGTTCATTTTAAAATTTCCAGACAAGCTGGCTAACTGCATCACTGTCACCTTAAAAATCATATCTCGAGTTCCAGAACTCAAAAACTGATTCTGTAAATTTTCCCCGAAACTAGACTCATATATCCATCTATAGATTTTTTTCTAGAATTTTTGGTTGGGCCAATTAGTACATTTTATTAGTTAAAGTCTCCCCTATCTCAGGGTTCGACTACTCTGACCTTCATGCATTACGACTTAGATATCTCCCTGTACAGGGCTTCAATACATATGCCGTTTGTTTCTAATGAAACTAGACTCAAAATGGAATCTGTAAATATAAAGCATGAATTCTAATTATTTCTGGTTAATTTATAGTAAATTTCCAAAGTCAGAACAGGGGATCCAGTAACCGTTCTGGCCCTGTTTCACGAAAACTTAAACATCTCATAAAATACAGCTCATATGGTCGTTTCGCTTCTTCCATATGAAAATAGACTCATCAAGGTTCGATTACATTATTATTTAATTACATTCCTACTATTTTTAGTGAATTTTCAAACTCACATCACTGCTGCTGTCAGCATCTATTTTAAGGTAAATTTCACCTATTTCATAGTTTCCATGATTCAACTAGCCATCTGACATACATAGCACCAAATATGATCGTGATTAACCATTCCAATGGCTAATCATTGCCAAGCATTTCCACACCTCTCAATAACCATATATATACAAAATGATTTTAATACTATGCTCAAAATATTTAAGCCATTTTCGCATGGCTATCCGAATATATACACATTACTAAGGGTACTTGATTAACAACAAAGGTTAGTCCTATACATGCCATTATCAACATTTAACTAAAAGAGTACCAAAAGGGCTTAGATAGTGTGGACGACTTCGACTTTGACAATCCCGAGTCCGATAGCTGACGAACAAAAATCTATAAAACAGAGAATTAAAGAAACGGAATAAGCATTTAATGCTTAGTAAGTTTTGAGTAACGAAATTATTTACGACTAAAGTATAGCGTTCATATGACTAAATGAATAATTTCATATATGCACATTCTCAAAATCATAATTTCTTCACGCTTCAATCAATAAATTCATACACAAGGTATCAAACCTAACTAAAGGCTGAAAGTTCGTTAATCAATTGAGCGAATACTATTTAATTGAAATCGACTTTTCCGAAGCATATACGAAACATACCTTATCGTTTGGATTTTATGAGCGTATTAATTGAAATTATTACAGCAAGGTCGCTCACTTCCAAACCCAAGTACCTTCGGGATTTAGCCAGATATAGCAACTCGCACAAATGCCTTCGGGTCTTAGCCCGGATATAGTCACTAGCACAAATGCCTTCGGGACTTAGCCCGAATATAGTTACTAGCACAAATGCCTTCAGGACTTAGCCCGGATATAGTCACTAGCACAAATGCCTTCGGGACTTAGCCCGGATATAGTCACTAGCACAAATGCCTTCGGGACTTAGCCCGGATATCATTTGAATAATTATGCACAAATATCAATAAATCATGACACATCCATATTTCATTTTCATTACTAAAGCTCAAACACAAGACACTTATCAAACCTTACCAATTTCGGCTCAATAGCCACATACAAAGAGCATGATTTTGATTGGCTTTATAACATGATCTCTATACACATTCGGCTACCCGTCATAGGTATAAACTAATCACCTCAATATATAATTCAAGTAGAATCATTATATCACCGTTTATTTGTTATGCTTATATGTCATGACTTAATCAAATCATAAACTAAGTTTCATTACTCGAAGACTTACCTCGAATGTTGTCGAACGATTTCGACGGCTATTCGATCACTTTTTCCTTTCCCTTATCCAACTTTGATCCTCTAGGCTCTTGAGCTAAATCAAACAATTTACTTCCCAAATTAAACATAGTCATACGACATCCATATACATTTTATACTTGCCGAAATGTACCATCAAGATATACTTTACTCAAATAATTTACCTTGGCCGAACATGTATAATGTTTTGTAGCTTAATAAATTTAACATACATTATGTATTTATAATATTTTTGCAGCCAATTATCCATGGTCATACACACACAATCAAAAATAAATACCAAATTTTCATATCCTTTATGCCCTAAGCCGAATACACTTGTCATGTTCACCTACATTTTTCAAGTACAACATTCTCATATTCGGCATTAGTATCAAGCATAATAGCCAATTCTTCCCACCTTGAATTAATGCATCTATTTAATCATAGTTTGTTCAAGCACTCATACAACAAGATACATCCAATTTAACAAGAAACAAAAACCTTATTTCTCCATAGCTACTATGGCCGAAAGTTCTAGACATCTCAATACCGAAATTTTTAACATGGGTTGCCTAAAGAACTTGGTGATGAGTTCAAATTAATCTAACATTTCAAGCAACTTAACACATCCATATAACTAAAAATTCTAAGTTTAAACACAATACAACATTTTAGCACCATGGCTGAATACTTCATGAAGTTGTTAAGACCCATCCTTTTTATTAAGCACTCAAACTCAATCATCTTCATGCCTCATCACCACAACATCAAACACCAACCAAGAAGACAACACCCATGGCCGAGTATCATCTCCATCAAATAGCAAAAGAATTTAAATGAGCATCTAAAAATATGCATGAATTTCATGGAATAACATCAAACATACCTCTTCCTAAACATCAACCAACCGAACATGAAGCAAGAGAATCCTCTTCTTCTTCCTTCCTCAAGTCACGGCAATGGGGGAGCATGGATGAGACAACTTTGTTTTCATCACCCCTCCCTTTTCATTACTTTATTACTAACCTTTTATTTTATTATTTCTAACATAAAACATTAACACAAAATGTTTATAATATGCTTCAACCCATAGCATGGCCGGCCACCATCTTGATTTTTTGGTTAATTTGACATGCAAACCCATCATTTTATAACATGCATTAATAGTTCCTTATAGATTAACCTATCACATTTCAAAAGTGTCACACATAAGTCCTATTAACTAAATTCACATGCAATCGACTAAATCGAAGCTTAAAACATTCACACATTCATATTCACATATTTTAGACAATAAATATCATATTCAAATATTTTAGTGACTCGGTTTAGTGGTCCCGAAACCACTTTCCGACTAGGGTCAATTTAGGGCTGTCACAACTCTCCCCCACTTAAGAAATTTTCGTCCCCGAAAATCTTACCGGTAAATAGGTTTGGGTATCGTTCTTTCACAGAGTTCTCGGTTTCCCAAGTAGCTTCTTCGATCCCGTGTTTGAGCCATAACACCTTTACTAACGGAACCCTTTTGTTTCGCAACTCTTTCACTTCACGAGCTAGGATACGAATCGGTTCTTCTTCATAACTCATATCGGCTTGAATTTCTACCTCGGAGGGATTTATTATGCGCGAAGGGTCGGATCTGTAACGTCGAAGCATCGAAACATGAAAAACATTGTGAATGTTCTCGAGATCAGGGGGTAAAATCAATCTATATGCCACTGGACCAACTCGTTCGGATATTTCATACGGCCCTATGAACCTCGGACTCAGTTTGCCCTTACGTCCAAATCTGAGTATCTTTTTCCAAGGTGAAGCTTTAAGAAACACTTTGTCTCCCACCTGCTACTCAATATCTCTTCGTTTTAAATCCGCGTATGACTTCTGACGATCTGATGCTGCCTTCAGGCTTTCACGAATTATCTTTACTTTCTGCTCAGCATCTTTAATCAATCAACTCCGAAAATTTTACTTTCACCGAGTTCGGTCCAAAACAATGGTGTACGGCATTTGCGACCGTACAAAGCCTCGTTGCCATCTTAATACTTGATTGAAAACTATTGTTGTAAGCGAATTCAATCAAAGGTAAATACCGCTCCCATGAACCACTAAACTCAAGGATGCAACATCTCAACATGTCCTCGAGTATCTGAATTATCCGCTCGGATTGACCATCGGTCTGGGGATGAAAAGCGGTGCTAAAATGCAACTTGGTACCCAAAGCTTCTTGCAATTTCTTCCAAAATCGCGAGGTGAATCTCGGATCTCTATCCGACATAATAGAAATAGGTACCCCGTGTAGTTTTACAATCTGAGAAACATACAATTCAGCTAGTTTATCCAATGAGTAATCCGTATGTACGGGAACAAAATGAGCCGACTTAGTCAGTCTATCAACAACAACCTAAATCGCATCTTTCTTAGTTGCCGACAATGGCAACCAAGATACAAAATCCATCGTGACTCGATCCCATTTCCATTCAGGTATCATGATCGACTGAAGTAAACCTGTAGGCACTTGATGTTCCGCTTTCACTTGTTGACATATTAAACACTTCGAAACAAAATCGGAAATGTCTCGTTTCATACCATGCCACCAAAACTGACGTCTCATATAGTTGTACATTTTCGTACTCCTCGGGTGAATTGACATTCGGCTACAATGAGCTTCGTTCAGAATCATCGAAATAAGTTCTGAATTTCTTGGAACACACAAACGACTTCTGAACCTCAAACAATCGTCATCATCAATTTGAAACTTTGATTCCCTATTCGAAACACATTCAGCCCGTTTTGCAACTAATTCATCATCGACTTTCTGAGCTTCACGAATTTGATGAATCAATAATGGTTTAGCCTTTAATTCTGCTACTAACACATTATCGGATAGAACAGACAAGTGTACATTCATCGCTCGTAAAGCAAACAGTGATTTACGACTTAAGGCATCCGCAACCACATTAGTCTTTCCCGGTTGATAATCAATGACAAGCTCATAATCTTTCAACAACTCAAGCCAACGCCTTTGTCGCAGACTCAAGTCTCTTTGAGTCATCAAATATTTGAGACTTTTGTGATCCGAATATACATGGCACTTCTCACCAAATAAGTAATGTCGCCATGTTTTCAAAGCAAATACGATGGCAGCTAATTCGAGATCATGGGTTGGATAATTTTTCTCATGTGACTTCAATTGTCTCGACGCATAAGCTACAACTCGACCTTCTTGCATCAATACACAACCCAGCCCAAGTAAGGATGCATCACTGTAGATGACAAACTCCTTGCCTGATTCGGGCTGCACTAGTACTGGAGCTTCAGTCAAATAAGTTTTCAATTGATCGAAACTTTTCTGACATTTTTCTGTCCATTCAAACTTAACATCTTTCTGAAGTAGTTTCGTTATTGGTGTGGCTATCATCGAGAAACCCTTTACAAAGCGTCTGTAGTAACCGGCAAGTCCCAAAAAGCTTCGAACCTCAGTAATATTTCTCGGGGGCTTCCAGTTAAGTATGGCTGAAATTTTGTTCGGATCAACTCGAATACCCGATGCAGATACCACATGACCCAAGAAGCTCACCTCTCTTAACTAGAACTCACACTTACTGAACTTAGCATATAACTGCTTATCCCGTAAAATCTGCAGCACTAATCCCAAGTGTTTAGCATGATCGATTTCATTTCTCGAATAGACCAAAATATCATCGATAAACACAACTACAAACCGATCCAAAAATAGTCTGAAGATCCGATTCATCAAATCCATAAATACCGCAGGGGCATTAGTGAGCCCAAACGGCATCACTAAGAACTCGTAGTGACCGTATCTCGTTCTGAAAGCAGTTTGGGTATATCCGAATCTCGAATTCGCAACTGATAATAGCCCGATCTCAAATCTATCTTTGAAAACACTGAGGCTCCCTTTAGTTGATCAAACAAATCATCAATACGCGCTAACGGATATTTATTCTTTATTGTCACTTTATTCAGCTGACGATAGTCGATGCACAACCTCATGGTTCCATCCTTCTTTTTCACAAACAATACTGGTGCACCCCAAGGTGAGAAACTCGGTCGAGCGAAACCTTTATCTGTCAACTCTTGCAACTGAGCTTTCAATTCCTTTAATTCTGTTGGTGCCATACGATACGGAGCTATCGAAATTGGTGTAGTCCCAGGTACGAGCTCAATACCAAACTCTACCTCCCAAACAGGTGGTAAACCCGGTAATTCTTCGAGAAAAACATTCGGGTATTCACAAACCACTGGTACCGATTCAAGTTTCTTTTCTGACTCTTTATTATCAAGCACATATGCAAGGTATGCTTCACACCCCTTTCTCACATATTTTTGAGCTAACATCGAGGATATTATTGTTCGCAATCCATTCAAAACAGTAGACTCAACTGGATTATCTCATTATTTGCACTCCTCAAATCAATAGTCTTACTTTTGCAATCCACAACTGCATCATGTACGGTCAACCAATCCAAACCGAGAATAACATCAAATTCATCAAACGGTAAAAGCATCAAATCGGTCGGAAAGCAGGAACCTCTGATTACTAAGGGACATTTCTTACACACTTTGTCAACAAGTACATAATGACCAAAGGGATTCGACACTCTAATAATGAACTCAGTAGACTCAACAGGTAAAGTCTTACTGGATGCTAAAGTCTCACATACATAAGAATGAGTAGACCCAGGGTCAATCAAAGCAATCACATTAGTATCAAAGAGAGTGAAAGTACCGGTAATAACATCAGGCGAAGAAGCATCCTCGCGTGCACGTATAGCATAGGCTCTAGTAGGAGCACGAGCCTCAGATCTAGTGGTAACATCTCTAGATCCTCTCAGACCGCCGCTAGCATTCCCCGCATTTTTAGATGGTCTACCTTGAGCAGTAGTAGCACCCGGTTTCCCACTCTGGTTTACATTTTGTTCGGACAGTCTCGGGCAATCCTTGATAAAGTGGTCAGCTGATCCGCACTTATAATAGGAGCGGTCATGGAATCTACAACTCCCCGAATGCCATTTACCACAATACTGGCACTCTGTTCTGTCTCGACGATCATTTCCAACACTGGCAACCGAAGTGACTCGTGTACTCACAGGGGGTCGATCACGATCTCGTCTAGAAAAGCCCGAAGTGTCTTTAGATCGGCCTAAATCATCTCTAAATTTCTTCGATGACTGTTGAAAGGGCTTCTCCGAAGATCTCTTACGAAACTTCTTTGCTCTCATATCAGCTTTTCTTTTCTCCTTACTGAGCTCTTCGGCTTTGCAAGCTCGCTCGATAAGTACCACAAACTCTCTGATTTCTAAAATGCCAACATACAGCTTTATATCATCGTTCAGTCCATCTTCGAAACGTTTACACATCACAGCTTCTGAAGAAATGCATTCTCGAGCGTACTGGCTAAGCCTTACAAACTTTCGTTCATAATCAGTAACCGACATGGAACCTTATTTAAGTTCAAGAAATTCTTTCCATTTTTGATCAATGAATCTCTGGCTGATATACTTTTTTCGAAACTCGGTTTGGAAAAACTCCCAAGTTACTTGCTCTCTGGGCACGACAGAAATCAACGTATTCCACCAATAGTAGGCAGAATCACGTAGCAAAGAGATAGTACACTTTAGGCATTCATCGGGTGTGCAAGATAGTTCATCAAGTACCCGAATAGTGTTGTCCAACCAAAATTCAGCTTGCTCGGCATCGTCGCTATCTGTAGCTTTAAATTCAGTAGCCCCGTGTTTTCGGATTCTGTCAACTGGGGGCTTATTTAACCTTATCTGGTCAGTTACCGGAGGTATCGCAGGTGCAGGGTTGTATTAGTCGGAAATGGGGGTTGTGGAACAGCCGTATTAGTTCGAATGTATTGGTTGAACCAATCATTCATTACGCTATAAAAAGACTGTCTAGCTTCGTCATTCTGATTACTAGCAATAGGTTGAGAGTCCACTGGTGCTGTCCCTTGTGCGGGAGCAGGCACTACACTCTCAAGATCATCAGCTACCACTCAGTTGGGATCGGGATCCATTACTATAAACAAACACATTTTTAACTGTCAGAAATCACCACACTATCAAATAGACACACAATGGCATGTATAGCTAGACCCGAACGTATTACGGTAGTCCTAGAATCGACTAAACCGTAGCTCTGATACCAATAAAATTGTAACACCTCGCACCCGAGACCGTTGCCGGAGTCGAACACGAGGTGTTAACGAACTTAATTCATTTATTTACACAGTTCATTTTAAAATTTCCAGACAAGCTGGCTAACTGCGTCACTGTCACCTTAAAAATCATATCTTGAGTTCCAGAACTCGAAAACTGATTCCGTAAATTTTCCCTGAAACTAGACTCATATATCCATCTACAGATTTTTTTCTAGAATTTTTGGTCGGGCCAATTAGTACAATTTATTAGTTAAAGTCTCCCTTGTCTCAGGGTTCGACTACTCTGACCTTCATGCATTACGACTTAGATATCTCCCTGTACAGGGCTTCAATACATATGCCGTTTGTTTCTAATGAAACTAGACTCAAAAAGGAATCTTTATATAAAGCATGACTTCTAATTATTTCTGGTTAATTTATAGTAAATATCCAAAGTCAGAACAGGGGATCCAGTAACCGTTCTGGCCCTGTTTTACGAAAACTTAAACATCTCATAAAATACGGCTCATATGCTCGTTTCGCTTCTTCCATATGAAAATAGACTCATCAAGGTTCGATTACATTCATTATTTAATTACATTCCTACTATTTTTGGTGAATTTTCATCTATTTTAAGGTAAATTTCACCTATTTCATAATTTCCATGATTCAACTAGCCATCTGACATACATAGCACCAACTATGATCGTGATTAACCATTCCAATGGCTAATCATTGCCAAGCATTTCCACACCTCTCAATAACCATATATATACAAAATGATTTTAATACTATGCTCAAAATATTTAAGCCATTTTCGCATGGCTATCTGAATATATACACATTACCAACGGTACTTGATTAACAACAAAGGTTAGTCCTATACATGACATTATCAACGTTTAACTAAAAGAGTACCAAAAGGGCTTAGATAGTGTGGGCGACTTCGACTTTGACAATCCCGAGTCCGATAGCTGACGAACAAAAATCTATAAAACAGAGAATTAAAGAAACGGAATAAGCATTTAATGCTTAGTAAGTTTTGAGTAACGAAATTATTTACGACTAAAGTATAGCGTTCATATGACTAAATGAATACTTTCATATATGCACATTCTCAAAATCATAATTTCTTCACGCTTCAATCAATATATTCATACACAAGGTATCAAACCTAACTAAAGGCTGAAAGTTCGTTAATCAATTGAGCGAATACTATTTAATTGGAATCGACTTTTCTGAAGCATATACGAAAAATACCTTATCGTTTGGATTTTATGAGCGTATTAATTGAAATTATTACAGCAAGGTCGCTCACTTCCAAACCCAAGTACCTTCGGGATTTAGCCAGATATAGCAACTCGTACAAATGCCTTCGGGTCTTAGCCCGGATATAGTCACTAGCACAAATGCCTTCGGGACTTAGCCCGGATATAGTTACTAGCACAAATGCCTTCGGGACTTAGCTCGGATATAGTCACTAGCACAAATGCCTTCGGCACTTAGCCCGGATATAGTCACTAGCACAAATGCCTTCGGGACTTAGCCCGGATATAGTCACTTGCACAAATGCCTTCTGGACTTAGCCCGGATATCATTCGAATAATCATGCACAAATATCAATAAATCATGACACATCCATATTTCATTTTCATTACTAAAGCTCAAACACAAGACACTTATCAAACCTTACCAATTTCGGCTCAATAGCCACATACAAAGAGCATGATTTTGATTGGCTTTATAACATGATCTCTATACACATTCGGCTACCCGTCATAGGTATAAACTAATCACCTCAATATATAATTCAAGTAGAATCATTATATCACCGTTTATTTGTTATGCTTATATGTCATGACTTAATCAAATCATAAACTAAGTTTCATTACTCGAAGACTTACCTCGGATGTTGTCGAATGATTTCGACAGCTATTCGATCACTTTTTTCTTTCCCTTATCCAACTTTGATCCTCTAGGCTCTTGAGCTAAATCAAACAATTTACTTCCCAAATTAAACATAGTCATACGACATCCATATACATTTTATACTAGCCGAAATGTACCATCAAGATATACTTTACTCAAATAATTTACCTTGGTCGAACATGTATAATGTTTTGTAGCTTAATAAATTTAACATACATTATGTATTTATAATATTTGTGCAGCCAATTATCCATGGTCATACACACACAATCAAAAATAAATACCAAATTTTCATATCCTTTATGCCCTCAGCCGAATACACTTGTCATGTTCACCTACATTTTTCAAGTACAACATTCTCACATTCGGCATTAGTATCAAGCATAATAGCCAATTCTTCCCACCTTGAATCTATGCATCTATTTAATCATAGTTTGTTCAAGCACTCATACAACAAGATACATCCAATTTAATAAGAAACAAAAATCTTATTTCTCCATAGCTACTATGGCCGAAAGTTCTAGACATCTCAATACCGAAATTTTTAACATGGGTTGCCTAAAGAACTTGGTGATGAGTTCAAATTAATCTAACATTTCAAGCAACTTAACACATCCATATAACTAAAAATTCTAAGTTTAAACAGAATACAACTTTTTAGCACCATGGCCGAATACTTCATGAAGTTGTTAAGACCCATCCTTTTTATTAAGCACTCAAACTCAATCATCTTCATGCCTCATCACCACAACATCAAACACCAACCAAGAAGACAACACCTATGGCCGAGTATCATCTCCATCAAATAGCAAAAGAATTTAAACCAACATCTAAAAATATGCATGAATTTCATGGAATAACATCAAACATACCTCTTCCTAAACATCAACCAACCGAACATGAAACAAGAGAATCCTCTTCTTCTTCCTTCCTTAAGTCACGGCAATGGGGGAGCATGGATGAGACAACTTTGTTTTCATCACCCCTCCCTTTTCATTACTTTATTACTAACTTTTTATTTTATTATTTCTAACATAAAACATTAACACAAAATGTTTATAATATGCTTTAACCCATAGCATGGCCGGCCACCATCTTGATTTTTTGGTTAATTTGACATGCAAACCCATCATTTTTATAACATGCATTAATAGTTCCTTATAGATTAACCTATCACATTTCAAAAGTGTCACACATAAGTCCTATTAACTAAATTCACATGCAATCGACTAAATCGAAGCTTAAAACTTTCACACATTCATATTCATATATTTTAGACAATAAATATCATATTCAAATACTTCGGTGACTCGGTTTAGTGGTCTCGAAACCACTTTCTGACTAGGGTCAATTTAGGGCTATCACACTATGGGTGTTTGCTAATCCGGTTTAAGTGCATAGGTGCTAAATACTTTGTATTGGAAATTTTGATGTATAAGTAGAAGTTAATTAAGATGATATTGGGTAAATTTTTAACTTAGTTGTGTTAAGTATTCGGTAATATTCATAATAATGAATATGAGAGTGTATATAAATACGTGGTTGTGCATAACTTAAGTAATCGACTAAAATATGAACACCACATAAGTAAATATATACTTATATGTATGTTAGTGCCTTATGTATACACCTTGTGTAATTGAGACCTTCGAAAATCAATATGTATTAAAGTTATATTTGTAGTAGTTTAATGTGACTTACCAAGTACACAAATTTGAAAGCGAAATGGTGATAGACTTAAGTGGTAAATTGATTCGAATGAATTGGTTCTAAAATGTATATGAATGCCGTATGATTGTGTTTGATTGAGAGGTAAATTGTTTGATTTAGCTCAAGAGCTTAGAGGATCAAAGTTGGATAGGGGAAAGGAAAAAGTAATTAAATAGCCGTTGAAGTCGTTCGACAACATCCGAGGTAAGTCTTTGAGTAATGGAACTTAGTTTATGATTTGATTAAGTCATGACATATAAGCATAATAAATAAATGGTGATATAATGATTCTACTTGAATTATTTATCGAGGTAATTAGTTATACTTATGACTGGTAGCCGAATGTGTATAGAGATCATGTTTTAAAGCCAATCAAAATCATGCTCTTTGTATGTGGCTATTGAGCCGAAAATGGTAATGGTTGATAAGTGTCTTGTGTTTGAGTTCTAGTAATGAAAATGAAATATAGATGTGTTATGATTTATTGATATATGTGCATGATTATTCGGATGGTAACCGGACTAAGATCCGAAGGCATTTGTGCTAGTTACTATATCCGGGCTAAGTCCCGAAGGCATTTGTGCTAGTTACTATAACCGGACTAAGATCCGAAGGCATTTGTGCTAGTTACTATATCCGGGCTAAGTCCCGAAGGCATTTGTGCTAATTACTATATCCGGGCTAAGTCTCGAAGGCATTTGTGCGAGTTGCTATATCCGGCTAAATCCCGAAGGTACTTGGGTTTGGAAATGAGCGATCTTGCTGTAATAACTTCAATTAATACGCTCATAAATCTAAACGATAAGGTATGTTTCGTATATGCATTGGAAAGGTTGATTCCTTTTAAATAGTATTCGCTCAATTGATTAACAAGCTTCCGGCCTTTAGTTAGGTTTGACCCTGAGTGTATGAATATAATGGCTGAAGCGTGAAGTAAACATGATTTTGGGAATATGCGTATACGCAATCATTCATTTAGTCATACGAACGCTATACTTTAGTTGTAAATAATTTCATTACATAAAACTTAATAAGCATCAAAATGCTTATTCTGTTGCTTTAATTCTCTGTTTTATAGATTTTGTTCGTCAGCTATCGGACTCAGAAGTGTCAAAGTCGAAGTCATCCACACTATCTAAGCCACTTTTTGGTACTCTTCAGTTGAACTTGATAATGGCATGTATAGGGCTGACCCTTGTTGTTAATTAAGTATCTTTTGGTAATGTATATTCGTATAGCCATGCGAAAATGGCTCGTATATTTTGAGTATAACATTATGGTCATTTTGTATATATGGTCTTATGACATGGTTATTAAGTGGTGTGGAAATGCTTGGTAATGATTAGCCATTGGAATGGCCGATCATGGTCCTATTGGTGCTACGTACGTCATGGCTAATCGTGATTATACTTGAAAATAATGTATGTCAATTTACTAATTGATTCATGGAAAATTATGAAATAGGTAAAATTTACCTTAAATATATGTTGACAGCAGCAGTGATGTGAATTTGAAAAATCACTAAAAATAGTAGGAATGGAATTAAATAGTGAATAAATTATGAAATCGAATCTTGATGAGTCTATATTCATATGAAAGAAAAGAAACAACCATATGAGCCGTATTTTATGAAATGTTTAAGTTTTCGTGAAACAGGGCCAGAGCGTTTTCTGGATCCCCTATTCTGATTTTAGAAATTCACCATAAATTAACCAGAGATAATTAGAAGTCATGCTTTATATGTAAAGATTCCTTTTTTAGTCTAGTTTCATTAGAAACAAACGGCATAAGTACTGAAGCTCTGTACAGGGAGATATCTAAGTCGTAATGCATGAAGGTTGGTGTAGTCGAACCCTAAAATAGGGGAGAATTTAACTAATAAACTGTACTAATTGGCCCAACCAAAAATTCTAGAAAAAAAATTTTAGATGGATATATGAGTCTAGTTTCAGGAAAAATTTACGGAATCAGTTTTCGAGTTTTGGAACTCGAGATATGAGTTTTAAAGTGACGGTGATGCAGTTAGCCAGCTTGTCTAGAAATTTTAAAATGAACTGTGTAAGTAAATGAATTAAGTCCGTTAACACCTCGTGTTCGACTCCGGCAACGGTCTCGGGTACGGGGTATTACAATTTTATTGGTATCAGAGCTACGTTTTAGTCGATTCTAGGACTACCGTAATACGTTCGGGTCTAGCTATACATGCCATTATGTGTTTATTTGATAGTGTGGTGATTTCTGACAGTTAAAAATGTGTTTACTTATAGTAATGGATCCCGATCCCAACCGAGCGGTAGCTGATGATGTTGAGAGTGTAGCGCCTGCTCCCGCGCAAGGGACCGCACCGGTGGACTTTCAACCTATTGCTAGTAATCAGAATGATGAAGCTAGACGGGCTTTTTATAGCGTGATGAATGATTGGTTCAATCAGTATATTCGAACTAATATGGCTGTTCCACAACCCCCATTCCCGACTAATACAACCCCTGCACCTGCGATACCTCCGGTAACTGACCAGATAAGGTTAAATAAGCCCCCAGTTGACAGAATCCGAAAACACGGGGCTACTAAATTTAAAGCTACAGACAGCGACGATGCCGAGCAAGCTGAATTTTGGTTGGACAACACTATTCGGGTACTTGATGAACTATCTTGCACACCCAATGAATGCCTAAAGTGTACTATCTCCTTGCTACGTGATTCTGCCTACTAGCGGTGGAATACGTTGATTTCTGTTGTACCTAGAGAGCAAGTAACGTGGGAGTTTTTCCAAACCGAGTTTCGAAAAAAGTATATCAGCCAGAGATTCATTGATCAAAAACGGAAAGAATTTCTTGAACTTAAACAAGGTTCCATGTCGGTTACTGATTATAAACGAAAGTTTGTAAGGCTTAGCCGGTACGCTCAAGAATGCATTTCTTTAGAAGCTGTAATGTGTAAACGTTTCGAAGATGGACTGAACGATGATATAAAACTATATGTTGGCATTTTAGAAATCAGAGAATTTGTGGTACTTGTCGAGCGAGCTTGCAAAGCCGAAGAGCTCAGTAAGGAGAAAAAAAAAGCTGATATGGGAGCAAAGGAGTTTCATAAGAGATCTTCGGGAAAGCCCTTTCAACAGTCATCGAAGAAATTTAGAGATGATTTAGGCCGGTCTAAAGACACTTCGGGCTTTTCTAGACGAGATCGTGATCGACCCCCTATGAGTACACGAGTCACTTCGGTTGCCAGTGTTGGAAATAATCGTCGAGACAGAACAAAGTGCCAGTATTGTGGTAAATGGCATTCGGGGAGTTGTAGATTCCATGACCGCTCCTGTTATAAGTGCGGATGAGCTGACCACTTTATCAAGGATTGCCCGAGACTGTCTGAACAAAATGTAAATCAGAGTGGGAAACCGGGTGCTACTACTGCTCGAGGTAGACCATCTAAAAATGCGGGGAATGCTAGTGGTGGTCAGAGAGGATCTAGAGATGTTACCACCAGATCTGAGGCTCGTGCTCCTGCTAGAGCTTATGCTATACGTACACGCGAGGATGCTCCTTCGACTGATGTTATTACCGGTACATTCACTCTCTTTGATACTAATGTGATTGCTTTGATTGACCCTAGTTCTACTTATTATTATATATGTGAGACTTTAGCATCCAGTAAGACTTTACCTGTTGAGTCTAATGAGTTCGTTATTAGAGTGTCGAATCCCTTGGGTCATTATGTGCTTGTTGATAAGGTGTGTAAGAAATGTCCCCTAGTAATTCGAGGTTCTTGTTTTCCGGCCGATTTGATGCTTTTACTGTTTGAGAAATTTGATGTTATCCTCGGGATGGATTGGTTGACCGTACATGATGCAATTGTAAATTGTAAAAGTAAGACCATCAATTTGAGATGTGCTAATAATGAGATAATCCGAGTTGAGTCTACTAATTGGAACGGATTACCAACAATAATATCCTCGATGTTAGGTCAAAAATATGTGAGAAAGGGGTGTGAAGCGTATCTTGCATACGTACCTGATAATAAAGAATCAGAAAAGAAACTTGAATCGGTGCCAGTGGTTTGTGAATATCCGGATGTTTTTCCCAAAAAATTACCGGGGTTACCACCTGTTCGGGAGGTAGAGTTTGGCATCGAACTTGTACCTGGGACTACACCGATTTCGATAGCTCCGAATCGTATGACACCGACGGAATTAAAGGAATTGAAAGCTCAGTTGCAAGAGTTGATGGATAGAGGTTTCGCTCGACCGAGTTTCTCACCTTGGGGTGCACCAGTATTGTTTGTGAAAAAGAAGGACGGAACCATGGGGTTGTGCATCGACTATCGTCAGCTGAATAAAGTGACAATAAGGAATAAATATCCGTTACCACGTATTGATGATTTGTTTGATCAACTAAAGGGAGCCTCAGTGTTTTCAAAGATAGATTTGAGATCGGGTTATTATCAGTTGCGAATTTGAAATTCAGATATACCCAAAACTGCTTTTAGAACGAGATACGGTCACTACGAGTTCTTAGTGATGCCATTTGGACTCACTAATGCCCCTGCGGTATTTATGGATTTGATGAATCGGATCTTCAGACTGTATTTGGATCGATTTGTAGTTGTGTTTATTGATGACATTTTGGTATATTCGAGGGATGAAACCGAACATGCTGAACACCTGAGATTTGTGTTGCAGATTTTACGGGATAAGCAGTTATATGCTAAGTTCAGTAAATGTGAGTTCTGGTTGAGAGAAGTTAGCTTTTTGGGTCATGTGGTATCTGCATCGGGTATTAGAGTTGATTCGAGCAAAATTTCAGCCATACTTAACTGGAAGCCTCCAAGAAATATTACTGAGGTTCGGAGCTTTTTGGGACTTGCCGGTTACTACAGACGATTTGTAAAGGGTTTCTCGATGATAGCCACACCAATGACGAAACTACTTCAGAAAGATGTTAAGTTTAAATGACAGAAAAATGTCAAAAAAGTTTCGATCAACTAAAAACTTATTTGACTGAAGCTCCAGTACTAGTGCAGCCCGAATCAGGCAAAGAGTTTGTCATTTACAGTGATGCATCCTTACTTGGGTTGGGTTGTGTATTGATGCAAGAAGGTCGAGTTGTAGCTTATGCGTCGAGGCAATTGAAGCCACATGAGAAAAATTATCCAACCCATGATCTCGAATTAGCTGCCATCGTATTCGCTTTGAAAATATGGCGACATTACTTATTTGGTGAGAAGTGTCATGTATTTTTGGATCACAAAAGTCTCAAATATTTGACGACTCAAAGAGATTTGAATCTGTGACAAAGACGTTGGCTTGACCTGTTAAAAGATTATGAGCTTGTCATTGACTATCACCCGGGAAAGGCTAATGTGGTTGCGGATGCTTTAAGTCGTAAATCACTGTTTGCTTTACGAGCGATGAATGTACACTTGTCCATTCTTTCCAATAATGTGTTAGTAGCAGAATTAAAGGCCAAACCATTGTTGATTCATCAAATTCGTGAAGCTCAAAAAGTTGATGATGAATTGGTTGCAAAACGGGTTGAATGTGTTTCGAATATGGAATCAGAGTTTCAAATTGATGATGACGATTTTTTGAGGTTCAGAAGTCATTTGTGTGTTCCAAGAAATTCAAAACTTATCTCGACAATTCTGAACGAAGCTCATTGTAGCCGAATGTCAATTCACCCAAGGAGTACGAAAATGTACAACGATCTGAGACGTCATTTTTGGTGGCATGGTATGAAACAAAACATATCTGATTTTGTTTCGAAGTGTTTAATATGTCAACAAGTGAAAGCGGAACATCAAGTGCCTACGGGTTTACTTCAGCCAATCATGATACCTGAATGGAAGTGGGATCGAGTCACGATGGATTTTGTATCTGGATTGCCATTGTCATCAATCAAAAAAGATGCGATCTGAGTTGTTGTTGATAGACTACAAAGTCGGCTCATTTTATCCCTGTACGTATGGATTACTCCCTTGACAAGCTAGCTGAAATGTATGTGTCTCAGATTGTAAGGTTACATGGAGTACCCGTTTCTATTGTGTCAGATAGAGATCCAAGATTCACATCGCGATTTTGGAAGAAATTTCAAGAAGCTTTGGGTACCAAATTGCATTTCAGCACCGCTTTTCATCCCCAGACTGATGGTCAATCCGAGCGGATAATTCAGATACTCGAGGATATGTTGAGATGTTGCATCCTTGAGTTTAGTGGTTCATGGGAGCGGTATTTACCTTTGATTGAATTCGCTTACAACAATAGTTTTCAATCAAGTATTAAGATGGCACCTTACGAGGCTTTGTACGGTCGTAAATGCCGTACACCATTGTTTTGGACCGAGCTCGGTGAAAGTAAAATTTTCGGAGTTGATTTGATTAAAGATGCTAAGCAGAAAGTAAAAATAATTCGTGAAAGTCTGAAGGCAGCATCAGATCGTCAGAAGTCGTACGCGGATTTAAAACGAAGAGATATTGAGTATCAGGTGGGAGACAAAGTGTTTCTTAAAGTTTCACCTTGGAAAAAGATACTCAGATTTGGCCGTAAGGGCAAACTGAGTCCGAGGTTCATAGGGCCGTATGAAATATCCGAACGAGTTGGTCCAGTGGCATATAGATTGATTTTACCCCCTGATCTCGAGAAGATTCACAGCGTTTTTCATGTTTTGATGCTTCGACATTACAGATCTGATCCTTCGCACATAATTAATCCCTCTGAGGTTGAAATTCAATCCGATATGAGTTATGAAGAAGAACCGATTCGTATCCTAGCTCGTGAAGTGAAGAAGTTGAAAAACAAAAGGGTTCCGTTAGTAAAGGTGTTATGGCTCAAACACGGGATCGAAGAAGCTACTTGGGAAACCGAGAACTCTATGAAAGAACAATACCCAAACCTATTTACCGGTAAGATTTTCGGGGGCGAAAATTTCTTAAGTGGGGGAGAGTTGTGACAGCCCTAAATTGACCCTAGTCGGAAAGTGGTTTCGGGACCACGAAACCGAGCCATAAGAAAATAATTAAAAGTCATATTTAATGCTTATTATATATGAATTTGCACGTGTGAAAATTTCATGCTTAAATTTTGTATATAGTATGTGAAATTTATCAAATAGGACTTGGGTGAGAAAATTTAGGATTGTGCTAGGCAAATGTCAAAGTGGCCTATTAATGCATGTTAGAAAATGCTTGTGCTTGCATCTCAAATTACCCAAAATTTAGATAGTGGCCGGCCATGCTATGGGTTAAAACATATTATAAATATTTTGTGTTAATTTTTTGTGTTAAAAAAATAAAATAAAAGGGTTAGTAATAAAGTAATAAAAATTGGGGGGTGAAGAAAACAAAGTTCATCTTTGTTCTTCCTTGCCGAATTGAAAAGAAGAGAAGGGGGGAGACTTTCGGTCATGGAAGGAGAAGAAAGGTTAGTGAAAGGTGTTAGATTTGTTTTGAAATTCAAGCTTGTTTTAGGTTAATCATCTTGTTTCTTACTTAGCCCATGCCAAAAATCTTGAATCTTGATGGATGTATGGCACATTCGGTTATGGTTAATGAGGAGATAATTTGATTTTAACTTTTAAACTTTGAGGAAGAAATTGTTGTTGCAAGAAGTTGAGCTTATTGATAGTATAAATTTCTAATGCACCTATGGTAATAGCCGAACATGTAGTTGTTTAATGTTTTGAACAAGTGCCGTTTAGACGTTCTAAAATTGTCTAAATTAGATGTTTAATCATCTAAGGGTTCGGCATTGTGCATTCTTGTTAAGAGTTTGATTTGAAATCATGAGATCTTGTTGACTTGTGTTTAAATGGCATTTGGTCATGGTCTATGGGTGTTTGCCAATCCGGTTTAAGTGCATAGGTGCTAAATACTTTGTATTGGAAATTTTGATGTATAAGTAGAAGTTAATTAAGATGATATTGGGTAAATTTTTAGCTTAGTTGTGTTAAGTATTCGGCAATATTCATAATAATGAATATGAGAGTGTATATAAATAGGTGGTTGTGCATAACTTAAGTAATCGACTAAAATATGAACACCACATAAGTATATATACATACTTATATGTATGTTAGTGCCTTATGTATACACCTTGTGTCATTGAGACCTTCGAAAATAAATATGTATTAAAGTTATATTTGTAGTAGTTTAATGTGACTTACCAAGTACACAAATTTGAAAGCGAAATGGTGATAGACTTAAGTGGTAAATTGATTCGAATGAATTGGTTCTAAAATGTATATGAATGCCGTATGATTGTGTTTGATTGAGAGGTAAATTGTTTGATTTAGCTCAAGAGCTTAGAGGATCAAAGTTGGATAGGGGAAAGGAAAAAGTAATCGAATAGCCGTTGAAGTCGTTCGACAACATCCAAGGTAAGTCTTTGAGTAATGGAACTTAGTTTATGATTTGATTAAGTCATGACATATAAGCATAATAAATAAACGGTGATATAATGATTCTACTTGAATTATTTATCGAGGTAATTAGTTATACTTATGGCTGGTAGCCGAATGTGTATAGAGATCATGTTATAAAGCCAATCAAAATCATGCTCTTTGTATGTGGCTATTGAGCCGAAAATGGTAATGGTTGATAAGTGTCTTGTGTTTGAGTTCTAGTAATGAAAATGAAATATAGATGTGTTATGATTTATTGATATATGTGCATGATTATTCGGATGATAACCGGACTAAGATCCGAAGGCATTTGTGCTAGTTACTATATCCGGGCTAAGTCCCGAAGGCATTTGTGCTAGTTACTATAACCGGACTAAGATCCAAAGGCATTTGTGCTAGTTACTATATCCGGGCTAAGTCCCGAAGGCATTTGTGCTAGTTACTATATCCGGGCTAAGTCCCGAAGGCATTTGTGCGAGTTGCTATATCCGGCTAAATCCCGAAGGTACTTGGGTTTGGAAATGAGCGATCTTGCTGTAATAACTTCAATTAATATGCTCATAAATCCAAACGATAAGGTATGTTTCGTATATGCATTGGAAAGGTTGATTCCTTTTAAATAGTATTCGCTCAATTGATTAACAAGCTTCCGGCCTTTAGTTAGGTTTGATCCTGAGTGTATGAATATAATGGCTGAAGCGTGAAGTAAACATGATTTTGGGAATATGCGTATACGCAATCATTCATTTAGTCATACGAACGCTATACTTTAGTTGTAAATAATATTTCATTACATAAAACTTAATAAGCATCAAAATGCTTATTCTGTTGCTTTAATTCTCTGTTTTATAGATTTTGTTCTTCAGCTATCGGACTCGGAAGTGTCAAAGTCGAAGTCATCCACACTATCTAAGCCACTTTTTGGTACTCTTCAGTTAAACTTGATAATGGCATGTATAGGGCTGACCCTTGTTGTTAATTAAGTATCTTTTGGTAATGTATATTCGTATAGCCATGCGAAAATGGCTCGTATATTTTGAGTATAACATTATGGTCATTTTGTATATATGGTCTTATGACATGGTTATTAAGTAGTGTGGAAATGCTTGGTAATGATTAGCCATTGGAATGGCCGATGATGGTCCTATTGGTGCTACGTACTTTATGGCTAATCGTGATTATACTTGAAATTAATGTATGTCAATTTACTAATTGATTTATGGAAAATTATGAAATAGGTAAAATTTACCTTAAATATATGCTGACAGCAGCAGTGATGTGAATTTGAAAAATCACTAAAATAGTAGGAATGGAATTAAATAGTGAATAAATTACGAAATATAATCTTGATGAGTCTATTTTCATATGAAAGAAAAGAAACAACCATATGAGCCGTAATTTATGAGATGTTTAAGTTTTCGTGAAATAGGGCCAGAGCATTTTTTGGATCCCTTGTTCTGATTTTAGAAATTCACCATAAATTAACCAGAGATAATTAGGAGTCATGCTTTATATTTACAGATTCCTTTTTGAGTCTAGTTTCATTAGAAACAAATGGAATAAGTACTGAAGCTCTGTACAGGGATATATCTAAGTCGTAATGCATGAAGGTCGGTGTAGTCGAACCCTGAAACAGGGGAGACTTTAACTAATAAACTGTACTAATTGGCCCGACCAAAAATTCTAGAAAAAAATTTGTAGATGGATATATGAGTCTAGTTTCAGGAAAAATTTACGGAATTGGTTTTCGAGTTTTGGAACTCTGATATGATTTTTAAAGTGACGGTGATGCAGTTAGCCAGCTTGTCTGGAAATTTTAAAATGAACTATGTAAGTAAATGAATTAAGTCCGTTAACACCTCGTGTTCGACTCCGGCAACGGTCTTGGGTACGAGGTATTACATTGCGTATATGAGTAAATGTATGTGTAGTTTTTTATGACTATTTGGTTTGGAAGTTGATTAATAATATGATAAAATGACTATGTGAGTATTCGGCCTAGGTAGGTAATTGTCTATGAAAATGTATTAATTATGGGATTTGTAGGTTTGAGGTCAAGCATGTTAATGCTAATGTAATTCGTTTAGTTAATATGAGTTGACTATATTATTGAGTTGTTTGTTTGCTTGTGACTTACTAAGCTATAAAAGCTTACTCTGTGTGTTCATGTTACCCTATTTTATAAATTTTTGGATCAAGTTACGAGCGCGGGGATCATCAGTAAATTTCATCACACTATCTACTTCTTAGGTATTTAAATAATTGAACTCGAATTATGGCATGTATAGGCTGGAATGTGTTTTGAAATGTTGGATTTTGATTTTGTATAATTTGAGCCATGCGAAAATGGCTTAGTTTCCATGTTAATTTAGGTTATGATTTGATTATGGTTTGAGCTCACTTTTGGATATAATGCTATGTACTATGCATGAATGGTTTATGTGATAAATGATATATGTTTTGGAAATGCTTGATAATGGTTGGTGAAGTTGGAAATGGTTGATGTAATGATCATTGTATGTATATATTTTTATAGCATGATTAATTGGTTCGGCTAAGGATTTGCGTAGGTAAAACATATGTGAATTGGTTTGAAAAACTATTTCAATAATGTATTGGTATATTCGGACATAAGATGGAATTGAATAAGATGGTTATGTTTAAGTTGTGATTCGGCATTGCTTATATAAATATTTATGCATATGATAATTTGACTTGATTTGCTTGATACATGGTATTTAAGATTTATGTTTTGAATATGTTTATATGTGGTTAACGTCTTGTAATGATAGAAATAATCTCCTTTAGTTGATAAGTATTTTTGGTCAAACTTAGTTGGATTATGATTGCATGCTTAAAGTTGGTTACTATGAATTTTTGCTATTAAAGCTGGGTCATGAATGACAATAAATGAACCATAGCTTAAGATGTCCGAATGTTGACCGTTATTTGGTTATTGAATATGTAATTTTAGTCATATTGATTGGCATAGGTAATAAGTGTACTTTTGGGTGGTATGTGTGTTCATAAATTGGTTAAATTTACTAAAGCCAAATGTGCATGATCTAACGACTAAGAATAGGTATGTATCGTCTTTAATGATTGATACTTTAAATGAAGTATATGGAAATGCATGGTTATTGCCGTATGGATGTTTCAACTTGTACTTAAGTGCAAAGCATGCAAGTTCGAAATTGAACTTGACCTAAACCACATATGTAAGTAGTTTTATTTATGTATATTATAGCTTATTAAATTATAAGAATATGTATGTGATTTTTTTTTGTGGTTTTTCGGATAATTACATAAATGATTTAATAGTATGTTTGACTATGTTGATACTAATTAATGTTGTGTATATTAATGCATTATATACAGTAAGTATTATGTTGAAATTTGATATGAGTTGTGTTTACAATGTGCAAAATCAATGTATGTTCTGAAATGTAAGTTAACTACATTTTATTTATAAATAGGTTTGACTTGGTGAATATATATATTAAAGTTTGAAATTGTGCTTTTGATCGGTAATGCCTCATAACCCTAATCCGGCGACGGATACGAGTTAAGGGTGTTACATCGCCAAACTTGGGAATTCTCACATTATGTATCAAAGTCATCTAAGATTCTATTTGATGATTTAAATTAGTGCATTCATTAGAATAAGTTCGTTGTCTGGATCGACTTAAAGATACATTATGTCTGGCATTTTGATAGTCACTATAGCCAGTATAAGAATCTGCCAGTAGTAGTATCTGTATGTATATTATTCTGAGAAATGTATCCAACTTCTATCTTTAAAGAGACTATGAAATAGGATCTGTAATATGATGTGAAGTTTGTGATCCGCCTATCGGGCAGAATGTTTTTAAGGTAGTCAAGTATAGAGATTGGTGTATAGTTATTCGTTAGGAATAAGAAAAGTATCTACTAAAGGTTGAATGGAAGTGTAACACCTCTAACCCGTATCCGTCACCGGAATAGCGTTACGAGGGATTACCTATCAAATCACAACATACAACATACATTTCTCATACAAGAACCCTTAATGCATAAAAATCAATCCAACATAGTCATATTGTCCCTTATAAGGCTCTACGAGACCTTAAAACATGCCTAGAAGAGGTTCGGGACTAAACTGATAACATTTAAAAATTTTGGGAAACTTATAAAATTTTCATGCATACAGGGATCACACGCCCATGTGAACAGGCCGTGTGCCTCACACGGCCACCAGACACACTCGTGTCACAAGCCGCGTGGAAACAGGGCATACATACTGACTTGCATCACACGGCCGGAGACACATCTGTATGCCTTGGCCGTGTGAAATCTAAAGGGTATACTGACTTGGGTCACATGGCCAATCACATGCCCATGTGTCAGCCCGTGTGTCACACACGGCTAGTAGACACGCCCGTGTGTCTAAGCCATGTAACTCACTGACTTGTTTAATTAAGTTACAGTAGACACACGGTCGAGTCACAAGCCCGTGTGCTCAACCGTGTGGGGCGCAAATAGGCTTGGTTTAAGCCACATTTCTCACCCTCTTCAAGCAAACCAAAACCACATTATTTCATACCATTTCAATACATTTATAGGCAACCAAACATGCTATTTCATATACAAATCATGCCATTTAAAATCCATCCATTTCACTACTCAAATCATAATCCAAAACATACTAAAACAATATGCCATTACCAACAATTTCACCTATCTTCTCTATGCATTTTTCTCATCATCTTATCATCTATTTTAAACCTCAAATCATACCAATTAATCATCAAAACATCCATGAAAAACATGCCAAAATACAATGCCATTTGTATACATCATATTTCACTTACCAAAATCATAAAATAAGCCAACCCAAATGGCCAAATACACACCAATGTTTACATCATTATAATCCAAATCTCATGGCTAATATCATATCTCAAACCACATCATCATATCACTAGCTTATACATGTCATATACCATATTTACAAAGCATCAAAAGTACCAACAAGTTGATCGATGGTGTGGCGGTGTTCCTGATGATCCCCAAGTCCGAGCTAGCTTCGATTATCTATAAAACAGGGATAGAACACACAAAGTAAGCTTTAAAAGCTTAGTAAACCATATACAAATAAAATTATCACATGAATCAACATCATTTCCATCCATAGACAAACTACGAGTAAGCACATATAAGCTCACAAACCTTTTTCAATGTATACATATTTAATATCATAAGTGAATTCATCAAATACTTCCCTTTTCAATACTTGTATGAATCTCATACGTACCTGAGTCACTTAACTCATTCATACATTTTTTCTCAACTTGACTTTGCCCGTTGAACCTTTTGGAATTATTAAAGATACTCGAAAATAACATATAGCTCGTACAATGCTATGTCCCAGATATGGTCTTACATGTTATCATATATCGATGCCAATAGCCCAACTATGGTCTTACAGAAAATCAAATAACGATGCCAATGTCCCAGACACAGTCTTACACGTAATCACATAATGATGCCAATGTCCTAGACATGGTCTTACACATAATCACATCTCGTTAATCCTAATGTCATGACATTCATATCCTATACTATTCCTAAGGTTCGTATGGGACTTTCGGATATTGTAACCCTGTCGATTCTTGCTCATATTTGATCATTCAACATTCATAGCAGTTCAATGACAATTAAACATATATAATTCAATTTAAAGACATTTATTTGCATATGAAATTACCTTGTATTTGGGCATTAAAGTTCCACATTTTTACTCTTTAGTCCCTAAAGTTCCACATTTTTACAATTTTGTCTCTATTTCATAAATACACAAAATTCATGAAATTTCATTAAACCCAAGCCTAGACGAATTTCATATAGGCCCCTAGAATCCCAACACTTTCATTTATTTCACATTTCATCCACCCAATTTACACTTTTCACAATTAAATCCTTAAATTGCATTTTTAGCTAAAATCACTTAACAAAACTTGTGTAACTATCAACAAATATTCATTTTTCATCATCAAACATTCAAAAGCTCAAGTATTCATCAATGGAACTTCACAAAATCATTAAAAAAATTCAAAATTAAGGCATGGGCTAGCTAGAATACAAAGCAACGATCTTAAAAATGTAAAAAAAATTATTAAAAACCAAGCTCAAAACACATACCAGTTGATCCTTCAAAGTGCCGAACCCTAATGGCTTCCAATGACTTCTTCAATTTGTAATTTTGATGCTGGAAGATGATTATGAAACATATTATCTTTTGTTTTTCATTAATATTAACTTAATAACCTAATTACCATTTTAACCTTTATAATAAACATATAAAATCATTTAATATAAGGCTATCTATGTCAAATTCCACTATCAATGGTTTAATAACATCATAAGGACCTTTCATTTAATAAACCATAGCAATTAAGCACTTTAAACAAGTAGAATGCAACTTTTGCATTTTATGCGATTTAGTCTTTTTTCTCAAATTGAGCTATTAAACAATAAAATTAGCTCACGAAATTTTCACACATACACACAATCATGCTGTAAACACATAAAATAATATTAAAATAATTTTTTGAAATCAGATTTTGTGGTTCTGAAACCACTGTTCTGATTTAGCGAAAATCAGGCTGTTATAAGAAGTCTAGTGTAACAACCTAAACCTCGTCTAGAAGTTTAGACCAAATCTCAGATGTCACATTGATCACCGAAGTGATCGTAGGTAAATTTTAAAAAAAAACTAAGTTAGCACATCAATCCAAAACATTTAATCGTTTAAACCTCAATTAGTAGAATTTCAGTTAATTTTAATATATAAAACTGGAAAAAATAAAAACGAATAAATCTTAAAACATAACTTGTACAAAAGTTGTATTAAATCTTCTAGTTCAAAAACCAAACAACAAAATAGAAATTGGAACACAAACTGATAATTTATTTTCTGCGAAAACTATCCGAGACCCTGTGTACCGAGCCCAACATCAGAATTCAAAAAAGGTACCTGAAAGGGAAACACTAAGAGGGGGTGAGCTACTCAAGCTCAGTACGAGTTTGAAACAAGACGAGAAATAGAATTACAAATTTCAAATCAGTAGTGCAACATATTTTCAAATACTCCCAGAAGCAGAAAACATACCTGGAACCAATGTCCCAATGGTACTTAACAATCAGAGTACATAAATTCACACAAATGATTCAGCACAAATGCATTCAGACAAACAGAATACAGACAGATAATCTTACAATCAGAGCTCTTAAATAGATACGGGTGACATGCAGTCGAGTGATAAAATCGACCCATCCAGCCAACACACCTCTCCATCCCTCAATCACACCCCATAAGAGTTGTTTAAGCTCATCCAACCAAAACACACCACATAGGACCTCGAAGGCCCATCCAACCCTACACACCACATATGTGGACTAGGCCACTCAGATATAATACACAGCAGAGCTAACATATATGCAGTACAGTGCAATGCGGTAGTCCGCTGTACAGTCAAATTGCAGTTTATACTACCAAATCAGAATATGGTACTCAGCAAAGCTAATGTACATGCGGTACACTGCAATGCTGTAACCCGCTATACTAGTAAAATAATTGTCCATGACCTTCAGGGTATTGGGGCTAATAGCAAGCAGATAAACTGCCAGTTCAGGTCAATTTCAGTCTCCCTTCTCTTCGCAAACCCACCCAAAACACTTTATGTAAGTGCATAAATGCATTCAATCTCACAGAAATAATGACCACGTTAACAGAAAATCAGACAGAGCAGATATGCACACAAACACGCCCAGATAATCGAGTTAGTCAGACATTTCACCCAACAATTACAATTAACACATAAGCCATAGCCCAAATCAGAGTCTTAACTACCCTTACTAAGGCTTAGCTAATGGCCAGAACACATAGAGCCACAAAAAGATCATAAACCAACATAATACAAACAATTTGCAAGGTAGGACCACAAAGTCGTGTGCCCCGGTCATGTGGAATTGCCCAGGTCGTGTTGAGGTCTACACACCCATGTGGAGCCCACACACGCCCGTGTGAAGGCACACACCCGTGTGAATAGTCCATGTAACTCACTGTCCAAAAGTGTAAAAAAATAAGAATAGAGGAGACATGGTCGTCTGGTGATCTCACGAGCCTGTGTGGGACACATGCCGGTGTGGCCAGGCCGTGTGATATCAAAAATCATCGAAAACCCTAAATTCCCAATCACACACACCCGTGTGCCCAGGGGACACAGCCGTGTGAAAATTGATAAAATCCCCAAATCGGCCACATGGCCGTGTAGGACCTAATCCTGCTTGGAACCCTAATTCCTAATTCCACACAGTTGTGTGAATAGGCACATGCCGGTGTGGCTACCCATGTGGTCACGAAACCATTTCAGAACAAGCCAAAATCGTTGATTTAGCCATCAAAACATCCCCTTACGGAAACAAGAGTACATCAAAATATGTCATTTTCCCTATACTATTTCAACAACCAATACCTAACCCACATTTTAGAGAACATTTGAGAATGCCAAAACAATAATTCGCAAGAATAAAGAAAAAAGAAATAGTCAAGATCGAATCCCACACCTGTTTCATGATAAAAATGCTCGGATGTCGACTTGAAGACCAGGAAACGAAGCTCTTCAAATATCGCAGACAAAAATCGATTCGTAGAAAAGAAAAAAGCAAAAAGAAAAGCCAAGAGAGGGAGAGGGAGAGGAGAACGTGTAACCAAAAAAATAATAATAAAATAAATTAAAATCAATAAATAACTAAAATTAAACAATTTAATTAAAATATTTAACAAAACAACACAAGACGAAGAAATATTCTTCCAAAGCGCACACACAAGGACTCGAACACACATTCCAAAGATACTAACACCCACTAAACCACCAGACCAGCAAGCCCATCCTGTTATCTAATTAGAACTAACCACAATAGCACACCTCACACTCAAACCCTAGCCACCAAAACTCAAAACTTCTAGCCCCAAAATTCGACATGTTACATCTAGAATCTTAAAGGCAAGGAATTCAACAATAAAATTTAAAGGTAATATTGGTTGAGACTCACTAATTTCAGAATGAACTTATGGGTGTCTGTTTGTGATACAGGTTCTTAAGATTAAAACATTATGCCAGAAGGGACCAAACCAGGAATGTGCCAAGGTGACTGATCGTAGAGTGATATTTTGCGTACAAAGGGGCACTCTTGGGTATATGGTAAATTTTATTCTACACCATGATTAAGTCTGGTTTAACAAAGATTTAAGTTGTAATGTTTTATACTATTTTTGAGAATCTGTTGTAATTAATAAATGTTTCCTTCCAAATCTTTTAATTTAGACAAAATAAAATAATAAAATGTATAAGAAGTATGTTTAGTATGGTTTTCACCAGTTGTAAATTTTTTTTATGTATTTGAGTATTGGGGCATCCTATATTCGGGTCTGGCAACTCGGGTCAGGTATAGGGTGTTATAAATTGCTTATTCAAAAACAAGCAACTCATGGTCATGTTCTATATTTATCAATCCACACAATGCCAATGAGATGATATTATTAACTCTTCAATTGAGCTATGAATTCTATTGTTTCTAGTAAAGTCATGCCATACACAAGTTGCCACACCCCAAAAACTACAGATCCAAAAGTTGAGTAAGTATGTATGTAAATTGTTTTGGCTATGTGGTAGTATAATCCGCTACCCTGCTGACTTACTAGTGAGTTAGAATATTGGTGCATACTAGCATTAAAGTATCCTTCCATTAGTGATATCTAAGGATTTAGTCCTAGGGTATCTTCAAGTGAGAAAAGGGTGCGACTAAGAAATAGTACACCTCAAAGTTTTGGATGAGCACTAAGAGCCTATCAAGTGTATAAAAAAGATGTAGGAGACTTGATTGTATTTAAGACCACGCTATATGCGAGTTACCACCAAGGTATAGTACACTCGGTTTACTCAAGCACTAGTCTAGTTGGTTTCTGTAGCAGGATTAGTTGGGAGTCATTTGGATTAATTAGACCCTTTCTATCATTGGTCAAACAATAACGAAGATCTTAACCGGATTCGCTTTACCTTCCCTCAAATTTTTGTCAGAAAATCAGGAGATTTAGGTTAGGTAAGCATCATCACTTGTCAAAGTCCACAGTAGGGGAAAGGGAGTTTATATCTAGTGAAAAGGGAAAACCTTCTAGATGGTTCTCTTTCTACTCTATGTTATGGTCCATCTTTCTAACATAAATGTTCTTTTCTTCTTTGTTAAGGTAAAGCTAAGACCTCATTTAATCAATGGATGATCTAAGACCTCATTTAATCGATAGATGATTCAACCTTCTGTTAAGTCTTATAATCCTATATGTTATGATTGTTGATAAGTAAGGATGTTAAAAGGTGTAAGAATAATAGGGTGCGAGTGAAAGACCCTACATGGGGGTTGCACGTTGTAACACCCCTTACCCGTATCCAAGGCCAGAATAGGGTAAGAGGTATTACCAGACTTAACCATACACATAGACGAAAACTGGGCCATAAAATTTCATTTAATTCAAAACTTTTCGAACACATGCATAGACTCATATTTAAAGACATATAACGTGGCATAAATGAGCACTTATACATCCATAATCATGCAATAACAAACAAAGCTAACTATATCATCACATCAAAACAGAGGACATGGCATGATTAATTAAACTTACAAACCGTAATGGATAAGGACCACATCTCATGATCATATACGATAACTCAATGCAGACCGATACGTATGGTCAAAGTCATAATAATAATACCACAAACCAACTTCCTATACATGCCACTCACTTGATATTTCTAATATTTTAATTAATTCTCCCAAAAATGATAGCTTGATAGTGTGATTTTGCCTCCGACGATCTCCAACCCCAAGCCGACCTGCCAAAACTGAAGAAGTAGAGAGGAGGGTAAGCTTTACGATTAGTAAGTCCATATGAAGTTAATAAGCAATTACCCACATGTTTTTTTTTAAGGTAAAACATCATAATTGTACAATTTACTCTTGTTCAGGTTAAGCTGTTTTACCGAGTTACAGTTACTAATTCATTTATATCTCGAGCTACGATACTCCAAATTAATTTTCATTAATTTTCCTTGAAACTAGGCTCATATACCTTTCTCTCATAAAATTTCTAGAATTTTTGGTTTAGGCAATTAGTACAGTTTATTCATTAAATTTTCCCTGTTTTTGCTGTCCAACAGTTCTGACCTCTCTTCACTAAAAATTATTTTTCTCATAGTATAGAATTCAGATAATTCTCTCATCTATCTTTCCAGAGAATATACTCATTAAGGATTTTAATAATATAAATTAAAACCCATAATTATTTTTATACAATGTTTAATAATTTTCTCAAATTGAAACAGGGGATCACGAAGTCATTCAGACTCTGTCTCACAACAATTTAAATATCTCATAATATAAATTCCGATTGCATATACCGTTTCATCTATGTGAAACTAGATTCATTGGTATTTAGCCTTATATTTTATTCAGCCCCTAATTCAATTTCCATAATTAATGGTGAATTTCCAAAGTTGCACCACTGCAGTAACCCAAAACTGCCAAGGCTAAATTTACTCATTCATTACTATTATTCACCAAATCCATACAATACCATTTCATTCATAATGGTAAGAACACATAATTATGCTTCATAAGCATAAATCCATAATCTCAATGTCATCAAGTATCAAGGACTTATTCCAAATCATGTCATTTTCATAATATTCACCAAATACTATATACATCATAGATCATCACATGTCAAGGCATCACACATAAGTTTAGTGTACATACATGTACAACTTGTAACATAACTCAAAGACATACTCACCAATGGGTTATCTCATTGGGATCATCAACGAATACTTTGCCAAATTACCCATTGAACACTCGGAATGTAATCGGATACACGGAATGCATGCACATAAGTGCCATGCCAACAGTTAGACAAACTCAATAGCCGGCAGAATATATGTGTAGCCAAGCTACCATGTAACCCACCCATAAGTGAACTTGGACTGAACTCAACGAGCTCGGGTGTTTGCATCCATAAGTGAACTCGGACTCAACTCAACGAGTTAAGATGCCTAGTTACATCTCTCGAACTCGGACTCAACTCAACGAGCTCGGAACTCAAATATCCTAGTGACATGTCACTTGTATCCTAATCTATTCCTAAGGTTCAAACGGGATTTTCCTCAATCACACACCTTTGCTGTCTTCCACGGAATGTCGGAACCGATACTTGATAGCATTTCATATTTATCAAGTAGCTCACATAATTTGCATATTACTAAATAATAATCCACAAACCATAATATTTCATGATAATAATCATCATATCATATAAATAACATTAAATTACTTAAAATGAAAATTATGTTACTACATTTACACATGAACTTACATCTCATTTAATATCAAGGAAATAACATTAAATTACACATTGCATTATTAAAAATCATATGAACTTACCTCATATGCGAAAATAGCCATTTTTACCATTTTGTCCACAACTTGATATTTTCCAATTTTAGCCTGAATTTCGATTTTTCCTTGCTCTATCATTTCAAATATAGCCTAATTAGGACTCACATTATTCAAATTAACCCAAAATCATATTTTGAAAAATTAAAATTTTGCCCCTAAACTTTGTCAAAATTACATTTTTCCCCTAGGCTCGTAAATTAAACTTCATCCTATTTCCCTATGTTTTATGGCATGATGATCATTTTTCCCTTCTATAGCAACCCCAAATTTGCACTCTAACATGTACTTATGAACATTAGGTATTTTTACCGATTATGTCATTTTACTTATTTTCACGTAAAATCTTAGTAAAAGTCGTTTAACACAATTTCAAGCTTCATATTCTACCATAAAACATCAAAATAAACACATTTCACCTATGAGTATTTTTCCAAATATAAACCCTAGGTTAAATTATTGCTAGAATAAGCTTAACCAACTTACCGAGATTTCAAAAATGTAAAGAACTTTAAAAACGGGGCTAGGGAGCACTTACAATCGAGCTTGAGAGTTTGAACAAACCTTAACCATGGCTGCTTCTAGTAGAAACGGTTGAATGAAGAAGATGATAGCTAATTTGGTTTATTTCCCTTTTTTAATTCTTTTAATTATTAGTTTATCAAAATACCTCTAACTTAAAAATATTTTATTACACCCATTTCATGTCTATTTTTGTCCAGCAATTAATCAATGGTCTAATTACCATTTAAGGACCTCAATTTAAAATTTCATAACAATTGGACACCTCTAGTATGTAGAACTCAACTTTTTCACTTTTTATGATTTAGTCCTTTTGACTAAATTAAGTGCTCGAACGTCAAAATTTTCGAACAAAATTTTCACAAAAATTATTCCGTAAAATCGTAGACCATAAAAATATAATAAAAATAAAATTTTCATCTTCGGATTTGTGGTCCCGAAACCACTGTTCCGACTAGGCCCAAAATCAGGGTGTTACACACGTAGTTGAAACTTAGTAAACTATCTATAAATAAGGATTCTAATGGAAATTCACTGATCTTGTATGCATTTGTTGCTGTTGGATTTGGAAGGATAATCGAAACAGAAACTCCAGGTCGATATATTATGATGGTTCTTTGTATAGTCGATGTTCATATAGATGCACATATCTTATTGAGGAGTTGTTGTATGTATGGTTGTGTATGGTCTCCATGAAACATTTGTATGTACAAAAGTGTACAATGTGCTACATGAAAATGACTATGTGTGGTAAGCATGTATGGGCAATTTTGTGTTGGGAAGTATGATTCTGTTAAGGGTGTGAGTGAAGTCTATGTAAATGTGTCCAATATGCTATTAGAGTGATGCATGCCAAATTTTTGGGAAAATATGTGATATGATAATGGACCCCGTTGTGGTGCTTGATGATGTCTACTAGGACAGTAAACCAATCTGTTCAAAAAAAATTACAAGTATACAAACAAATATACTAAACTTAGGGAACTAGATCTAACATATATATATAGATAATTAGCAAGATTATTAGCTTAGTTAATTGCAAATCATGTAGCTTAATATGCATATTACAAGTTAGTGGGAAATGATGACACACTTAGTCACTTAGTCACTTAATCATGTATTATGAAGTGTCAAAGGTTTAATTGTTTCTAGGTCCTTGGGATCATTATATATTAAGGCCCTTTAATGTGTTTCGATCAAATTCTCCCATTAATCTCATTCTCCAATTTACTGTACTATTTAAAAAATACTTAATTAAATTAGTTTTACTTAATAATTTTTCCCTATAATTCTGTATTCAATATGAAATTACTCAATTTTAATTTTGACCGATTCAATTTAATTAATTCAGTTCTAAAATTGAATTTTTCGACATCATTTAAATTTGGGTCATTGTAGCCTTCGTATGGTGAAAATTGAATAACTGCAATTTGTTTTATGTACATTTTTATCCCAAAAGTGATCCTCATCACACCAATAAATTAAGCCGCAACATTATCATGCCAAATAATCATTATTGACTCATATTTGTTGTTTCAAAGGTGAAGACTTGATTTTCACTTTATGGCTCTAGACCAAATCCTAGTATCTTAGGCAACAAGAAAAGTTATTTTTTAAGCTTTGAAAGATGTTTTCTTGACACCTAAGAACAAGATTAAAATGAAACTAAATAGAAATATAAATAAAGAAAAAAAATAAAGGTGGGAGATGGAATAGATAAACTGATAGAGATGAATAGAAGGATAAATGTCCAATTGAACCCATTAGAAAAGATTTCCCAAAAATCTCAATCAATGAATCTAATTGACCTTCCAAGAAAAAATCCTTGGCAACTCAAAGTTTGAAAAACTTCTGTAAAAATCCTGAAAGATTAACTAAAATGAATCTTCTGATAAAAATAAAAATTGAAACTTGCAAGATAAAATACTCCAAAGATTGCGTTATTAATCAAACAATAAAAAATAATATTTCTTTGTCTATAGAAAACATAATTTCATATATATAAACCTAAAATACTTGGAAAATAAGGAAACAACCCTTCATTTGTCTCCTAACAATTAAACTAGTCATAATCTTACTCTTTAAGCTAAATTAGTCTAAATACTTAAAAATTCTCAATAAATAAATCTATAAAATATAAAACTTCAAAAATACTTTCTTGGCCTTAATAATCAAATTAAGCCTCAAAATTGAACCCAATATGATTTATGTAACACCCCTCACTCGTTTCTGATGCCGAAATTGGGTTATGGGACGCTATGTAATAAATAGAACAGGAACATGTGAATTTAAATCAAGATTCATCAAATCATTCATTAAATCTCAATCATTCAAACAAAATGTATTTTGCATACAAGTTCAAACTTAAATCGAACTTATGGAAGCTCTAAAATCAATTCAAAACTAAACAGAGACTAATTTGAAACTTTACACAAAAGAGAGGCAAAAGTGCAAAACAAGGGTCACACAACTATGTAGCCAGGCTGTGTGAAAGGTTGAGACCGCGTAGCATTGATTCACATGGTCATGTATCCAGGACTTGTAACTCACCGAGGTCATGTAGGTCAAAGTGTAAAATTTCCAACAAAAGTCACATGACTGTGTGATTGGGCCATGTAACTAATTGTAACCATGTCACCTAATTTCAACTTATTCTTAATTGGCACATGACTATGTTACCAAACTGTATGTGGCACATGGTTTTGTGATCAACTGTGTGACTCAAAACATACCATTTATACAATTCCTTAAACCAACTGAATAAGGTACTTTCAAATGTTTATATTTACATTCTATAACATTATTCAACATACTTCAATTTCAAGCCAAAACATGTGAAAGTACAACCTATAAGTGTTTAACCAATATGCCATTTTGGCACCATCACAAAAGATATGTGTATTAATAACACTTTCTTCATTAAAAAAGCATAATACCTATATTTTTCCTATCAACAAAATAGAGTTGCCTGGATTTAATGATACACAACCCAAACATAACCATTTAGGCCTCAAGCATACAACTACCTTTCAACATACCAAAACTCACCATATCACAGAACCAACTTGACCTAATAAGTCCTAACATTACAATTATCATTTAGCACATATGCCACAACATTACATCCAAGCATTACCATTCAAACACTTTTTCATGATTCAAGATCAAGCATACATTTACTACACATACATTCACCATTTACCATATAAGCATGCCATAGATGTAACACTTCTAACCCGTATCCATCACCAGAACAGGGTTACGAAGCATTACCAGAACTTACAGAATGAATATAGATATTTTATATTATTTTATCATACATGTCAAAAATTAATCGTAAATTCCTTATTAGGGCCCTCAAGGCCCAAAACATACATTAGAAACAAGTCGGGACTAAATCGGGAACTTAGAGAATTTTTTGTGAAATTTCAAATTTTTTTCCTAGGTGCAGGGGTCACACGCCCTTGTGGTTAGGACATGTGAGCCACACGGCCTAATGGAATGCCTATGTCTCAGGCCGTGTGGCATATGAGGTAGGGCACACGCCCGTGTCCCTAACCCGTGTAACTCTCTGACTTGCAACTTAATTAAGTGCAGGGATCACATGGCCAGCCACACGTCCGTGTGCTAGGCCGTGTGGTCAATTTATTTTTCAAAAATTAGGTACAGGATTCAAACGGCCAAGACACACGCCCGTGTTCTAGTTCATGTGTTACACATAACTAACGCACATGCCTGTGTCTTTGCCTATGTGCCTAATTCAGGGCATTTTATTTCTAAATTTTAAGATGCAAGGGACACACGACCAAACCACATGCCCATGTGCCAAGCCGTGTGTCACACACGATCAAGACACACTCCTGTGTGTCTACCTATGTAGACAAAATAAGGTCATTTCCTAGCCTTATTTCTCACCCAAATTTGCCAACAACCTACACAAATACTTGCAATCATATGCAAACCAATTCAAGCATTATAACCAAGCCAACTCTATCATCTAGCATGATATATCATCACATGCATTCATGTTTATAATCATACCTTTTATAAACATACATATTTAACATAACCCAATTAAACTATACTAAACACATATGTATTTATCATGATTTACCCTTATAAATATACCAAAACAAACTATCACTGGTCATTCCAATGGCTAGATTACAAACAACCATTTACAAGCCAACAATTGGACAAATTAACCTATACATGCCATTATACCAAAATACATTTACTATTTATACAATACAAGCTGGTGGATAGTGTGATGATGCTCTGACCGATCTCTGACCGATCTCTAACCTTTATGAGCTTTCAAGCACTTTAAAATAGAAGAAAATAATCCTAGTAAGCATTTAATGCTTAGTAAGTTCATATAACAGGAATTAAACTTATCAATCATTTGCATTTAAATAAGCATAACAATAACATGCTTCCCAACAAATTGCCAAGTTTACCTATTCACATATGCTCAATTAAGCAAGTTAGTCACATAATTCATATATTCATCAAATAAACATGGATGAGCTCGTCATGCTACAAACTTTCAAGTATTTCAAAAGCATCCGAGACATAATTCCTTCAATCTCATATTTTCTCATGTCAGAAGTTTTATCCGTTGAATTATTGAAATATCGATGGATACTTAGATATTATACGTGAGGTATACAAATCAGTGATCCGTCAATTCATGTTCAAAGTTACCCTTTAGGGTACATAATCTGGGAGCACATTCTCGAGCCACATATCAGGATGCTCAAACGAGCCATGTAACAGGATGCTTATCCAGGCTAAACAGGAAACTCATAAGAGTTTAAATCAAAGAGCTCATAGAGCTAATAGGTAACTCCGAAGAGTTATTATCAGAGAGCACCAAATAACCATTTAATAGGGAGTTCAAGCGAGCCATGTCAGGAAGCTCATGAGAGCCTATATCAGGATGCTCATGAATAGATGCGTTTGTGTCCACATCATATGCAAGATCACAATCAATCGAATCATGTAATAGGACGCTCACAAAGAGCTGTGCTAGAATGCAACACATGCAGAATCACTACTGATCAGGATGCTAGCAAGAACTATATAACAGGATGCTTGAGAAGGCTTTTAACAAGATGCTCGTCCGAGCTATAATGTCCGCAACATATGCAGGACTATAATCAGTATGGGAAAATTACTGTATCCATCGCATTTCATTATTCAAATGGAACTTATTATTTATCGAGCAATTTCGACCATGTGATTATTTTCATACATTAATCATTTATACAATTCTCTCACATACATCATTTAATTCAAACATATAAATATACATGATTATCTTACACGAACTTACCTCGACGCTTATTCGTATTTAAAAGTCTACTAATCCTAACATTTTCTTTTCCTCGATCTAACTTTCAATTTGAGTTATTGAGATATATATAAATGAATTTAATCATCAATTTAATACAATTCATATTCAATTGGATTCAATTTACACCCTAAAAAACTTACCATTTTGCCCCTACATTTTTCATAAATTCCATTTTTGTCCCTAGGCTCATAAAATGAATTTCATGCAATTTAATCCTTATTCCAAGCCTAATCGGAATTTTTATATAACATTTACAGCTCATGTATTTCATAAAATTCAAAAATTTTCCATAAATTTTATATCTTTTCAATTTAGTCCCTATATCACCATTTCATGAAAATTCTCTTTGTAAAAGTTGTTTATATATCAACAACCTTTCATTTTCTATCATAAATTTTAAAATTTTAGCATATTCATCCATGGAAAAACTTCTTTACTTTTCTATCTTTACAAACAAATCCCCAAAATAGATAGATTAAGCTATTCCAATCTAAAAAATATAAAAATTACTAAAAACAGGACAATAATTCATACCTAATTAAGCTTGATTAGTTTCCTTTCTCTCTCCTAGGGTTTCCATAGAATTTTGGTGATAAAGATGATGATAATAATATGATGATATTTCTTTTTAATTATTTATCATCCTTTAATTATTTACATTTCCAATTTAGTCCTTTTCTTTTTTCTAATTTTCCATGGATGAATCATCAAAATATCTACTAACTTTACTTTAATGGTTTAATTACTGTATAAGGACCTCAAGTTTTGAATTCCATAGCTACTTGGTACGTATAGCTACTAAAACTCAACTTTTGCATTCTATGCAATTTGGTCATTTCCCTAATTAAACACATAATCAGTAAAATTTTCTTATCAAAATTTTCATATAACATTCTTATTATAACACGAACCATGCACTAATATTAAAATAAACTTTCTTTTTTTCTCATATTTTTGGTTTCGAAACCACTATTCCGATTTCACTGAAAATGGGTTGTTACAATAGAAATATTAAAGTTCAACCTTACATATCAAACATTATGAACACTTTACAACATTAACCTTTAAGCTCAAGACATAATCCCAAAATAACCTATATACATGTCATATAACCAAAGTAAAAACGATTTCAAAGTCTACCGAGACTGAAGCTTGATAGTGTGAGCTATGGAGTTGATCAGACGGTCTTCTTCCGTAAAATGTCAACTATAGGAAACATGAAATGAAAACAAAGTAAGCTTTAAATAGCATAGTAAGTTCATGTGATTAAAAAATACTTGTAAACTTACCTTGAATCAGATAAATCCAATAAAATAATTAATAGGATATTATACCCTGACATAATAATTAACAAGAAGCAGATGAGTTCATCATACACAAATTCACTGAGTAATTCAACTTTGTTCATGTTATTAAAGCTATATCAATCTCATATCATCATCATATATTGAACATCATTATTCACTTAAACAGATATTTGAATAGTTTGATGAGCTATAGCAAAAGTAACTCGAATACTAAGGTAAATATATTAGGGAGCATTGTAGTGCTGGATAAGGGCACAAATGTGAATACAGAGGCACCGAAGTGTAAACATGGGCACCAATGTGCAAACAAGAGAATTGAAATGCAAGCAGGGGCACCGATGTGCAAACAGTATAAGCGCACATCTAACCCTATTATCATGTCAATCATATCCTAATTGTTTACCACGTTTAAATGAGCATTTATACAGGATTCTAAAAATTTACAAAACAGGAACACTTCCATATTTATCCAAAACACATTTCATAACCAGGTCACATTCATTTAGTATCCACGTGAGTCATGTTTCACAAGTATGCAAGACTTTTAGTTAGATCCTTTCTCACCTATAGTATCAAATTTTAAACATTTTAAAATTTCAATCTAACAATGTATACAAATATATAGTCACAGTTCAATCACAATCAATACATATAAGCACATTTCTATACCCTATGAACTTACCTAATATGATTAACTATCGAGTTGAGTCAGAGGGACTATTTTGCAATTTTTCCTTTTTCTCGTTTAGCAATCGATTGTTCCAAATCTTTATCTAAATAATAATTAAGTTCAAAATATAAAATTTATGCATATGACCTATTAATTTCATTTTATAATATTTTTCTAAACTTTTACATTTTATTCAATTTAATCTTTAAAACCGAAACCAATATAATTTTCATAATTAAACTTCATTTTTCAATCCATTTCCAATTTCATCCTAATATAACACTAAAACCATATTTTACAAAAATCTCATCAACTTTAACATATTTACAATTTAGTCCTTTAACTCAAAGCCAGCAAAAAGTACTTTACAAACTAGTTCTAATTAACATTAAAGCTTACAAATCCACCATTAAACATGAAAAATGTTCATAAATCACTAATGGTAACTTTAAAAACTTTTAACAGTATTACGAAATAGTCTCTAGGCTAGCTAGATTAAATTACAACGATATCAAAAATATAAAATTTACGAAAAAATGGGCTTAAAATGGATTTGCATGCAAAGAAACAAGCTTGGCTAATTTTAAGCACTCCTACAGTGGAGGTTTCAATCAAAATGAAGAAATGAAGAAGAAGAAGAAGATGGCTTGTTGTTTCTTTTGTTTATGTTAAAACATTTATTTAGTTACCAAATTAACCTTAGGTTTAATTTATAATTTCCATCGAACACATGCACAAACCATCCATTTTGTTTAGAATATGGCTCATTGCTACATAAATCCATGAAAATTCATTACTTAAGCCTTTCAACAAATAAAAACCAATATCGATTAACTTTTACAATTTTTATGATTTAGTTTTTGTACCTTAATTAATCATTCAATCATTAAAATTAATGAACCAAAACTTAGTAAAACTCTATATTAGACTAATAAATATTAATAAATAATATTTATTGACACGATCGTCGAAAAATGGGATTCTGAAGCCACCGTTTTTGGCACCACTGAAAAATGAGCTGTTACAATTTAAACATGAATCAAAACCTGAAACTCATAATTCTTGTAATAATCTCATCCAAAAATTTCTACTTGCACAATCTTCACTAAAACGACCATAACTTGAGCTCTTGGACTCAAAATCAAGTGATTCAAAGGGTGTTTTGAAGTTAAGAGTAACTTTTTCATTAGTCAGTAGACATCTTAACCCAAAAACAACTGGATCTCATCCAAAAATTCATCACCAGTCAATTGATTTTCCAGACTTAAAAATTTACAGATTTGGTGAATTTAATAAATTCCACCCAATCTATGACTGTACATGTATCATTTTGTCTATTTGGTCAAATTGCATTTTAGTCCTCATAGTTTTCAAATTTTACGATTAGGTCTGTTTTTCTACATTCACAATTCTCTATATTGATTTCTATCTCCAATGTCAAATTGATTTCTTATAATCTATCTTTATATGAATCATCTCCATATTCCTTAAAATCCACTGAATACGATTTCCAAATCGTACTAGATGATGTACTGAAAATTTTGGGGTGTTATACTAACTTAAGAAAAATGACACTGACATGATAAACAATTCGAGTGCATTTAATATTCTTAATCTAATGTATTTACCTATTTAAATTTCCTTTTACTCACAATTTAAACCATTTTTTTTATTTTGTCCATATTACATATGTATTATGATTAGTTTCAAACATTACATTTCATTATTTATTATATGTTGTTTATAAATGAACACCTATATTTTATATACGTAATTCCTACGCATATGTGTGTGTGATGGAACATCTAGTTAAATTTAAATTTCAGGAAAATTATATAAAATAAAATTATATTAATATTAATAAGATAATATTTAGGAAAATTTAATATTTACAAAAAATTATTAAACAACATCTTATAATTTTTTATATACAATTATAATTAAAACTCAAACTATTCTTAGGAAAAATAAACACCTAACCAATAGACCACAAGTTGAGGCTCATTTGATAATTTTAATTTTAGGCCCAATTCATGATTTGGCCCCAGAAGTATACTTGTTTTCCCACTTTAGTACCTAAGGGTGTGCTTGTTTGCCAGGCATGATTTTCTGGTGTTTGTTTGACTAAAAAACTTTTACATGGGGAAAATATTTTCACAATCACGGGTAAAATGCCTAAGGTTTTAAGGAAAATGTCTTACAGAATTTTTTTTCCGTAAGACATTTTCCAACTCTCATCAGGCTTCCCCCCTTGCGCCGTTCTTCATCTTGTTTCTTCTCCATCTAGGTACGATCCTCCTACTTCTTCTATCTTCTTTTAATTTCATTTTTTCCTAGCTTTTCACAAATCTTCTCTTCTCAGGGCTACTGTTTCGTTTCGTTGGTTCCAACTCTCACCAATCTTTCCTAGCCAAGCCGTTCTTCTTCTTCCTTCTTCTTCATCCAGGTAACTCTGCTTCCTTCTACTTCCTCTGTTTGTTGTTTGTTGTAATTGTTTGTTGTTTGCTGCAATTCTACTAATAATCGAAACTAGGGCATTCCTTCTTATCAAAAACAAAAACCCCTTTTATAAGTATTTTTAGTTAGAGTTGAAGAAAGCATTTCGGCTGGATTTGCAGGAGAATCAACTCATTTAGAAAGCCCCATCTAGAAAGCAAGAAGCTTGCACCAGCAGCCAGATTAAGAGATCTTAAAGTCCCTTTTTTTTCACATAAAACATTGACTTTTTGTCTCTTCCTGAAGTCATAAGGGGATTATCGACTGGTCAATCAAACGCAATAATCCCCACTAGGTATCAAGCTCGATTCGAGATCACTAATAGAGTTAGAAAAAAATAGAGTTTCCTTACTAAAAACAAAGTTAGAAAGCCTCATATGCCCAGGCTTAGGTCAATGATAAGATAAAGAAGCTTAAGTTTTAAGATTCGGTAAACTTCTTTGGGTTTTGGGTGCCATGAATTTTTTTACCTTTAATTCTCATTCTTAGCTTTGGGTTGGTTCTTATTTCTCATTGAAACGCTATGAACTTTACTAGTCTTTGCCCGAGTTTTAACCAAACATAATGAAACAAGAGAATGGTCTGCTTTTGTCTTTCTGTTGATTGAAATGAAATAGCAGCATGTTTTTCAAATGAAGGACTAGTGATTTTCTTAACATATATACATTAGTTAGATAGATTTTAGAATCAAAGGATCAAGCATGAGAGCCTCTTCTCTTTTCTCTTTGGTGGTCAATTGGTAGTAATGATGAATGTTCTTCAAAACTTTAAAACCTTTGTGACACTTCTGGGGAAAAAGACCAGTCTTAGCAAGTAGCATCTATAGGATAACCTGTTCTGGATTTATTTTGCTTTTTTTTTCACAAGGCCTTGTTTGGTTTTGTTGTTTGCTGCAATTTGGTTTAGTCTTTTAATACTGAATAGTTGTTTGCTACAATTTGCTGTTTGCTGCAATTAATTAGTTGTAAGTTTATTTGTAACCACTTCATATTAGACATGCTGAATAGCTTTTGTCTTTCTGTTCATGTTGGAAATAATTTTAGTTTTGAAAATGAGTTTTTTTGCCATTAACATTATCCACCTCGATTATTTAAGGAATCGAAACTTGGGGTTTAGTCCTACTTTTTAATTTAACTATCAGAGTATTGTTTTTCAGTTTTCATTTGGTTGTTTTGGATTTCTTGATATGGAATTGTAGATGGAAAACTGAACTGACTTGATAGCTTGTTTCTTAGGCTCCGTTTGTTTTTGACAATCGATAATGGATGTTGCTTTTGTTTTTACATGATTGAATTTTGCTACTCTGTTGACCATAAGATGCAAAAATTTGTAGCTTGTGCTTGTTGTTTTGTTCAATTTTTGTTGCTTTCTATTTGTAGGGTTAATAACATGTGTAATTTCTTTGAAAACTCATAATAGTTAAAGGAAGGAGCAATGTGATGTTGAGGTTATCGACTGACATGCTAGATGTGGTTCACATGTATAAATTTGGTCCATGGGTAGCACGAAGTTGGCATATAGACAAAAAGTTGTTATTTTTTTGAATGATTTATTTATTTATTTATTTCATAAAACCATGAAATAATACAATGAGTTGTTATCTAAAAATCAACCAAGAACAGCTAATTTGAGTGTTGGAAATTGTAAATGTAAGAACCGGCAAAAATACCATACTAAATTAATTATAGACATATATGTACCAAGACTTGTACTATAATTTGTTTGTTGTAATCCTAGTTTGTTCTTAAAAGAAGAATCCAAAGCAGCTTCCTTCTGTTTTGGCCCTATGACAGATACAATTTTTTTTCCTTCTTGTTTTTGCTAGTTGTATATAACACCAATATTATTATTTTCATGAAAAATTCTAATATAATGATGTGATTTAATTTTTGGTACAAAAATTTATAGGTTAATAGTTGATGTATTGATAGTTATATTTCTATATATTTATTTAAAAAAAATTAATAACATGTTATGATCCGATTCGATATATAAAATATATACTTTTAAAAAATAAAATATAAAAACTAATTATTCTATATACATGATGCTTATAAAGTATTTCACTATTATCAAGTAATAACGTTACTTATTTTATAGAATTACATTTACTATGTAGTTTTAATATTTAACATTTAAAATATTTTGTAAAAAATTATGACTTATTTATCCATATATATTAAAATTATTAACGTACATATTGCATCAAATCAATAAATTGGAAGCTTTAGGCAACCAGTAGGGATACATATTCATTCCATTGACTAAATTCAAATTTATTATTAGGATATAGTATTAGGATAGCATAATCTTTTTATTTTTTTTAGATATTCTATTCCATCCTCAGGCTTCTAAGGCATTCAAATTTATTCTCTCTATTTTGATTTAATTCTAGTTAAATTATAAAAAAAATAATTACAATTATTTTTTTTGTGTCAAATTATAGTAATAAAATTAAAGGTTGAAATATATTTTTCTAAGTCTTTATACATTACATACATTTAAAATTTAATCCTTAATTTTATTTTCAAGTTAGTCTCTCTACTTTTTGGATTTAAAAATTTAAATCTAATTATTTGTATGATTTTTTAAAATTTTAAAAAATAAATTCACTTAATAATCATGTAACAATAAATATGATATTGAAAAGTGTTTTTGACTTGGAAGTTAATTATAATTATTTATTATTGGTTTTATTATTTTCTTTTTCCTCTTTTAAGACAAACTATAATGGGTATGGATTATCAATATTTGACACTACAAACAATATAACCCACTAATTTAAAGCTTGTTTGAAGGACCCTGACCACCATTAGTATTTTGTCCATCAAAATTATAAAATTAAATTGCACCATTAATGTTGAATTAGTTTACATCATTCCGTCTATTTGATTTAAGTTTCCTCTTTCGCTTTATAGCTTTAACTAAATTCATGGTTTAACTTAATGCTTCCAAGCTCAAGAAAGAGAGCTAATCCTTGAGACCGGGTAGGGGAAAAGAGATATGGTTAAAATTTTAGGTTAAAATATTTGAGTCGGGTTCAGACTAAAATTTTTTTATCCAAAGCTCGAATATTTTTAAAATAGGTTTTATTTTTAAGTTCAAACTCTTTTTTTTATAATTTTTATTTAAACATTTTCATATTTGTATGTAGTCATGGTAACTTTATTCATATATGCAATCTTATGATAAGCTTGCATCTTTTCTGTAGTGATCAAATATTTGTGTGTCATTATTTTGTGTAAATGGATCGTAATCAAGATCAAAATGCAATTGTCGGAGTTGTGGCTTCAGTTTTAGCTTTTAGGGCTCTTTGGATTAAAAAATTAAAAACTAGGAAGGAAATTGCTTCTCACCGCCGTTTGAATCGAGATTATGAAAGGGAAAATTATATTAATAGTATTTTATATAGTGGTGACCAGTATTGTATTAATCTGATAAGGATGAAACCGATTGCCTTTTTAATTTGTGTGATATTCTTAGGGCTAGTTTGGCAATGCTTTTAAAAAGTGCTTTTGAGAAGTGCTGTGGAAAAGTGCTTTTGAGAAGTGCTTTTGAAAAATTTGGTTTAAAATTTGAGTGTTTAGCATTGCTGTCAAAAAGTGCTTTTGAGAAATAAAATGTCCATTTTAGACATGTTATTATCAAGTAACAAATATACATTTAAATAATATTTAAATTAGTTAATATTATTATATTTTAGTAAGAATATAAAAAAATATATTATAATTTCTTGTTAATATTTTAATATATATAATATAAATTTTAAATATTTTTAAGCAATAAATATTAATTATTTATAAAATTTAATTAGAGTATATAAACTATATTTTAAATATTTAAATATAACTATTAAATATTTGTAATTAGTATTTTAAAAAATATTTTTTATTTTTAATTAATGATTTTAACACATTTGTAATTAAGTACCAAGAAAAAAAAAGAGAAGTACTCTATTATTAAAGGGGTGAAAAAGTAATTAAGCACTAAAAGTGCTTTTGGGAGAGGAAAAGCTAAAAATTTTAACTTCTCCGTTTCAGAAGTGCTTTTGAAAAGCACTTCTAAAAAGCTAAAAATTTCAGCCAAAAGCAGCTTGTTCTGCACAGCTTTTCTTCCAAAAGTGCTTTTGGAGCCTGAAGTGCTTTTGAAAAGCAATGCAGAACTGGCCCTTAGTAGGAATAATTTGTTACAATCAACTAAGTCTGTGAATATTAGGAAGCAAGTAGTTATATTTTTACATATAATTGGTCATAATTTAAGGTTTCGAGTGATTGGATCTAGATATTACAGATCAACTGAGACAATTCACCGTTACTTTAGGGTTGTATTGAGAGCTATTTTGAAATTGTATAAACTAGTTATTAGATTACCTGATGAGTCAACTCCTAGTGAAATTAGAAACAATCCAAGGTTTTATCCTTATTTTAAAGATTGTATTGGAGCATTAGATGGAACTCATGTTCGTGCATCTGTTCCACTTAACATTTAAGGAAGATTTCATAACCCTAAAGGGGGGACGACACAAAATGTATTGGCTGCCATCACATTTGATTTGAAATTTTCCTATGTTCTAGCTAGTTGGGAAGGTAGTGTACATGATTCTCGTATTTTAAGTGATGCACTTTCACGCCCAAGAGGATTAAGAATTCCGGAAGGTAAGAATTAACATTAAATAGCAAATAGTTCTATTAAGCTCATAATTTATTAGTAATATTATGTTTTGTAAAATTGTAGGTAAATATTATGTTGCTGATGCTGGATATGGCATCCGAAATGGATATATTACCTCCTATCGCGGTGTCCGATATCATTTAAAAGAGTTTAGTGATCAGGGGCCTGAAAATGCAAAGGAACTCTTTAATCTTCGTCATTCATCATTGCGAATCACCATTGAATGTGTTTTTGGGATTTTGAAGAAACGATTTCGTGTATTAGATGTTGAACCATTTTGGAATTTTCAAACTCAAGTAGATATAGTTTTGGCTTGTTGTATCATTCATAATCATATAATGGGAGTTGATCCTAGTGATTTACTTAATTATGGATTATACGAGGAGCTTGAGTCTGATTTGATAATACCAACTCTTACGGAGCGAGAAGAAATAGAAGAAGCAAGAGAATGGTCTGCTAAGGGAGACGAAATTGCACAAACTATGTGGACTGATTATATGGCTAAAAATATTAGGTAGGTTTAGGGCTTAGAGTTATTGTTTCTATGTTATGTATGTTTTAGTATTAATTTTTTTTTGGTTAATGTTGGTTGGATAATGATATTGAAATTATAGTTTGTTGGATTTTGAAATTATTATGTCTTGAATTTGTTAGATATTAAATTTATTATGTTAGATATTGAATTTATTTGGTTGGATAATGATATTGAAATGATTGACAATGAAAATTATTAATGTAGAATGGGTAAGGGCAACAAAGAAGGGACCTCCAAGCAATTCAGGTGGACAAAACCGATGGAACATCTTTTTCTTGAAATTCTAGCAGAGGAGGCCCAAAAAGGAAATAAGCCTTCTAACACTTTCAAAGAAGTTTCTTTTAATTGAGTTATCGTAGCTATTTCTGAAAGATTTCAAGTCCAATGCGATGCGAAACATGTGGAAAATCATTTGAGGACTGTTAAAAACCAGTGGCAGATTATATGCGCAATTCGGGATGAAAGTGGTTTTGGATAGGATGATAACATGAAAATGATCACATGTGATAGAGCGACATATGATGCAACAGTGATAGTAATTTATGTATATATATGTTAAGTATATTTCAGTTGTTTTTTACTTGTTATTCTAATTGTGTATAAGATCCAACAGGCACACAAGAAGTATGAACCATTTTTGAATAAAAGCATTGATCATTATGATGAAATGGCTTTGGTTATTGGCAAAGATAAGGCAACAGGGAGTTTTGCCAGAACATTTGCTGACATAGATTTGGATGATGGTAACCAAGATTTACTGCCTATAGACGGAGACAATGAAGAGATTGAAGAGGTAAGAACAAATGTATCTTCATCTGGCACATCCAAGCGTAAAAGAAAAAATGTTCAAGAAAGTGTCGTTGATGAACAAATTAAATTTGTGGGTGAACAACTTGGCAAAATTGCTAATGCTTTGGAACAATTTACTGCGGATAAGACACCACATCTTTACGAAGAAGTGATGTCGATGGAGGAAGAAGGATTTGATGATGACTTCCTGTGTTCCGTGTTTGATTATCTAGTAACTCATGAATCCGAGGCCAAAGCTTTTTTAGTTAAAAGTAAGAAGTCTAGAAAATTTTGGCTTCAAAAATTTTCTCAAGGTTGAAGATATTGATACTTTTAATATGGTGTAATATTAGTTATATATGCACTTGGACAATATTGTTGTTATTATGTGGTGTACTACTAATTATACTAATTATGCATTTGGATAATATTATTAATTTCTAGTATTAATTGTGGTTAGGAAGCTAATTTATAATTATTCAATCTTGTTTTTATTTTTTTATAACACAATTACAAATAATTTATTTAACTTTGGTTTTTTTCAATTTATGACGGTTAATATTCTAGCTTAATAATTGAATATTATTATATATTTAATTTTATTTATTTATTTATAAATAGATCATTGCAATATATGTAAAAACAATTTAAAGTATAAATTTATTAAAAAAACAATTTAAAATATAAATATATGTAAAAACAGCTTTTCTGGAAAATATTTTCAGGAAATCTACCAAATAACAGAAAATATTTTACACAGATTCATCCAAACACCAGAAAAGTAAAACATTTCTAGAAAAGTAAATCATTTTCCAAAAATTATTTTCCGGAAAACATTTTACTAGCAAATAAACGGGCCCTAAACTTTTTTGACCCAATTTGATTTTAAAGTAAACATGTTTCCCAATTTGGTTCCTAAAATATGCCTCTGCTATATTTTTTAATCTATTCTTTAAAAAACCCTTAAAAAATTGCTAACTAATCACATTGTGCCACATGGCACTTTTAAAAAAAAGTATTTTCTTTTGTCAAATGTATAGAAACATTAAAAAAAATTGAAATAAATATATAAAAATTTAGAATATATATAATCTAGAAAAACATATAAATTATAAAATAAAAATTACAAAAAATACCATAAATGAAATGAAATTAGTTGAAATTAATAATATTAGTATAAAAAAGTAAAAAAAATACTTGTAAAAACTTGTTTAAATTTTTAAAATTATTAAAAATTATAAAAATATTTTAAAATATTTAAAATTTGTAAAAAATATTTAAAAATTTAAAATTTGTGAAAATCATTAAAAATTATAAAATGATTAAAAATTGTAAAAAATTATTTAAAATTATAATAATTTTAATCTTTTTTTAAAATAGAAATTGGAAGATACCAAAATAGAATGAAATTACCAAATTATTATGCAAGATAGCCTATAAAAATGGATTATGATTGGAGAGATGATTTTTTTTTTAAGGTATGACCGAAGAGATGATTAGCAAGAACATTAAAACAAATCCCATAAATGACCTCATCAACCACAAATTAGAATTTTTGTTTCCAAAATGATCATTCCATTTCATTTCATGTGACATAAAAACGATAGATTATACTTGCTTCTGATAAATAGTAGATAAATAGCATCTCAATGTATTTGCCTAAAATGATTATTGAAAGACTAATCAAAGAAAAAGATAGGTAAGCACACAATTAATTAAGAAAAATATATTAAATTTAACCAAAAATATATTTTTATGAAAATATAAATTACTGACTAACTAATAAAATAATCTCAGCTTAATCCAAGAGGACATTTAGAATCAATAAGAAGAAGAACAACAATTTTAGATTTTATAATTTTTTATACATTTTTTTCTGATTTTTTTATATATTAATAATCTCATATATATTAAAAGTTTATATATGATTTTTATAATTTCTTTTTATTTTTTATAAATTGTTATAATTTTTAATAAATTTTTAAAATTTTTAAATAATTCTTTTTACAATTTTTTAAAATTTTTACAAGTTTTTCTAACATTTTTATAATACTATTATTAATTTCTACTAATTTATTTTCATTTATTGTATTTCTTTTTATTTTTATTTTATAATTTTCATGCTTTTTTTCTAGATTATATATTTTAATTTTTAATATATTTATTTCTATTTCTTATATTTTTTTTAATGTTTATATACATTTGATAAAAAAAATTCTTATTTTTTACAAAAAAAATGTCATGTGGTGCTATGTGATTGGCTAGCAATTTTTTTAATGTTTGTTAAAAAATAGACTAAAAATATAACGATAGCATACTTTAAGTACTAAATTGGAAAGATAATATACTTTAAATATCAAAGTAGGCCAAAAAATATTAAATATCAATGTGAGAAAATAAATAAACAAATCATGAATTAAACCTTAATTTTATTAACATACTATTATAAAATTAAAAATTGAAAATTTAAATTAATATTTTAATTAAAAAAAAGTCTCACCAGCATGGGCAAAATTAGGGGCTAGCAATGCCCCGACCACCTGAAATAGAAAATTTTTCATTTAAACTCTTTAAAATTTTTAAAATTTTAAATTTATAAAAATAAAATTATACATTGACCTTCTTAAAAATATAAAAAATTAATTTAATTTTTTAAAAAATATAAACATACAGATGAAAGTAAAATTCGTAATTTAATTACTCTAACCTAAAATATTTTGGTAACAGGAAGCATTTGTTTTGAAAAGGCTGCTGTTTTTTTTTTTTTTGACGTGCACGCTTGTAAACAATAACAAAAATGCCGCTCCAATCCTAGCTTCACCGACAAATTTGTTTCATATGCCACCGCCCAAGGCACACATCCTACAATACAACTTAATTCATTTTGATTTCTAATAGAATATTGTAGAAACATCCAGCACCGAATTCCTAACATTATATTCTCTCCTTAAATTTATTAGTAAAGATTTCCTTTTTCTTTTCTAACATCCAAAAGACTGGAAATACATGTAGAGACCACATAATACATTATACATATACTTCCGTAGTATGAAAGCAAGATAAAATAGAACTGCACAATACAAAAGTCAAAAACCAAGCATTTCCAACTGGAAAATTATATATCCTAAAAAAAGAAATAAAAATCATGATCACAACAAGAGATAAGTTTGTTCATATTCTAAGAAGGAAAATGCTGAGTTCTGGACCTCCATTGTTATCAGGATTCAACATGTAAAAGGCTTCCGAGTCACGACTCCCCACCACTCGTTCGAACTTGGCCCTCATATACAACAACTCACCTTCACTCCCACCACTTTTAGCATCCTCAACCACCGGAATCACCCCAGCACCAACTGACACGCTTTGCACAGTACTCAACACGTGCCAATCCGACTCCGTGCATGTGCGCGTCACGGCATACCCACTCTTCCTCCCATTACAATACATACTCCACGTAGGCTCATGGAACAGTCTCCCGGTTCGACCCGGAGCCTTCTCACTCTCCAGCGCAATCCGGACTAAACCCGATGACATTTCTTTCACCAAACTAGCCGTTGACAGGGCTAGTTCGAGGAGCAAAACCGGTTCGGAGCGAGGATCGTCCTGGACGGCGAAGCTGACGTGACCGCGGCGATGGCCAAAGAGAGTTCCGGTTATTTTACGGCCGAGGGAAGGGGTTATAGAGAGGTGAGTTGGGAGGGTCAACCATTTGCAAGAGGTGGGGATTATGTTGGGAAATGCTATGATTTTGAGAAGGGAACGAAGGAGGGAAGAGAACCTGGAATTAACATTATGGAAACGTTGTATGGAAGAACGTGGGGAAGATGATGAGGCGTTTCTAGGAACAAGGAGTTTGTCAGAGATTTCTTCGTTTTCAGGGATTGTAAATGAAGCTGATCTCGGAAACTTCGATGGGTTGATCTTATTTCTTGAACTTTTGCAGTTATAATTGTTGTAGCTGCTGCTTCTTTGAAAGGCAACCAGTTCTTGATGGTGTGTCATGGTTTTGGGTTGTTGTTGGTTTTTTTTTTTATGAGTTAGATTGTAGAGTAGGCTATGGAGATTTTGATATGGGGAAAGTTATGAAGATTTTGATGGAAGTAGGGAAGAGAAAAGGAAAGAGGAGGTTGCTTCAGTTGTAGGCTATTGGGGTTTTTTTTTTTTTTGGGGGGGGGGGGAATTAGGGCGACATAAGTGATGATGAGTGTCGAGAGGGTGGCCAATGTAAAAGGGAAACTATGGCTGCTCGTGGACTGTGGCGCTGATGATGAGTTTTTTTTTCCTTTTTCCTTTTTACCAACTTTCTTTTTTGCTTACACGCTTAGCCACACCCTATTATATATACACAGTATATGATTCTGATCATCATCACTGTTGTTTCCGCTTTCTATCCATACATCCATTAATCTCCATGGAGTTAATCCGCGATTAAAAAATTATTTTTTATAAAATAAATTATATTATTACGAGAATATTTATTATTTATTTTATTTTTAATATATAATAAAATTTGAATTAAGGTTTTTTAATTTTAAAATTCAAGTGGATGTGTCAAGAATTATTTTATATATATCATGTAGTGAAAATTTTAAAATAGTGAAACTATTTAAAAAAAAACTTTATTGAATCATATATGCAAAAATAAAAAATATATTTTGTTATTAATAGTATATCAAATATTATACTAATCTATATGTATTAAAAAATACTATATAACTCAATAATCAAGTGTGTTAATTTTTCAAATATTTTTCCTCCAATAAATTTTTGATCATGTATTCTTGTTGTCCTTCATCCTACCTGCATTGAATTTATGAGGAAATTGAAAGTAAATGTCATATTGTGCTTAAACTTTCAACGGATTTTTTATTTGAAAGAAATGGGAAAACAGGAGGTTTGTTTATCCCTCTTGATTTGAAGTGGTGGAATGCACACTCCATATGGCAGTTGAGAAGACTGAAGAGGCATAAAACATGTCTTTACCATGTTTTTAATGGACATACTGTGCCACGATTTTAAGTGTGTGAGAAAGGCAAGCCACTGACCATTCTGATCACCTATTTGCTTGGTCAAATCCTGTTTCTTATTCTTGATCCAGAGGTATAAACTTTTGGTTTTTCCTCTTTTTCTTTTTTTTTTAAAAAAAACTTGGATATGATGATTTTTTATGATATTTATCTAAGATGTATGGTCTCTATGTATATAATAATGCAACATATATACGAAAGCTCACACATGAAAAAAAGAATGATGGTTCATGATGCGTAAATGTATACATATAAGAAAATGGATTTAGCAAATATGTAAGAAAATTATTAAGGATGAACATCAACATGAAGGTCATTGCAAATAAAATTATTGCAGCCGGAGGCAATTTGTCCCATTCATTTGGAAACCTAAAACCCTTAATTGAAAACCATTAACATTTCACATTATAGTTAACTCTAAATTAGCACTTAATATTAAAAAATAATTATATCTTGGCTTATAATTTTTTTGAATTTCACGAGCAAAATTAATAAAGTGACATATTTTTTAAAAATTATATATATAATTAAAAGGAAAAAAATCAAAGATTAACTCCAATTGATGTTGTCAATCGCCATCTATAATAGTTTTTGGCCGGTTCCAAACCATTCAGATTGGTGGCCTAACAGTATGGACGACTAGGATTTGCCCAATAGATTATGCCACAGGACAATAAGGTTACCTTTCAAGACAACGACCATGAAATTTATTATTCTTAATTTTATCTACTTATTTATAATTATGTCAATTTCAATCACCAATTTCGAATCACCATCACCCTTTGTTTAATAACAGTGCGATTACGATTGAGAGAGCTTTTGAAAACAATATATAAGCATGAAATTATTTTATGTGAAAAGAATTTTTAAAATTTGAGTGTTATATAGGATATAATAAATTATTAAAAATATATTTCAAAACTTTTGAAATAAAAAAAATTATATACTATCAATTTACAAATGTCCACTTTTATTTTATATAAGATAATAAGAAAAAAAAGCGCCAATTGGCGGATTAAATAAATTAAACAATATTGGATAAAATATATTGGTGGTGGAATCTGATAGGATCTCTTTTTTAACCATTTATATTTTAAGATAAATAAAATATAAGAATTATTGGTAAGATGAGATAACAAATGAAATTAATTGGAGGCACAAGAATGAAAGTCAAGAATAATATTGAAGGTGGTGTGCTTATATAATTAGTTAGGACTAAATCCAGTGGTCAGAAACGTGCATTGCTGATGTTTCCCAAAGGAGAAGATGGCAGGTGTTGTGCCACACAATTTATAATACACAAGAAAATTAATAAGCTAAATACGACGTAAGAATAAAAATCGTGCAGAATTCCAATTATTTATACTATTTATTAATTTAAGTTAATATTACTCATCAATTTGAGTCTTAATTCAATTAACAGATTATCAAAAAATTATTTTATTTGTTAATTATGTTAATGTTTTTGTCTTTTTATATTTGTAGAAATCTTTAAAAATTTATCCATAGTAAATTTTGAACTAAATATACCATACATATAAAACCTTTTCATTTACCATTCGAACTAAATCAATTTTTTATTTATACGAAACTTTGATAAATATATTTTTATATTTATTTTTATATATTTGTGTATATTAATAATGTTGTTGCTTGAGTTAGTGTCACAAATTAACTCGATGTCAATTCATGATTGATGACAAAACATTGATAAACAATTGTGTTCATTTAGTATTAATAATACAATGTATTTTTGTGTTTAAATTTCGTTTTACTTACAATTTAATCTAATATTTTATTTTAATATAGTACATATTTAATTTATTACTATTAATTAGTTCTAAACCATACTTTTTATTATTTATTGTATATTATTTTAAAACACACTTTTATATTTTAAATACATTATTTTCAAAAATTTCTAATTTATATAATATTGTTACTACCTAAAATTTATTATCTTTTTATTTGAATCTTTAATTCATTCTTTTATTTTTAAAATACCAATAATATTTTTAAAGAAATAAGTTGAAGTTTAATTAATTAATTCAAATCCAACAAATTTAATGTTTAAACCATAAGATTTACAACATTCACTCTATTCTTGACATTTATAATTTCTTCATTGTTCATAAATCATTACTTATAAAAATTAGGGGGGAGTTCGGTTAGATTAATTCAAGGTTTTTGGATTTTTCGAATCATGATAATTTAATTCGGTTGGGTTTTTATTTTCAGTTTTTTATACTAATATTGAATTTTAATTTTTTAATCTCATTCCGACAAAATGAGTTTTATTTTATAGCTTTTGAACATTATTAAGTTTCAACATTTTTTCCATAAATATTTCTAATTTTTCAAGTGAATAAAAATTAAACAATAATTCTTATATGATATTTTTTTGAAAAATAATTTTTATATAAAAAATTAAGTTACTTTCACTGTTTTAAATATAAAATACTTATTTTTACATAATAAAAAAATTAAAATTGATTATAAATTAAATAATAATAAAATTTATTCCAATTCGAGTAACAACGAATTTTTAATTTATATTTCATAAATCTTCTAAACATCTCAGTTTAAATTAAATTTGAGTTTGTTAATTTTTGTTGTTGATCCCTAATAAAAAGTTACCAAAATAAACATATAATTTAATACCATAATAACTTAAGAGTTGATGAGAAAGCAAAGAGTTATTTTGTGAATAAAGACAGAAATGGGAATGAATTGAGGTAGGGGGAAACGAAATTAAAAGCTACCTCTAACTACTAATGGATCGATGATAACAATGAATTAAGACCCAAAAACACAAGCTAAAATTATGAGATGTGGTTAAGACTATTTCCAACCACGAAAAGTGATCCTTTGAATTTCATCCAAACATGATACATTCATTGCTGGGGAATCCACATTCGACTAAAAGGATAAGTCATAAATGGCCTTCAACTACAAAATCATTAAAAATGAGAAAAAAAAACCCATATCCTATATTCTTTGATCTATATTCCACATAGAATTAAATGTATATGAAAACATGATACTTACAACTTTAGCCATTAGATTTAGTTTTATTAAGCTTAATTGTATCACTAATTATATCTTTATATATGTTAATAGTGGGAGAGAGAAAACATATCTCAACATCATCTTTTAACTTTTTATTTCATTCTCGCAACCAAACAAGAAAATAAAGGAAATAAACTCATGCAAACTAAGCAAGTCCTGCCTATTTGTTAAATTCCCCAATTGATAAGTTAGATTCAAGTTGCCATCAATGAGGTTTTGTCGATAAAAGATTGATAGTAATCAATGAGTTTATGAAGTCTTATTTTGATTGTTAAAGCTTAAAGGGACTAAAATGAATAAATTACATTTTATAATTTATTTTAATGATTGGAAGCTATGGGAAAGAATGATAAGGTGATGTTAGTAATATGCAATGTTATGTCGTAATTGATGATATGTAAGTTATTGCTCGATTGTAATGCCTTATTAAACAGTCTTGGATAGGTCAGGTATAGTTGACATGTTATAGGATTAGTTATATGAAGATTACTTTGGTTTATACTGATGAGGCATGGAATGCATATTAGTTTGGATCTACCAATGAGGTGAGGAGCACACATTACTTCGATTTATACTGATGAGGTGCAAAGCACATATTACTTTGAATGTACCAATAATGCACTGGGTGCAAATTATATTAGTGCGTTGGTTGGTTGATCCATGTATCCATCTTAAGTTCGTGTCTGATTATAGGGGCTAGAAAATAAGCTTTATATAATGATGTGATCCCATAATCGAATCGAAGGTATAAGAACCCAAGGTATAAGTTTGATGTAAGAAGGGGAGTGGTAAGATCGAAAGGGTGAATGCCACAAGATGTGAATCTTGATAAGTTTGATAAGTGTTCATAAAGAACAAAGATAAATAATCTCACAAATATATTAATCAAAAGATAAAGAAAGGGAGTGATAAGATTGGAAGGGTGAACATCACATGGACTTACACACTTTCATGTATCGTGATCTACCAATTCAGTCTTCATTTTACTGGAGGCTACACCAAGAGTGTTTTCATATCATACGATGCCATGTGTCTCAACCTCATGGTCTTACACTTGTTTTCATATCGTGATCTGCAAATTTGGTTAGCACTATCTCTACCCTACTAGGGGCATCATAGAGGAACATTTGTTCAACATTCATTTACCCAGATTTGTTTGTACTCCTAATTGGTTCATACTTTTAGCATCAAACTTTACCTAAATAGTTATTGTTGGAAAATCGGGTTTGAAAATGCAATGGAAAATAAATTTAGGGAAAATAGAGTTTTAATTTTTTTCCAAAACAAGATCTTGGTTGTGATATCTAAAGTAATAAACACTTAATCAAGATTGTACCTTTTCGATTCGTATAGGATGAGTGCTTCGACCAAGTAGTCTTCTTCGTTATCCTCAAGCTCACCTTTATCGAGTGTGTGTTCGCTACGAATCAAAAACTTTTTCACAAAAATCACCAGTAAGGTAATTTTGTAATTTCTCTAAACTTTTGGGTCAAGTTGTAAATTAGAAAAATATCTCTAAAAATTTTCTGAAATAATCTCTTCAAAGAATTTTCTCTCTACAACTTTCTCTTGAATTCAAGTGTGTGAAATAATGACCCAAGGCTCTCTTTATATAGGGAGAGTTTAGAGTTCAACTATAATTAAACTTAATGACTTTACTATTAAATTAATATAACATTTATCTTGATAAATAATAGATTAAATTTAATATTAAATCTTATTAAAATAATAGAATATTTATCTACAAATAAATATTATATTAAATTTATTAAATTTAATTTAGTATTAAGATAATCACTTTAATATTAAATTAATAAAATACTATTAAGATAAGTATTAAATTTAATTTAATATTAAACAATTAAAATAATATTATTTTTGGAACAGTCTGAAATCAAATTCTCTAGTAAAATCTAGTAGGAGTGTAACTCTTCCGCTATTCAACCACCGAAGACCAACCACCGCCGGCCATCAGAATGCCGCCATCCTAACCATTGACATCTTCGTGTTCGGTGATGCAGTTGCAACATCTTTACGGCACCTAGAACCGGTTTGGCTGCTGCAGGTTCAATCTGGGTTAGTGACGACTTGACCGGTCCAGTATAGCCACCAGTTGAACCGTTAGTCCAGTTTCACATACCAGGCCCAGTTCGACTAGTTTTTGGGTCTTAGTCTCGGTTTTGGGCTCCCAT